>NC_087453.1:1962557-2262557 GCF_036321535.1 Camelus dromedarius | reverse complement strand
GCGCAGTAGTGGCTCAGGGGAAGGCAGCCTCTCACGGCTGGCAGTGAGGGAAGGGGGAAGGACCACCGCAGCGAACACCTCCGAGGGGCTCACCGCAGGGAAGCTGCCAGCCTTTGCTTTCACAGAGATGGACAGAGCCTAGGAAGGCAGGGCTGCGTGATGGGCTTTGTATATTAGTTACGTGGCTTTGATAAGGCAGGCCAGCTTGACCTGCCGCCTCCCACATAGGAGTTGCACTGAGTTCAAAGCAGCAGGTTTTGTGTTTGGAGGCAGACACATTCTGTGGGCACCACCCGTGCAGAAAAAGCAGACTTTAATAACTCCCTTTTGTGCAGTGCCTGGAGAAATGTGACATACGTTGTGGTTTCTGCAAGACGGACTGGAGGGTTTTGAAGCTGACAGCCCCTCCCCAGTTTCCATACTCACCCATTTACTGGGTGGCATCCAGGCACCAAGCACCATGCTGGATTCTTCACGAGCATCATTTTTTGCCCTTTCCACAGTCCAGCAGTTTTAGATGGATGATGGGTTTTAAGTTGGGAAGGTTATTTTTTTTAACTGTCTGTTTTTATTAATTATTATTTTATTGTTATGTCAAAGCCATAGAGCTTGTGAGTGGCAGAGCTGAGACGTGAGCCTAAGTCCACCCTTGCCCCCGGCTCCAGAGGCTCCTTTCACACTGACGCAGGGTAGCAAGCTGGGCAATCCGCCCGCACCAGCCCTGCAGAATGCCTCGCATCCCACCCCCATGCAGGCATCCTGCGGAACCCCTCGTTGTGCAGAAGTGCCCGTGGCCTTTTAGCAGGCTCTCAAAGACAGTGTAGCAAGTGAATGGATAAACTGTTCCACGTGTGTCTGAAACCAAGCACTCAGAGTGGGCTGGAGATGATTACTCCGCGTCCGCATTTTTTCCCAGGAGTGAATGCCGCTCCTTCAGAAGTGGAGAGAGCAGGCCTTTCCCAGGTGTCCAGGCTCCGGGCTCCCTGGGAGCTGTCCGAGGTGCTAGCTTGGGGACTGTTCGAGGTGCCAAGTGGACTCTGGGTTCGGAGTTCCGTGAAGGTAGAACAGTCCTCTTGCTGAGCTGCTGTTTGCCCTGAGTGTAGCCCTTCAGGCTTCGCCTCCACAAATCCAGCCACTTGCCCGCACATCTGCTCTGCCCGATCTTGACTGTACAAACTACAGTCTGGGTCCAGCTGTCTGCCTCTGCTTTTGTCCCAGCTGAGACTCACTCTCCAAACACCATTTTTCTGGCCCCAGCTCAGTGCCTTATTCAGGCTTCTTTGGCAAAGAAAGTGTGAACCCCATAGGATTTGATGCAAATAATTATTTCAGGCAGTAGTTCTAGTATAGCTGGAAAAGCCTCAGTGCTGCAGCCACATGCATGTACACTCAAGTCAGTGCTGGGGTGGGTGGCAGTATGATCAGGAGCCTGGATTTCTCCTGGCAAAAAGGAGTCAGTACCCACATGGAGATGATCAGGGAAGCCTTTGCCAACAAGACAGCATTTAATCCAACACCAGAAGAATGAGATGGGGCCACGGTGGGGCCTACCAGTGGGCAGGTAGGAGAGTGGGTGGAGACGAGGCTGGGGGACATATAATGACCACCCAGGGAAGGAAACAGACACAGAGAGAAGGAGTAATTATTTTAGCCAAGGACATTAACTTAGTGGTCACAGGACGGTGTCTAATATCAAGATGTCTACTAATACGTAAATACCCATTTATTTGCTTATTTGTTCATTTTCTCTCTCCAAGTAGACTGCAGTCTCTGTGAAGCCAAGGGCAGTCCCTTGGTGTTCCCACCACGCCTAGAACAGAACTGGCACGTGCCCCCCACCCCCGAATATCTGTCGTGTGAGGAAACAGGAAGAGTGAATTATATGAATATACATTGAAGACAAAATGATTTCTGGTAAACAGGTCAATCAGAAAATTAAGGCATGTGGGTTGATCAGTGGGGAATCCTGGTGAGGGGGGGTCACACCGGGATAAAATTTCCCATTCAGCTATGGCCCTCTGGACGAGGAGGAGCAGGACAGCTTAACTTGTGGGGGTCCCCTTCCCCTTCCCCTTCCCTGCCTCTACAAGGTCTTCAATAATTTAGTGCAATCTTTTCTTCTTATTAGTGCAAGTTTTACATAACAAAGTCATTATCCAAACAGTTTAGTATATGTGGGGGCACAGCATGAACTGAATGGCTAACTCTCCTTCCATAGAGACGGTCTGCCTGCTTATCTCTAGCACAGGTGCTTGGCACAAAACCACAGGAATGTTTTTTGTAACTCTTGGTGGTTATCACCTTTATCCCTTATGTCTGCATGCTGTCCCATAGGAAGAATTTAGGGCCCTCTTAAACATCCTTTGACCATGACTTCTGATCTGGGATGGTGCCCAGCAGAGAACAGATGTTTAACAAGCATTCGATAAATGAAAGGAAGAATTTATTAATCACACTGTTCTTTGCAAGGCCCTTCCCTAGGCATTGGGACTTTGAAGTTCTCAAAACAGGTAATGACCAGTTGAAGAGGGTGAAACAAATTCATGCACAAATAAAACACCAGGCAGAATAATCTCAGTATCACAATCAAGTGTACAGAGCAGGGCAGTGGGTCACGGGTGTCGTGACAACCTCGTCTGACCCTTGTCCTTCGTTCTGTTCTCAGAGCTGGGGAAGGCGCGTGACGTGTTTGTAGGCATCAAATAAATGCTAGCTGCATAAACAATAATCAAAATCATCATTTCTCAGGAAACTCCACCTGGTGTTTGAGCAACGTCTGTCTTGACTATTTCAAGTAGAGAACACTTTTTTTGCATGATAGACTCTTAGGGTTATAGAAAAGTTGAGAAAATGGTGCACAGAGTTCCCGTGTACCCTACTCCAGTTTTCTCTATTATTAGCCTCTTGTTTTGCATGGTACGTTCGTCGCAGTTAGTGAACCGACATCAAGACACCGTTCAGGCCATGCTTTACTCAGATTCCCTGAGTTTTTACCTGATGTCTCTTTTTCCTGGCCTCGGACCCCACCCAGGACTCCTCCTTGCATTTGGTCGTCGTATCTCCTTGTGCTCCTCTTGGCTGTGGCGGGGTCTCCAGCCCTCCTTGCTTTTGACGACCTTGGCAGGTTCTAGGAGGACTGGGCAGGTGCGTTGGAGGCCGCCTCCTAACTGGAATTTGTCTGACTTTCTCTTGGTTGCCCTGGGCTGATGGGTTTTGGAAGGTCACACAGGTGAAGTGTTACTCCCATCGCAGCCTGTGAAGGGCACATGAAACCACATGACGTCCCTGTCCATGCCGACTTTGATCACTTGGCTGAGGTCGTGTCTGTCAGGTTTTCCTGCTGTAAAGTGACTCCTTTCTCCCTACGTCCATACTGCGCTCTTTGGAAGGAAGTCAGTGTGTGTAGCTCGCACCTAAGGACTGGGGACCTAGCCCTGCTCATGAGAACAGAGTATCTACATAAATTGTTCGGAGTTCTCCTGCACGGATCTGTCTCTTCTTTCTTTCCTTATTCGTCCATTTGTTTAATCAGTAACTTCCGTGGGCTGACGGATGTTCGTGCTGTATCTGGCGCTCTGGCCCAGTTCTCCCTTACGGACTGTGCTGTTCATACTGCTCCTGCGCTGACCACCGGGCGCTTTTCAGTTGACTCCTGTGCTCTTTGACTTACTTTCATTAATGGGATTTTAATTTTTTTTAGCACTCCCTTACTTTCTGGCACTACAAGATGCTCCAGGCACGTCGTGTGCAATGCCTGCGCCGTTCCCAGGATAAGCCACCTTCCCGAGGAGGGCGCTGTGGAGACTAAGATCTGGGCGCTGGGCGTGCTCACCGCTCCTGGCACCGTTGCTCCCAGGCCCTCCCAGCTGGCCCAGCACGGGCGTGTGTGCGTGCGTGCCAACTCCTGTCTGTGGGCCTATCTAGAAATATTTCCGAGAGTATTCCTCCATGTCTGTGTTAAGCCAAACATGAGCTCACACTGATCTCTCTAGCTCTAATCCATTACCAAATCTGTTTATCCGCTCACCGATTGAGAGACATCTTGGCTGCTTCCAGTTTTCAGCGACCACACACAAAGCTGCTGTAAACGTTCGTGTGCAGGTTTCTCCGTGAACACAAGTCTCCCAGCAACGGGGGGCAGGTAGGAGTACGAGGGCCGGGGTGTATGCTGAGGCTTTCTCTGGCTGCCAAACCGTCTTCCCACGTGGCTGGAGCGCTCGGCAGCCCCACCAGGAATGAAGGAGGGTCGCACTGTTCTGCAGCAGCGACGCGTTCGTTGCTGTCTGTTACTTTGCAGTTCGGTCATTTGAATAGGTGTGTGGTGGTGTCTCACTGTTGTAACTTTTAACTCTACGATGGAAAGCGGTGTTGGGTCTGTTACTCCTGTGTCTTTATTGTGGGGTGTCTGTTACAATCTTTTACACGTTTTTTAAATTGGATTATTTTCTAACTTGTTCTATGGATTTTTGTATATTTTGGGCACAGATGCTTTATCAGATGTGTGATTTGCAAATATTTCTTCTGGCACGTGGCTTGTTTTTTCATTATCTAGCCAGTTGCTTTCACAGAGAGCATGGTTTTAATTTTAAGAGGGTTTTTGCTATTTCAGGAAAAAACTCATTGCCAGGTCAAAGGTCACCCAGGCTGTCTCCACTGTGCCCTTCTAGTTTTGTAAGTTTTATAATGATCTGTTTTATTTTTATTTTTAACCCATTTTCTTTTAGACCTATGATCCATCTTGAGTTAATGTTTGCGAAAGATGTAAGGTCTGTGTCTGGGTTTATTTATTCACTTAATCTTCACACACGGACGTCCAGCTGTTCCAGCACTGTTTGCTGGAAGGACTGTCCTTTCTCCATTAAACTGCCTGTGCTTCTTTGCCAAAGATCAGTTGACCGGTTTGTGTGAGTCTGTTTCTGGGCTCTCTGTTCTATTGCATTGATTCCTGCGTCTGTTCCTTCATCACGGCTGCTCTGTCTTGGTCGCCGCAGCTTTGAGGGACGCCTCGAGGTCGGGTGCCTCAGTCTCGGAGCCCTTTCCTCCTCAGTGCTGCGCTGGCTGTTCTCGGTCTTCTGCTTTCCATATAAACTTGAAAGTCAGTCTGTTAATTTTTATAAAATAAAGAAGAATAAATTAATGGTTGGATAAGGAAAGAAAGAAGAAAAAAGATGGAAAAAAAGGAGGAGGGAAGGGAAGGTAAATGTCCAGTGCAGAAGAATTAAGATAGAGAGACAGCCTGAGAGATGGAGATGTGACTGCGGCTGTAGGGGTAGGTGTCAGTGTAGGTGTAGGTATAGCCGTAGGTGTAGGTGTAGGTGTAGCTGTAGCTGTAGGCGTAGGTGTAGGCACAGATTCCCCCCTCAGGTGTGTAGGGTAAACCTCCCCACTCCTCAGGTATGAGCCATGCATAGTGACTCTCTTCCAAAACCTATGAAAAGTTGGAGGAAAAGTAATTTCATGGTGGAGAAATCCAACAAACACGACCAGGTGATCGAGACTGACACAGGCGGTGGAAGTCAAGCTGACAGTGCGCACACTTGATAGGATGTGATGAGGACGGCACTCTGCCTCTGTGGTCGTCTCTCCAGAAACCCCTAACCCCACGCTAACCCTGTGAGAACAAAAGCAGCAAGCAGACCCAAATCGAAGGACATTCTATAAAACACCCAACTGGCAGGTCTCACACTGTCAAGTTAATAGAAAATCAGTCTGGAAAACTGTCTGTGCAGAGGAACCGAAGGAGACACGATGACTAAATGTACTGCGCTGTCCTGGATGAGAGCTTGAGACAGAAAGAAGGACATTGGGTAAAAGCAAAGGAGTCTAAAAAATACACACTTCAGTTAATCCAGTGCATCAGTGTTGGTCCACTGGTTGAGACAAACACAACGCACTGAAGGTGTTAACCAGGCGTGTGGGACGTATGGTGACTTCCCACTCTCAGGGCACTTTTCTGTGAACACAAAAGTATCCCAAAATGAAGGCTTACTGAAGAGTTAGTGTGGGAGCGCCTGGGACCTGGCTCCGCTGGGAGTTCTAGGCGGCAGTCGAGAGCGCTCCTTAGGTGGCCGCGCCTGGGCGGTGAGGGAGCCGGGGTGTTCATCCGCCAGCGCTGCCCCAGCACCTCCAGCCCGTCCCGACTGTGGGCTCAGAGAAAGCACCGGGTTTTCTGTTTCCTCTCTTCTCTTTCCAGTGGAGCGGCAGCCCGGCTGCTTCTGAGAAAAGGGACCCGAACTACACCTAGCGTGTCCCTTGTGGAAACCTCACTGTCACGTTCGTTTCAAGCCCATGCTGCTCAGCTTCCTCTGAGGAATCTGAAGTGGCTCTGTGTCCCCTGAGCAGACACCTGGCCCTCCCGCCCAGCCCAGGGCTCGGAGAGGGGCAGCCTCCCAGCCCACCGGCGCTTGGCGGGGGGGGGGGGGGCGGGCCCCCTGCCCCGTGAGCGTCGCCTCGCGCAGGGCAGCTGAGGCGTCACCCCGCGTTGTCTCGCGCACGCGCGCGCGCGCGGGGCGGGGCGCTGGCCGGCCTGCCTCAGACCAAACGTGACAGGGCGCCTGCCGGCTCTTCAGGGGACACCTCTGTGGGGGGGAAGAGCAGCCTCACGCTGGGGGAAGTGCCAGGCGATGATTGCGAGAGGAGGATGGAAGCAAGCCCTAATTCTCAGGGAAACGGGAAGTACGGCGGCCTAGAAGGGCCCTGTTCTTCAGAGCGGGTGAGCCTTCCCGCTGAAGCGCCTGCTCGCTCACGGGAAAGCCGACCGTGCGTGGAGCCAGCCGCCCAGAGCGCCTCCTCTCAGACCGTGTCTTTCTGACCCCTTTTACCTTGTCTAACTTATTTCTCTTCTCCTGTTTGCTTGTAATTTAGGCCTCAAGATGCCCCAATCTCTGCTCATCCAGCCCCTCCTGCAGTCCACCAACTTGGTCTCAAAACTGCATTTTCTTGCTCAGGTTGTTTCCAGCTCTGGCCCCTGGGCGCCCTTGGACGTCTCCCTGGCAGTGTGGGTGTGGCGAGGCCTTGCTGAGCGTCTCCTCAGGTTCCAGCTCCACGAGGAGCTCCAGGCTGGCTTGAATGTCCGCTGCCCCAGTCCTGGATCAGCCGCTCCGCCCAAGGGGTCGTGGTCCCTTTTACTGGGGAAAGGGGCAGAGACCCGTAGCTGGCGCCGGGTGTGCTCGCCGTTACTGAGCCGTCATCGCTCCTCGGCGCCCTCGCTGACGGAGCAGGATTTCTGTACGTGTACGAATCTGCGTGCATTCACGTATCTACAAATATTTCGAGATGTAACCACCTGCATCTTTACTAAGGCAGACCTGAGTTCACCCTGATGTTCCCAACTCCGATCCTTTACCACGTGGGTCGTTCGGCCCTCCCCGTGCTCACCTGTAATCTCCCTCCCCAGCAGTGAGCACCCTGGCTCTGGCGTCTGCCGCCCCGCGAGGTTATCGCTCAGAGCCAGGGCTCAGGCCCAGTGGACTCGTCGTCGCGAACTCCGCACCCACACAGCTCGTCGCCTGCCTGCCTTCCCTTTCTCGCTGTTCCGCTCTCTAGCTGTGCCTCCTGGGGTCACCGCCATCGCCTCCCAAGTGACCCGTTTGCTCTCACATCCTCCTCCCGGGTCGGCTTCTGGAGGAGCCCACCTAGGACAGCGCACTGGAAACCTGGGATGGTTTCCAGGCCGTCTGTTCTCAGGGTGATCGGGAGGTCTCTGTCTGCGCCTGCTCCTGCTCCTGACCCGGCTGCCGGTCTCCTGTGCCCTGCGGGCTGGCTGGGGCGGTGCTGCGGGGGGCTCGCTGCGGGTGCCCGGGGCTGTGACTGGGACGCTCGGCTTTGCTCCTCCCTTGCGCAGGCTCATGGCGGCATCCTTCAATAACGTGCTTTCTTCCCTTGGACACAAACCCTCCAGAATCCCCCTGGATCACATCACATCAGCCCCAAACTCGTTTACCCAAACATGGCTTCTCCTTTTCTCACAGTGTTGGTTCTTCTCTGAGCTCCCACGTTATCCCCTGACAGGTCCCACCTCTGAACTGCGCGCTCCGTGACACATCTGAACTCTTCCCTGCTGGGTCCTGCCTGCCCTTCCTCCTTCCTCCTCAGCGGCTCTGCTCGCATTAGTCCTCCTCACAGAAACCCCACCCTCCGTCCCGCCGTCCACATGCAGCTGCCCTTCCCTAACCCTCCCTCCTGCCCACAGGGATTCTTGGCCTCCAAGCTTCTGCTGGGCTGACTCAGCACCGGAAGGCCTGGTACCCAGTGACTGACGTAACCCCGACCCCGTGGAGGTGAGTACGTGGAGAGGAATTCTGAGACTGCCTTTGAGCTGACTGACACCAGTCAGGTGTCTGCTGCTTGTGAGCAGCAGCCAAGGGGCGGGAGCCACTGGTGTCTCAGCTCTAACTGTTTCAGTACCTTTTAATCTTGGCTCTTATTAAACCATGAGCTCCTTAAGCTGGTCCCTCCGTGATAGATGCTTTTCCCTCCTTCATGTCCATAAGACCCATCAACCTAAACTTAGACTCATTCATCTGAACTTAAAGCTGAGCCACGAGGTTCGAGCTCCCATGTATTTGGGGAGACAGCTCGTGAACCAGGTCGACTCTACACACTCGATCAGCGAGAACGCGCCTGTGTGTGCTGGCGGCTTACGGACAGCGGAGCGCGCAGCTGGAAACACAGGGTTCAGACCACCTCCCACCCTGGTCTCTGAGCCCCCTGCTCTGCAGCCCTCTCTCTCACACCACGCCGCACTTTATTATCCACCCGCCAGCCGATTTTCTTTAGAATCACAAAATAAATCAAGAGGGAATGAGCACGCACACTTGACCCTTTGGGGATATAATTTGAGCTGTTCTGATAATATATGAACTGAAGTTGTCCTCTGTGCCTTGAGCCAACTCCAGCGACATCCACGGTCAGTGAGAGCCCATTTCTGTGACAGAGCAGAATGAAATGCGGCTGCTTCCATGCTGCCGCTAAAGGAAGCTTTCACTGGAAGAGAAGCTGTCGCCGGCGTCAACACCGAGCGCGTTCTCAAGGCCTTTCCTGAACTTCTCTCGTGGTTTATGAAAATGCGTTTCATGATGATGTGTTACATATTAAAGCCAGTGTAAGATTTAATCCACATTTATAGGGCAGCTTTGCTTAATTTACTGTCGCACAGCTCCCTTTACAGGTGACTTCTCGCGGCCGCACCAGCTGTGAAAAGGCGCCACGTCCTTCAGCGGTTTTCACCCACCCAGCGTTGACAGTGAACTTGGCGATGCTTAATTCTCTCTAGAATCGGTGTCCCTTTCTCCTCTTTCCTTCTCTGTCCCTTCGACGGGGCTGTTGTCTAATTCTGTCATGTCTCTGTGGACTCCTGTTTGGAAGCTGGAGGCATCATTCAAGGATCGGCAGAGTATTGGACTTGATATTTGATTTGACCTTGAACACTTTCTTGGTGGTAAGGGTGTTAAGTACTCATCGCGTTCTCAAGAAGACTCCTCTGGGCTGTCCCCTCCTCCCCACATCCCAAGGGCAGGGTGGAGGCTGGAAGGTCACCCTTGCCCAGGGCTCCACCCTCCAGAGGACCCAGGAGAAGCCTGGGCTGTACCGAGTGAGGCTAGTGCCCCCGCCCGCATTTGCTCATCATCTCAGTCACACTGGGCGGCATTTACTGAGCACCTGCTGCGTCCCAGCCCTGAGATGCACCCTGGGATCACTGTGGACAGCATGGCCCCGCACTCTCAGAGCTGAGAATCCGGGGACCGGGGGTGGGGGGGAAAGACACCAAAGATGACAGACAAGGATGCATTTGAGGGGTTTCCAGAGTGAGCCATGACGGAGCTCAGCCTCCGTATACACTTAGCCAGGAAGATGAGGGGGCGGCAGGGCCAGTAAGGGGGTCCCAGAGAGAGGGAGCCAAGGCCAGGCCTGGAGGGGGCCGTGTGGTGGCTGGGGAGGGTCCCAACAGCACCCTGACTCACCTGCGGCTGTGGGAGAGGCGGGGTCCGGTGCCCCTGGTCAGGGGAGAAGGAGCAGGATGGGGGTGATGGTGGCCGCAGGAAGGGGCCAAAGGGGGGGGGGGGCGGGGTGCTGAGCCCCTCCTGGAGCCTCAGGCAGGAGAGCGGCTGCTGGTCCCAGGAGCCCCCCCCCCCTGCCCCGGGGCTACGTCTGCAGCCGTCAGCAGCCGCTGAGCTTTGGGTCCCTCCTCCGGCCTCCTGTCCCTCCCCGTCCACCCTGACTGTGTCTCAGATGTGCTCGCTGTCTCTTCCAAGGCAGGAGGACCCGCCGGCCCAGGAAGCTAAGGACCCTGTTGGAGGCCGGTGACCGGCCCCCTTCCAGGAACTGAAAACACCCCTTGGCTTTGTTTTCACTTTTGTTCTCGTTTCTGTTCCTCTCGAGAAAGTGCTGCTGTTGCAGGAACGCCGCATCTTCCCCGCCTGCGGTGGAGCCAAGAGTCACAGGCGCGGCCCGGGGCCCGCCGCCGCGTCCCCCCCCAGCTCTACGGCGGGCTGGCTGTGACCCGGGTCCCACACCGTGGGGTCCCGGCGAGTCCTGCTGCACAGGCTCTCGGGAGAGCTCGGAGAGTGAACCTACATACGGCTTGAAGTAGCGCCTGGCCCGTGATCAGCGCCGCAGGGGCGCCTGCCAAGGTTATTACCAGGGGCCCTGCTGTGAGGCCCGCACATCAGCCACTCGGACCCGGCGCCACGAGGAAGCCCCCGGGCGTGGCCCACACCCGTGAGACGCACGGGGCGCACGTGCGTGTAGGACAGAGCAGAGCTGAGGGTGAGGTCCCCCACAAGACACTGCCGTTAGAGGGGAGGTTGCTACGGCTTTGGGCGTGTGGAGGGCCCGTCACCCCAGCCCTGGGTCCCACCAGGACCCTCGGAGGTGGGACTCTCCCACCCCTCCCCTGAGCCGCTTCTCCGCAAACCCCGCTCCTTCTTCTCAGGACGCACAAGTCTTCCTGCAGAGAGGAGCTACGCGGGCACGTGGGGAGCAGGGCTGGGCCGGTCTCCTCGCATCCGCACCTGTCTGGGACCACCTGCAAGCCACCTGCTCCACGAGATGCTGCTTCGGTCCCGTCTTTAATCAGACTGGACTTCTCGCCCATTTTCCCCAAAGGGCATGCTTCACGAGCTTTCCGACTGAACAGGACAATCTTTCCTTCCACAGCGGGAAAGCGGAGATGGAGACTTCTAACTCCCAGGCTGGAGGAGCTGGAGGAAGGAGGAAGGCCTGGGTGTGAGGAGGGGGTCCTTAGCTGTGGCTCCCACTCCTTGTGCTCAGAACTGGCGTCTGCACCCCAGTCTGAGGCCCAACGCCAGTTTCATTAACCTTCCATGAACGGCTCATAGATAATAATCTAGCCCATCACGGGAGCCCAGGGCATCCGAGTCCTCGGCACGTGGTCCAGGAAATGCTTTCCGCGTGTGGCCCACCTGACTCGAGGCTCTTCAGGAGAGGGACAGACACTGCTTTTATATCATGACTGTAAGCAGATGCAACATGGGTTTCCCTGGAGGTGGTCTTTCCGCAACCCCCTCCCCAACTCTGCGCCCGTCAGTCTGTATTAGTTTTCTTAAACAGTGTCCCCGAGAGAGAGTGAGAGACCAGCAGAACGTGGGGATGGCCTTGTCGGGAGCCTCGAAGGGCGAGGAGGGGGCCTGATGGCCCCATACTCTGCTCTCCACGGGTTTTATAACGGACTTCAGTCAAGGAGGGGATGAGCCAGCGGGAAGAACGGCTCTGCCCGTCTCCCTTCTCGGTGCGAGTCCCTCCTTAGGGCCCGGGCTGTCACACACCGCGTGAGCTGTCACGGCACGCGGTTTACGTTTACGCTGCATGTTATGGGGACAAACAGTTCGGGGTGTAGTGGGTGCCGTTGGTGCCCACCCAGACCGCTTGGACAGGCTGGCGCTCCCCCGAGCTGTTGGAGCTGTGGCTGCCGACGGCCCCAGGTGCCCCATCCCTGCAGAATCGGCCTTGTGGGGCCAGGGCCTCCCGCCGCCCAAGAGTGGAGAACGACAGGCTGACATGGGGACTGTCGCTGGGGGCCAGCCCCGTGGGGCGTGTCCCGCTCAGGAGCTCCCGGGGAACAGGCTGAACCGCCTCCAGCCAAGACCACACCCCCACTCTGCGCAGTCTCCGGCCCCTCCTGCCTCCACCCCGTTTCTCCTGAGGGCTCCGGAGAACAGGCTCAGAGATAAACCGACCTGGAATCTGGACCAGTTTCTAGCATTGAGTAGCTCTGTGATCTCAGGCAGATCCGTCAGACTAGGAAGAGATTCTGGTTTCCTATTTGCAGACTATTTCTGGTCACCAAGCCGTCCACACACACCCTGGCTCCCTGGTTATCGCTGTGACCCTGTGGGGCAGGTCGAGCAGGAGTGACAACCTCCAAGTACAGAGAGATCACGTAGCCGCGGACAAGCCGCCTGCGGAGCCAGGGGTCCACCCCTGTCCTCAGACTACAAGCCCAGGGCGCCCACCCTCCCGTCCGTCCTGCTCCCGGGGCGGTTGTGGAAATCGTGGCCATGGAGGCCCGGTTCCTATCCTGGTATAAAACTTTGAATAAACGGTAACAAGAGCAAGAGACTGCAGACGGCGAGGACAGTGCTTTAAAGAAATGACTCAGCGTGAGGGGCTGGGAAGCCGGGCTGCGGCCAGGAACCTGCTGAAAGTCCTATGAACGGTCAGCCTGGCAGCACAGAAACGTCTCTGGCACTTGCTTCTCTCCTGAGCTTCCGAAAAAAATACCTTGAAGCAAAGACACCCAAATGCGGGTGATTATCCATGAAGCCAAAGGGGATCCTCTGGCGCAGCCACTCCGACTCTCGAAAGTGGCCGAGGAGGAGGCCATCAGGGCCGCCCTGTCCCCTTGTCAGCTCTCGTCTCCAGGAGCTTCTGTGTTTCTAGTTGTTTGCATCGGGACTGGTGCTGACTCGGCTCATTAAGACCATGACTCTGCTGGGACCACAGGCAGGCGCCACACTCCTGGGCTGGGCGGCTCACCTGAGGGTGAGCTAACCTTGCACAGATCATCAGTCCTCTCCCCACCTTTCCTCCTCCCACCTCTCCTCTCTTCCCCCCTCCCCCTCCAGCATCGCCATCTTCCTCAGCGTCCCTTCCTCCGGCACCCTCCATTACCGTATTTTTCCTGCCGGCCGGCCATGGCCATTCCCATCAACCTTCCTTGTTGACCTAACTGCACCGATTTTACAGATGATCTGCTGTTCAAGTCACACAACCTACCACCCCGTAGACGAGTCTAAATTCAAACTTGGTCCCCACACCTACCCAGGGGCCTCCTTCTGCACCTGCTGGGATCCAGCCATCAAGTCGGGAGAACGTGGCCCTGTGATCCTAGGACAGGAACACAGCCCACCACACAGCGGGGCTGGAGAAAGGCTGGCAGCACCCGCGGGCAGCTGGAGCCCCGTCCACTTCCAGCTCCTCTGCAAAGACTTCGCCAAGAGCTCTAAGTGTCCTCGTTGTCAGAAAGTCCCCGTCCTGAGCCCCAGGCCTGGGGGCGGAGGGCCCAGCACATACCTTGCCCAGTGTGCTCGTGACGCTAACCCACACAAATCCAGCCAGCCCCTCATAAGGGCTCTATCCCGCCAACCGTCCGCTAGGAACGTCCCCAGCAGCGTCCTGTCAGCAGCAAGACACAGAATGATCCTGCGGAGCTTGTGGGTAAAAGACTGGAGAAGTAAGAGCCGGTGTGAGCGTGGGATTGACGGGGTATCGACACCGGAAGCTCTCCAGGCTGGGTTCTGAAAAAGAGAAAAAAATACATAGATACATAGATTAACATACCTTTCTAGAAGGAATCACTGAAACAAACAAACAACCCTCCAGCTCTTACTGAGTGTCTTGCTCAGGGAGAGGGCGCTCAGGCGGGGCGGGTGGCGGCTTTGCGTCCGGTGCGCTTGTCCCTCCCAGCCGAGCAGCTCCTTTACCGCCCTGCAGCTGTGGCCCGTGCGGCCACGGGGCCGTGAACCATTTATTGTGTGTTTTCTTCTGTCACAAGAAGACAACGGTCTAACGGCTAAGAAGGTATTCTCTTCACACGGACCTTTAACCAACACCCACTCTTGTGTGTGGGCAGCTGGCTCCAGCCAGCGCTGCAGGGCTCGGGGCGCTGGGTCCCCCACCCCTGCGCTCTGCCTTCTGTCCGTCTGTCCTTTGCTCCAGCCCCTTCCCTCCGTCAGGCCCTCTGCGCGCGCTGACCTGCCCTCCCACCAGGGGCGCTCTGCACCTCACTGCCCCTTGCCCGCCTTCAGAGGCCCCCGGGGACCTCGGATAGGTCCTCCCCGTCAGCCCATCCTAACAGCCCATCCCCCACTGCCCCCTGCTCCCTGGACAATTCTGGCCAAGTGTGTAATCTTAGAGGCCCCTGTTTGCTGGCTTTAGTGCCTGTTCCGTCCACTATGTCGGTGCTGCATGGGGCCTGAGACCCCTCGGCATCACATAGCCGGCACCGGGCAAGGAGCCCTGCCCCCGTGAGCTGAACCACACCTTAAATTAATTAATGAATTAAGGGACAAAAGAAGGAATTCCAGGCACAAATCTAGGTGCTTCTTAAGCTCTGTAGCTTCTCGCTGTTCTTGGCCTCTGACTTCATTGCCTTGACTGAATTCTAGCAAAGGGACCAGCAGGATGCAAGGCTTCAATGGACACCAGAGGCCACAGGGTTGAACAGAAAGAGCTCGTGCACTTGATGCCGTGGTGGGTCAACGCGCAGATCCCGGTGCCGCCACCTCCCGCGGCGCCTGCCACCCTCCGCTCGCCACCAGACTCCGGACTCCAGTTTCTCTTCTGTCAAAGGGAACAGCGTGCATTTTCCCGGCTTGTTATAAATGTAACTGAGGCCGCGCTCCAGCGTGGTCCGGTCACCCTGCCGGAGAAGGGGGGCAGGCTAGACAATGCCCCCGTGTGCTCGGATCCACGGTGCTTTACAGGTAAGATTTAACCATCTGATGGGGGGAGTTTTGAACTAAACAGGGGAAAGAAAGACATTAGGAAAGGAGATTGTCAGCTTAACATGGTGGGAAAGGATTAAAGGAAGTAAATGTCTGGGTTGGCGTTGTTGGGGTCACAGGCAGGTATGCAGAACACCTGAAAGGACGGTCACAGCTTGGGGTCTAGCAGGCCACCCCCAGAGGGGAGTCAGCGGGCAGAGCATCTGGGACCTCACAGCCTGCACGCGTAACGGGGGACGGTGGGGGACAGTGGGGGCAGGCGGGTTGTGAAATCAGCCCCAGCGGACACACCGGCGAGACACAAGGACAAAGGAAGTTTGGGAAGATGGGGCTGGGGCTTCGCCCACTTCCCCTTGGGACTCAGTTCCTGAGCACCCAGTGGGAGCCCTGGGGAAATGCTGGTGCGTAAGTGCCCCCGCCCCACCCCCTTCCGGAGGCCACGCCCAGACGCCAGAGTCCCCAGCGAGACCGAGCCCCGTGGCCACGGCCACGGGGCAGCCTGCTCATTCACTGAATTAGTTAGTTGTCATCCTTCCCTTCCCTGGCTCCCTTCCCAAGGCCCTTCTGCTCCCGGGGGGTCACCTCCCGCATCCCCAGACTGCCCTCAGCCCTCACCCTGAGGTGGCTTCGGGAGGAGCCAAACAGC
Source organism: Camelus dromedarius (assembly GCF_036321535.1). Lineage (NCBI taxonomy): Eukaryota > Metazoa > Chordata > Mammalia > Artiodactyla > Camelidae > Camelus > Camelus dromedarius. Next base: position 2,246,945 of record NC_087453.1, on the reverse strand, counting down.
AGCACTTGGGACTCGCCTGCGCACCTAGGAAGCCGCTGTGGCCAAGATCCCGTAGTTAAATACCCGCCTCGGCCCCGATCGCCTCGCTAGCACTGCTGCAGGGGGACCTGGAAGGCCCCCGCGTGGGACAGCCGGAAGGGAGCTGGATGGTGGCGTATTGGGTGGTGGACCACGGTTCCCACCCCTCCTCCTGCCAGAGCGAGGTCATCTACTCAGAGGGGGAGGGGAGGGCGGGGGAATGTAGGGGCCCGCTTTGATGTTAAATTCCACCGTGAGCGCCCGGGAAGCGGTCAGGAGGGTAGGGTTAGGGTTATGCCCTCCCTGGCGTTACCAGCATCCCTGATCCCGACCCGCAATCCCCGTCTGCTGTGGAGATGTCAGAGCACCTTGCTGGCATTTCAAAGCCAAGATACTTACTTTGTCGCTTTGTGAAACTCACGTTCCCCGATGACCCGTGTTTTAACCATGCCCAGAAGTTCGATATAAGCCCATTTTCACATTTGTCTTGATGGTCGAGATAATTTTTCAGACAATCTTGGTGTCAGTCGCCGCTTGGACACCTCTGCAAAAGTGAAATGAGAAAAAAAAATCTTTACGGAAAAGAGCGTTTCAGAGATAAGCAGAGAAAGGAAGACCACACGGGGAAGGAAGGTCTGCGAAGTCCCGTTCAGCACAGCCTCAGAGAGCACCTTCCAGGCACTCCTCTGCGCTCGCTTCTCGCAGGTGCCTCAGGAGCGCACAGCGATCGATCGCTGCGCTCTGTGTGAGTCCCGCTGAGAGCGGTGGGAGTCTCAATGGACCGCGAGGGTTCCTGGGTGCCAGCGTGCGGGCCAAACACAGACCCTAAATTAAAAACGCTTTGAAGGCTGGAGACACTGATTAAGAGACTGCATACTCGACCGTTGGCCGGACGGCGCGAGTCGAGCACAGCTGCACCCAACGATTCCAGCCCCGGGAAAGGCGCAGAAGCCCAGGGCCTCGCGCCCAGTGACCTCAGCGCAGGGAGGGAGGTCGCACACCCCGGTCACGCTTGTCAGGGTCCTGACATTCTGCATGGCTCGGAGAAGAGGCTCGGGGCGTTTGTGCTCGAGTTCGCAAAGACCGCAGCATGGGCAGCTGAGGAACTGGGGCCTGATTTTGCAGGTTTGAAGAGTTTGGATATTTTAAGAAAATAATAAAATTGAAGATGTGTTTCTGCTCTGAAGATGAGCTGATGCCCTGCAGAGCCATCCCCGTGACTTCTCTGCTTATGGCCCCACCCAGATCCAGGCCTGATCCTCACCTGGCGACCTGACTCCTCCCGGGGCTGCCAGACCCCTGGGCTCCAGTAGCAGCAGGGCTCCAGGCCCTGCTCATCCCGACAGCCTCCACATGCCCTTCCAGGGACTCCGGCCCCGCACCTGGGCCAGGACCTACCCCTCGCCTGGTCTCGCCTCCCACGTCTCCTCTCTGGAGCTCTCCCAGGCGCCCCAGAGCAGGCGGGGCCCAGGGGTCTCCTTGGTGCCACCTAAGAGGACTGTGATGGGAAAGCCATCTGGACCACTGGATGCTAAAGGCCCTCCTTCCCAGGAGCCTGTAAGCTCCACGAAGTCAGGAACCTCCCAACTTGCAAATGGGCATCTCCAGTGCCTGGCACCCAGGTGCTTAATTATAAACAGATAGAGGTAAGGACACAGACGGGGGTGTGACTGGACATAAGGAGAAGCAGACGTGAGACAGACAGAGATGCTGGTCCAGCGCAGGTGCTGATGGGGTCAGGCACAGATGCAGGCGCTCCCTGTGGACAGGGATATACGAGGGATACGCGTGTTGACGCCACAGCTGGAGTGGGTGAGTGAGTGCGTGGATGAGCGAGTGAACGCGCCCGAGGGTGCACCTGCTTCCACGCTCGCTCTCAGGCCCATCCTGCAGGGGCATCTTGCCCCAGAGACGCACTTGGAAGCCCCCACTTCCTCCTTTCTGAAATGGGGGTGCTGACACCTGCTCAGAGGGTGGACGGGCAGATGAACGAGGTGAGCACAGGAAATATGCCAGCTGGCATTTGTATTCGCTGGTGGACAAGCTCCGTGCTCCCCAAGGCTGCTGAAGCATCGGAATCCTCAGAAATGTCGAGAGGGAAAAGGCAGGCGCCAGACGTCACCCCGGACCCGCTGAGGCAGAATCCCCAGAGGGGGACCGCGGGTGTGCGCGTTTCACCTGCGTCCCAGGCGACTCTCATGGTGAGGCGCGTTTGGGAGACGCTGGCCTGGCTCTGTGCAGCCCAGAACCACCGGGAGGGTGGATTCTGGACGGAGAAGCCGCCTGTGATCGGGCCGTCCAGCCTTCTTCCCGATCCGTGTGCCCCTCACTTACCTCATGGGACAGAGGAAGGGAAATGGAGTGGACAACTCTGAGGCCTTTGGGATAGAAGTGAGTTGCCCAGAACCTCCTCTTTCCCAGTTAAGCCTCTGTGTGTGGAGGCTGCTGGGTCACTGGGCACTAGGATGCGCGGGAGCAGAAGCAGGCTGCCCGCTAAATTGCTGCCTTCACCTGGTGATTGTGCGTACCCTCCAGCTCTAGCTGGCTTAACTGCAAAAACCATTAAATTCAAAATCACTACACACACACACACACACACACAAACCCCGTACCTACCGACAGCCCCAGGCAGAGCTAATCAAGTGCACCACACATTTCATGCAATTTCACGTAATTACGAATCTCACAAGGATGCAAGTAAAGAGCAAGCCGGAAGCTCAGGGGGCAAGTTGTGGGGGAGGCGGCAGGGGACCAGGGGGCCTCCGGTCTGAGCTCCTTAGACCCCAGGAACCTCCCAAGACCTCAGCCCTCACCTGCGCCAAGGCGATGTGTGCAGCAGACGAATCACTGAGGTGCACTGAGAGCTGGGCGATCCCGGGGCAAGAGGCACCTGGGAGATGGGATGGAGCAAAAACGCCACCTGATTCTCAGAGCCCCGCCGCGTGGCCCCCGCCCCCCACGGTGCACGTTTGCTGAGCGTCGAGGGTGCTCCTGAGCCTGGAGCCCTGAGTGTCTGCCCGTGGTCAGGTGCTCGCTGCGGTCTAAAACAGGGTCAGCAAGCTGTTTATGCAGAGGAGCAGAGAGTAAATATTTTAGGCTCTGCCGGCCAGATGTCTCTGTGGAAAGGATTCAACTCTGCCTTTGCAGCCCTAGAAAACACCCGTGCGAATGGGCTTGGCCATGTTCCAGTAGAACTTAGTGACGCCCCAAAGGTGACCTCAGTGAATCAATGAGGCCAGATGAAGGAGTCACTTCCCAGACCTGGGTCTGAGGCAGAGGTCACCACGTGAGGCTGGACGTGGGGACGGCCAGCCAGCTCTGAAACAGCCACTGCACAAACACGGACGGCCACGGACGACCACGGACGACCACGTGGATGGTGATGTGCCAGTTAATGTGACAGTCCCTTAGAGTGTAAGTGTTAGGTGTTCCCTTGGAAAGTGAGTTTCAAGAGCTCCAGGCAGATGCCCAGAAACCACACTCTACAGTTCTGGGTTGCCGTGAGCCAGCTCTATGTCTGTTCTTTTTCTTTTTTTTTTAATTTCTGGGACACAGGGTGATTATTCAGCTACAGGGCTGTCCCTGTGAGCCAGCGTCACCAACGCCAGGTGGGTCTGTCCCTTCCTTACGCCTCTGTGGGTCCTGGGAAGCAAGCTTTCATGGTACCATCAGAGTGGGGGCACGGGGTCCAGGGGCCCAGGGGACGCACGGAGGCAGTTATCTCTGTGACAGCTGCCGGACTCCCCAGGGGTCCCATGAACCAAGGGATGGGGGGGTGGGGTTCCAGCCACTTTACCAGTGGAGCTGAGAGCCAGGGCCAGTGCTTGGCTTCATTTATAGCCCTGTTCTTATGTGTTTCTTGATTGTACAGCCTGGGTTGCGACAGGTGCCAGCTAGCTCCTAGGGATGTAAACCCAGCCATAGACCTGCCCACGGCATCCCACACAGGGCGACTCTCGAGAGACTCGGTGGTTGGCTCGACCGTGGACTGAGTCTTGACAAATAGATTTTGTTTCCACCACCAGCTGAAGGAAGCGTGGTTTCTGTTGCAATTGAATCAATGCACGTATAGATCTCTCCTTCAATAAAAGACACTAAGTAGGAGGTGGTTAAGGAACTAGAGAAATGGCCGAAAATGTAAAGCAAAGTGATTTAACTGCGACGCACTGGAATGCACTTCTTGAAGCATGTAATTTAAGGAAAAATGCTGCAATAATTGTATCGATTAAGGAGAGCTCCATGTTGAGCCTTTTTACTGCATAAGCCCAGAAATTTTTCTTCTTTCTTTGCCCGACCTCACAGCCTTATGGGTTGGAGCTGACTTATCTGATGAAACGCTAGGCACCTCTTGTCAGAGTGATGTCTGCCCGTTACTGGGAAGCTGACAGGCAGACGCTTCACTCAGCAGGTGTATTTGCTGGTACTGGCCCCTGTGACCTCAGCCAATCTGTCACCAAAACGGCTACCAGGCTTGGAGACTGTGGACCTTGATCAAATCCACACCAGTTCCCTGATTCACGAGATGGGCCCCCCTTGTCATTTCTCCTTCGTTTCCTTTGTAATTTCAGCCACCGCAACCCCACCACAGGTGCCACTTCCACTCTGGCCAGCCTGGTTCCCCCCCCCCCCCCGCCCATCCACCCCCAGTGCCCTGCTCACGCCTGCCCTCCTCAGCCTGGATTCTCTTTCATCGTCTTCTCTGCTGGTCTCCTACGGTACCCAGTTCAAGCCCCGCCTCCCCCAGGTGGACCCTCCTAACCTCCACCTCCTGCAGAACTTCTAACCAGTACCTGTTGTCCATGGCCCGTGGCACAGATTATGTTTTTAATTCTCCCTCTGAATACGGAGGTCTTGGATTTTCAAACCAAACGCAGGACCTGGAGGGTGGGGACTGAATCTCACATGTATTCAACAAGTGTTTATTAGCAACCATCATGAACTAGTCACTGTCTGGTACCAGAAAGTGTGAAAGCAGTCGCTGTGATGGAAGCGCTCTCATCTCGTGTGCAAACAGCAATGATCGGACACATCCTTACTCTTAGCACAACGTGGACGGTGGAGTGAGAGTGGCCACCACTGGGGGCTTTGTTTGGGAGCTGCCTGCCCCACCGCTGCCTGCCCCACTGCTGCCATTACCCCAAGACAAACGGGATGCAGACCTTAATCTGGAATTTTGGAAAAAGTACCAAATGCAGCGTTGGGAGGCCACCTCTTTACCTCTGCTCCCATCTGTTTTATCAGGCTGTGGAATTTTTCTTGTACATTTTTCCCCGATAATAAAATCTTTGGAGGCACTTCAATTCATTAGACAAACAGAAGCCAGCAAAGCAAAAGTTTAAATGGAAACCCACCCAAGAATATCTACAAAGAGAATGTAAGCACCTAAAAGATGGTTCCCATCATCCGTCACGGGGGAAATGCAAATTAAAAACGCGGCGACAGCACCACGTCCTATTAGAACAGTCACATTTTTCAGAAACTGGTGACACTAAATGCTGGCAGGGACGGGCACAAACAGGAGCCCTCGTTGATTGCCAGCGGGACGAAGAAGTGTGCAGCCCGTCTGCACGACAGGCGGGAGCTTCTTACACCTTGCAGCTCGCAAACGGCCGCCCAGCCCGAGGAACCGAGCAGAGTGAAAATGAGGACCTTTGTTCACACAAAACCCTGAATGCAAGTATTGATGGCAGTTTTATTTCCAAATCACCCCACACTGGAAACCACCCAAAAGTCCCTTAACTGGGGAGCTGAGAGCAATCTGAGGAAGTAACTGATCGGTGCGGAAAAGAAGGAGCCCAGGAGGCGCCCGGCCACGTGGACGGGCCTCAGAGGCCCCGCGCGCCCTGCAGGAAGCCAGCCCCGAACGCTGCGCGCGGCGCGAGGCAGCTCACACGGCCGGCGTCCTGGAGAAGGCAAAACAGTAGGGACAGAAAGCAGCTCAGAGGCTGCCGGGGGCGGGGGCGGGGGGCGGGAGCAGGGGGCGGGGGGCGGGAGCGGGGGGAGGAGCAGGGGGCGGGGCGGGAGCAGGGGGCGGGGGGCGGGAGCGGGGGCGGGAGCAGGGGGCGGGGCGGGGCGGGGGCGGGAGCAGGGGGCGGGGCGGGAGCAGGGGGCGGGGCGGGGCGGGGGCGGGGCAGCGGAGCGTTCTCTGTCCTGGTTGTGCTGGTTACGTGACTGCAGGCATTTGTCAAAGCGCGCAGAACTGCACGCTGAAGAGGTTGCACTTTACTGTATCTAAATTGTATCTTAAGGAAAAAAAAATTTGTGAGCCAGCAGGTCTGACTTCAGTCGGGTTTGAAGTCGTCCTGCCCGGGTGTCCCTGAGCTGCGCCAGGTGGGTTCCAGCGGCCACTGGGGATGCTTGGAGCCCTCAGAACACAGCTTGGAGCCGCCAGCCGGGCCTTCGGTGGGCCCCTCACTCTCCACGTCTCTGCCGTCTCTCGGACTCTCACAGCAGGAGGATGGGGCAGATTCTGGGACATCCGGCTCACGAATGCCATTACTTTCGGCGGCAGAAACATTTCCCACCGGCCTGTGTGTCCCACAGCCAGCTCCCCAGCCAGGCCCGGCGCCCTCCTGGGTGCGAGCCCGCCCCAGCTGACCCGCTGGACCGCTGTCCACGGCCAGTCTCAAGGGCAGGATGTGCGACGGCTTGTTCTTTTTGCCTCTTGTCGGGGAGGCCAGGGCTCCCCACCCATCACCCTGGAAGTCAGAGCCCAGATATCTGACTCCACATGGAGCTGCCTTCAAACAAAAATGAATCCTAGGCCCCAAACAAAAAGTCACACGGGTGTGATTTCTCAGAATTTGTTTTTTTAATGATTTTCTTTTCTCTCTAATGAAGGATGGCTTTGTCGTTCAAGTCATCAGCTGATACAGCTGAATCACTGTTTTCTGGGCAGCACGCAGAAATATCCCTACCTGCGCAGGGAAGCGGTAGCTATGGTAACCGGATGCAGAGGCCTTCAGCACCTGGCACTGATGGTTGATGAGCTCCCGTGGCTGCGTCTTGTTCCTAAGAGTCTGTGCCGACTCCGGGTCCCTGAAGCTGGGCTCCTGGGAGGGACACAGCACGCCAGTGATGCCCCAGGGACTGTCTGCACTGGACTCTGGACACTGACCCCCCGAGCTCGTCCCTGTGAAGTGTGGGCTGCAGCGCCCGCCCTTTACCTGTGTGCAGCTGGTGTGAGTGCTGCACTCGGCCCCCTGCCGGCGCGGTGAGAACGCGGTCAGCGATCAGGGTGGTTAGTCTGACACCAGCGCCCACCAGGTCCATCCAGATCTCTGCTTCCGCTGGCCCAGGGGCAGCCTGCTCCCCTGCCTTTCCCCAGCACAGAGCACCTGGGAACCCCAGGTAGGTGCAGACTGGATCCTGCTAAAGCAGCTTAGGTAGGGTGGGCAGTGGGCACTGGGAGCTGCTCTGCCTGGGCATCTAGGCAGGGACCTTGGGGGTCCCAGGGATCCCCCTCCTTACAGGAAAGGGGCAGGCCAGAGTGGCCCCCAGTGGGGCTCCAAGGAGCAGCCTCAGCCTAGGGAGAGGCAGAGCCCCGGAGGGGGACAGAGCCCCAGCCCCAGCCCCAGGGGTCCCCCAGTGTGTGCTTTTATTGAATCAATGAATGAAGGAAGGACTGACCACAGCCTTCCTCGTCAACGGGCTGGTTGACAGCAAATCTGGACAGTTCAGGTGCACCATGGGAGCGGGCAGGTGGCCTGCAGTTAGCGCCAGGCTCAGGGCCGTGCACTGCACAACCTCCAGGGGTGCCGTTCACGCAAACACCAAGGTGTGGTTCTGACTTCCCCTCCGCAGACCTGACTGCCTCCTTTCTGTCTCTCTAGGGCATCACCGTAAGGGACATCGGGCCTTGGGTCAGGATTTGGCTGCTACAGCACCTGATCTGAGAGGCCCCCACCCCAGTGCTGCCTCACGTGAACGGCCTTACTTTATCACGACTCACTTCCTGAGGGCATTTTGTTTGTAGTCTCCTTGTATGCTGTCTGTCTTCTGCAGCTACAGTGAAAGGCCCATGAAGGTGAGATTTTAATAACTGGGCTCATCACTGACTCCCCAGTACTCAGAACATGCCTGAGACATTGGATGGAATGAAGGAAGGAGGAGGGAGGAAGGAAGGAAGGATGGAAGGAAGGCATAGATGGATGGATGGAATGGTGGGTGGATGGATGGATGGATGGATGGGTAGGTGAATAAATGGGTGGGTGAGTGGGTGGCTGAATAGATGGGTGGGTGAAGGGGTGGCTGTGTAGATGGGTGGGTGAGGGGTGGCTGAGTAGATGGGTGGGTGAGGGGGTGGCTGCGTAGATGGGTGGGTGAGGGGGTGGATAAGTCGATGGGCAGACTCACAGCTGGACTGATGGCTTAGTCCTTCAGAAGGAGGCAGATGCTGCTCGCCTAGAGCTTTCATCCTCCAGGCAAAACTGTGACGCAGTGTTGTCACCATGAATGCAGATTCATTTTATAACAGGTGAAGAACTTCAGCTCTACCGGAAGGGGCGGGGGAAGCCACCCTTGGCTTCACTAACAAAGACCCCCAAGACAGGACCAGGTTCCGGGCCTCCAGCTCAGCCAGGCCCTCAGAGCCGGGCGGTGAGGTGAGCAGCCCCGAGCAGCGTGGTTCTCCCTGACGCCTCGCTCCCCAAGCTCCATCTCCGTAATTACGCTGGGACACACTTCTCATTACAGGCAGCCCAAGAAACCACAAGCGAGCAAGAAGCTGGTTAAGCAAGAAAGAGAAAAGCAAAGGTTGACCTGGTTTGGCTAAAATGGGATCTTACCGGAGCCCTTCCCGGGCGGCAGTCTCACCGAGCAGCGCTCTCCAGGGCTCGGCACAGACGCCTTGTTTTCCCTCCTTCTTTTTTTTTATTACAATGATTTTTATTATGAGTTCTGTCCTTTTTTTGAATTGAGCAGAATTACAAAGGGTGAGAATTACTGCAAGAATCTGAATGTTGAGCACGAACAGAGCCCGAGGCGTTCAGCGTTCTCGGAGCCTCTCCTTGGAAGTGTGGGCTTGAACCTAACAAATGAGCATCCACGGAAGATTTGAGGAGAGTGTGTGTAAGTGATGCATGCTCCGGTGATGCCCGATGAGGGAGAGGGAGGGGGAGCACCTGTCCAGACAGCGCCCTTTGGCTGGAGTTCTGGGGACGGTTACCCGTGCGGGGTCCCCAGTCGGAAGGGAGCAGCTAAGATAGTGAGAAGGCAGAGCAGTAGCAGGAAATAGTGACAGGACTGAGAAAAGGGGCTCACGGCACAGGGACACGTGCTCATTTACCTGAAGAGCATAGTAACGTGGAAGAGAATAGCTCTATGTGACTTCAGAGATGAAAACTCAGATTAATGGGTAAACATTTCATAGAGTGGCAGGTGCCCATGTTTAAAATGAAATCCAAATTTGTCACCATGCCCTGCAGACCCCGTATCATCCAGTCCCTGCCTTTCTCTCTGACCTCATCTCCCTCCACCCTCGTCTTTGTTCTCTCTGCCCAGTCGTCCTTGTAAGATTTTCTCCAGCGTGCCACAGGACATTGGCACTTGCTGTCCTCGCTTTCTGAAATGAAATGCCCTTTCTGTTCCTAGGGCTGAATCCAGCTTAAATATCGCTTGCTCAGAGAAGTCTTCCTGGGCCTCCCTGGCTGCTATCGACTCCCAGGATCACTCTTTGCTGTAATAATTTATTTAATTCCTAGTACTTACCACTCTCTAAACGTAGCTTGTGTATTTGTCTGAGGACGGGGCTGTGTTTCCCACACCTACACTCAGGTCCTAGGAGAGCATGTGATGCATGGGAGGGGCTCAGTGATGACACAGGTGAGTGTCTGAGTGCACGAAGGGACAAGACACTGCTGGTCAGAGCAGTTCTGTCCTCGCACCTGAGAGTTCGGAGGCCGGCTGTGCCACCTTCCCAGCAGAGGGAGCATCTCACGGGCACAAAGGAGACAGCAGAGCCTCCGCCCTACTTCCGAGCCCCCGCCCAATTCCGAGACCCTGCCGGCCTCCAACCCAATGGGATTCAGAAACCTAGTGGTGTTCATTTCAATCACAGCTTTTATTTTTGAAAATCCTGAGATTTCTGGCAACTTTGTTATTATTTGCTGTATCGAACAATAATCAATATTTCTCTTTAGGGCAGCTTTACCCACGACTGTATTTTAACCTTTTTTCTCTAAACGCACATTTTCTCGGGACAGAAAATCTATAGTGTTTCTAAATTCAAATCTCCCAGGGTCCATGTTTTCAACTCGACAAAGTCTGTTCGCCCTGAGTTTATAAACTGATAATTGTCTGGCACGTCTTGGGAGGGTCCAAGAAAGTGCGTCTCCAAGGGCTTTGCCTTGTGCCCAGCTGCCCTCGAGGTCACCAAATGCACTAGGTCTCCCCTCAATTTAATCCGGTGTTGGAGGGAGGAAAAAAACCGTATTTAATTGGTGTGTACTTAAAATATTATTTTCGTATTAAAACAAACACCGGCTTATACAGTAAATTCACTAGATTTTTCAAGATGAGGCGTCATGATTTGAGAATGAGGTGGGTCACTTTTATGCTGTCTAGGTTCAGCTTTCCAGAAATCCATGCAGCTCGGAGTGACCATGTGATGTAACTCTTGCCAAGGAGTTTCGCCCAGAAGTCTCCAGGAAGCATGCCACTTCTTGAATAAAACGACAAAGCCTGCCTGGATAAAGGGGTGGTGCCCACAAGTTCCCCAACCACTTTTCTGCCTTGAGAGGAAAGTCACACCAGGAAGGAGAACAGGGAAGATGGGGGTGGGGAGACCCTTGGTCCGGATGGCACTGGCCTGGCCCGGCCCAGCAGCTGAGACCCTCCAGCTGCGACTTGCTGCGACGTGAGAGGCGAAGCCTGGACCTGCTGACGGCTCTGATGGGCATCTCCTTCCCGGACAGCTGGGCGCAGTCCTGGCTGTGAACTCCCGGCTCGGCCCACAGGGCAGAGGGGCAACGCTGGCTGTCGTTTTGATCCTGGAAACCAGCATGAGCATCCCGTTCTAGACGCCCCACGGGACGGGGCTCAGAGCAGACGTTGGCTCTCAGGGCACAACGTCCAATTTCACCTCAGCCCCGTGCTCCTGGGACACAGCCTCATGGTCCAGGGACCCGCTCCCTGCAGTATGACTCAGCGAGCACTCACGGATGCCCCCGCATACACCTGTGACTGGATCAGACACGGCCCCTCCGAATTCCCGTTCTTTGCCTCCTAAACAATTGGCTGACGTGGCCAATAAGGTCAAAGTGCTAACCGACCTGGCCACACGGTGGTCAGGCTCCTTTCATCCCCGTGGGGCCCTGGGCTCTGCCCCACCCTGAGCCCGACCCAGCACAGCGCCAGCTGGCCCTTGAACACGACGTACGTGTCCGAGCATGGCTCTTCTTGGCCAGAGCACCTTGCACTGCAGTGTTTCCTTCTTTCCACAATAGTCTTTTCAAATAAAATCTCTCCCAACCCAAGTCCAGACTGGTTTTGTCTGATGGCGGAAACACACAGGAGAGAACAGGGACTCTGGCCATCTCTGGGCTGTACGCGTGATCAGCGGTTATCAGAAGTTACAGGTTCAACCTCTTAGTCATAAGCCAATTCGGTCCATGGTAAAGGAATGCTTTTCCAAGTCTGGGCCACGATGAGTGCTGGGTTCCAGGCCAGATCTGGCTCCACTCCCGTGGTCTTTGCAGAGCATCCAGCCTCATGGGGCAACCTAGGTGAGTCTCGGGCTCCCAGCTGACACAGACACGCCCCACCGTGCACACGGCGGCAGGTACACACACACGCACAGGAGCGCGCATACGGGTCTGCATCTCCTGGTCAGTCGGGGCCGCAGTGAGTTTTGCTTTCTTCGCGCCACCCTAAAGTTAGGTTGACAGATCAAAATGAAAATTAATCAGGAGGCTTCAGCCGTGGATGTGCTCGGCCATGCACAAAATCACCGGGCCCTGCAGAGAGCTGCCTTCTTGTGTGCCTCCCCCGCGAGTCGCACTGCCTCCCACGGCCGCTCCTGCCGGATGCCGTCTCTGCTCTGCGCCGGGCCGCCACCCACAGCGGTGCCGCCGGAGCCGCTGGCAGCGATCACACGAAGGGCAGCTGAAGCACCTGCTCTTCCTGGAGGAAGGGGCGCAAAGGGGCTTTATTCTGAGAGTAGATTTCTTTAATGTGAAACACAGGGAAACTCTTTTCCCACCAAAATTTAAGTTAATAAACACTTGCTGAAGACTCACTTTGGGCCAAACCGTGTACTGGGCACCTGAGACCCGGTTCTGCCTTCTAGAACCTCACAAAGGTTGGTGCAGAAGTAATAATAGCGATCGTGTAAATGTGAATGTGTAACATATGCACGTAGACACACAGTAAACAGACCCACATGTGTCCGTGCGTGTGTGTGTGAGTGTGTGTGAGTGTGTGTGTTTACAGTCTTTATCACGCAGACACTTTGGAACAGGACTTTGTGGTCAACCCAGGCACCATCCCCTTTTTCACAAACAGAGAAGCTGAGGCTTAGAGAGGTCGAGTAAATGAAGTAGCTTGAGCAGCAAGCAGAGCTCATAACTGAATGTCTCAAAATGTACCTCCAGCCGTCGTGTTTTATTCCAGAGCCAGAAAAGTGAATTGCCTCCCTGCATTGAAGACAGACACGTAAGTTGGTGTTTCCAACAGAACAGAAATTGTTACGAAGGAGATGTGCGAAGATCCTAAATCCATCCTGAAATTAGGGCGCTAAAATTGAACGGTTCCCAGATGTGGGCCTGGCTGACTCATCACGCTTGGAACAGCGTGAATTTGGCAATCCCCAGGTGTGAAACTGACAAATGATAACCTCTTTCTTGGTTTATCCTACGCTTTGGAAATCTGAGCCTATCTCTTCTCAACAATTAAGTGAGAGTGACTTTGTAGAAAGCACCATGAATTGGAGTGGCTTGATGGCGATTCGTGGTTTTCAGAGATTTGACCAGAAGGAGACAGCTGCGGTCCAAGCTGGCCCAGCTCAAAGGCCAAGGGTCAGAGGAACACAGCCTCATAAGAGATCATCCAACCATCCACAGAGCAGGGGTCGTGCATCTGCTTCTGTGTTCAATTTGTTGTGAGATGTTACTTTGGGGGAAATATATGAAAAAATGCAGCTTCACACAGATATTTAGTTGGAAAGGGGAGATGTATTTTAGTGGTCTTTCAGACAGTTGTGGACACTGTTTTGTCCACAAGTCCACAAGTGCTGGTTTCTTACAGGTTCGGTGCAGTGCACGTCCGCAGTTACACCAGGGAGCTTCCCGTACCCTAGTAAGGTCAAGTCCACGGGTCCATCTTCAAGTTTCAGTGAATTTTTTACCAATGCGTGATTTGGTTTTGGTAACATCATATGGGTCATTTGGGAAACAATTCCAAAAATTATACAGATTTTCTATTATACAATATCCCCCCAAAATCACACTTGCAAATATCACCATTTTCATCAGAAAAGTCTAAGTTTTGGGAGGCTGCCAAGCTCAGGATACAAGTTGTCCAAAATCCTAATTTGAACTTGGAAGCTCAAAGTTTATCAGTGGCAACGAGAACCGTCACTTCTTTTCCGTGAAGTGACAGATTCAATAGTTTATATTTTTAAACACACTTTTTAATTTTAGAAGAGTTTTAGATTTACAGAAAACCTGTAAAGAGCGTGCGAGGCGCCCCGTGCTCTGGAGTTAACATTTTACGTTATACGGTTCATTTGTTGCTGTTAGTGAACCAGTATTGATGCGTTCTCGTTGAGTGCCCTCAGTAACACCTGTGGTTATATTAACACCCTTAGTTTCTCCCTGTGTCCTTCGTCTGTCCCAGAATCCCAGCGTCCAGGACACGACACCGCGTTTAGTCGTCCTGTCTCCTTGGGCTCCTCCGGGCTGTAACAGCTTCTCAGATTTTCCTTGTGTTTGATCTGGACAGTTTTAAGGAGCCCTGGTTAAGTGTTCTGTAGAAAGTCCTTGAATTGGGATTTGCCTGAAGTTTTTGTTCTCGTGCTGAAGCTGGGGTAATGGGGTTTGGCGAGGGACCCCGAGGTGAAGAACCTCGCTCATCACGTCCCTTCTGGGGAGGGTGTCGGCCCTGACCGTCTGCCTGGAGTCGCTTCGGCAGCGCCCCGCCGTGAGTTCCCGTTCTGCCCCGCCCGTGTCCGAGCTGCGTGCTGGGAACGAGCCAGGCGCGTGGCGTGGGGAGCTGTCACCTCTGCCCCCCTGAGGCTGGCGCGGCTACGTACGTTATCTGGAATTCTTCTGCACAAGAGATTCAGTTTAGTTCATTCGGGGGAAGACCTCTACATAATACCCAGGTCTAAGTAATAGTGTCCGACCTGTCAGAGACTCTTTCAAGTAAAAATGATGTTTCTTGAAAAAAAGAAGAGTGCAGCTGGCGACTCGAACACCCTTGAGACGACCCTCACGCGCTGGCTTCCTGTATCAGCCCACACAGTACTTTTTACCAGAGCACTCAGAGCACTGTGAGGAAAATTAGCACCTTTTACTGCTTCAGCAAGGAAATCATTACATGAAACCGGCATTGCTTCGTTTCCCTGGGGTGCGTGGAGGTGAAGGGGACAGTCACTGCGGGCACCCACGCCCCCATCCCACTAAGGCACCAGCCCTTTTACCTCCGTGACTTCTGACCATCAGTGCAAACGTCAACCCAGGGGAAAGATAAACTCTGTCTCAGTATGACTATGAAGATAGTTCTGCAGACCCCCTAAAGGAGACTGAAGTTTCCCCCAGAGGTCTGTGGCGTTCATACTGGGGGAGGAGGAGACAAACTTAGCTTTCTCCTTCCCAAAGTGACCTTAGCTCCCCAACTCTCAGAAAGACCCGAGGTCAACCTCCTGTGTCCAACCTGCCCCCCACCCCCACCCCCACCCCCACCCCGGCGGCTCCTGCTGACTCACAAGCTCTTTCTGTATCTGACGCCTCCCTGTCCTGGAACAACGGTCAGTACGTGGAAGAGTGACCGTGAGACCCCAATTCCTCCTCCCCAGGTCTGAAGTCAGGAAACCCCACTGTCTTCTTCCTGGTGTCTTTTTCTGAACTAACTGCCTCATATCTTAAAAATGCATTCACCTTGCTACTTACTAATCCGTGAAGCATGCATTGAGCACCCCAATGAGCTGGTCCCTGGGCTACTTATCTTGGCCGCCCTCTTCTTTAGAGCAGAGAGGGTGCACCCAGCCTTCCCGGGCAAGCAAAAAATTAACCCTTCCCTCCGAGTCCCAAAAATCGTATTTGAAGCCAGAGTTTATTGCGGAGCGTACGTAAGCTGAGTTATTAATCACACTATTTCTCATTAAGGAATTTTCCAGGGTCAGATTTCCAACTGAAAATGCAAGGCAGTTGGCCCAAGTAGGGACTTCATTAAAAACCGAAGCGCAAATCAAAAGAATGCGGAGAGCTCAGTGGGAGAGAAACTGCCTACAGAAGCTGGACCAGCAGAGTTTTCCAAATTCACTCTCTCGCTTAGCTCTTTCTTTCACCCTCCTGGGCCCTGGTAGTTGTGGATGGAGAGGGGCCAGCACAGGAGGAATCTCAATCATCTCTCTCTGGCCCTGAACAGAGAAGTAATTCCAGGGGAATCACAGAGAAAGGGCTGCCTGGTTAGAGAACTAAGGCTTGGCTGTGTGATTCTATCCATGAAGATACATTCATATTTTACAGTCAGAGTACCTTCTATAAATATATATGGAAGTTTATGGAAGTGTGTATATATGTATGTGTGTGTATACACATACATACACATACATACACACACACATACATACATACATACTGTAGGGAACAGAATCACCAGCTAGGAGTTCATCAAACAGGAAAGGTGTATAATTAATTATCTCCTATAACAAGGAGTTTGGAAGGAGAGACTCTCAGATGTGGTGCTGTGGTCCATCAGGGACCCAGCCTCTTCCTCTGCCCTTTCTCTGCCATCTTCTCCAGGCTGGCGATCAACCCTGGGGCTTACAGCTCTGTGCTTGATCTTCGAGGATCCTGACCACCCATAACCATATTCAAGAGTCTCAGTCTACCTTTCAGTTAGGGAGCAAACACCTTTCACGCCTCCTCAGAAGCCTCCGTCGTGTGCCAGGTCCACCACGCACCCAGCCCGGGGCAAGTGGGAGGGGTGATACCAAGGTGGGGGTGCCCTTAGCTGCCTGAACACAAGTGGGGTTTTCCGAGGTGGGGAGGGGCGTCGCCAAGGCTGTAGGAAAACAAGCCAGGGCACGTGGCTTCCTCAGTCAATTTCTTGGGGCAACACCGGGCTCCCACTGAGCTGACCACTGCGAGTCACAACCTGGGGGTGTCAGCAGTCACCTGCATTCCCCAGGAGCAAAGCACTGCTTTCAACTCCGTCTGACAGAAGAAGGAGTCCCAGAGGAGCAAGGTGACCTCCTCCATCACAAGTCGAGGTTCAGGGCAGGGCCTGAAACCAGCACCCGTGTTCCCGGCGCCTCCTTCTCACCGAGGATGCGATGGAGAAAGTGAGAGCGCTGACCACACGGACACGGGGCCAGAGGCCCCTTAAAACGGATCCGATCCATCCCCGAAGCGCGACGCCTTTAATCAGCCTCCACGGTACAAGATTAGGAAGCACGTATTCACTGTCACCGTCTGGTTCCACCGACGGACGTGTAGACACAGATGGCACTGGTACTCTGGGGAGAACTACAATGTGCAACAAAGACGCAAAGACCCTTTACCTGTAGGATAAGAGAGTTTAGCCAGACTCACGCATTTGGGGGTGGGGGCCGGGGCGAGCACAGCCTGCTGCCTGCAAGTGGCAATCTTCCAGCAACGCCACGTGAGGCGGAAAATCTCTCCACCAAGGAGGTAGCGTCTCACCACGGAGACTGTCATGCGTCCCATTGTGCTAAAATGTTTATGAATGGAAAACCACGTGGTGAGAGATGAGATTGGACGGATCGAAAGACAGACAGATTGATGAATAGACAAAGATGGATAGAACCGTAACCTCATCACGTGCTTACCCACTTGCAAAAGCAGATAATAATGATACATTCAGATGGAAACCGTGCTCATCAGGAAACCCGACTTTTCCCAGGCCCCGAAGCCGCGCTCTGTGAGGGGCTTTCTCAGGTCAGCCCAGGAGGGAGGCGCTTGGTCACTTCAGACTGTCTCCATCCAGGTTGGACTCATCAGGCAAATGAGACTGAATGCAAGTGCGTGTTTTCATCTGTAAACGGGGCCGTAACTGAACCCGCTGCCCTCGGGAAGCGGCTGCAGCAGAGGGTCAGGCCTCACGCGCACGTCTCCGGCCTGAAGCCAGACGTGCGGCCCAGAGGAGCCTCAGCCTGGACATGGCCTTTACATTATTATTATTGTTCTTTAAGTGTAGTTGATTTGCAGTGTTTAAGTGTTAGTTTCTGAGGTACAGCATAGTGATTCAGGTATATATATATATATATATATATTTTTTTTCTTTTTCGTTACAGGCTATTACAAGGTATTGAATACAGTTCCCTGTGCTGCACGGCAGGGCCCTGCTCGTCTATTCTGTATATAGCAGTTTGTATCTGCTAATCCCAAACTTCTAATTTATCCCTCCCGCCCCCTTTCCCCCTGATAACCATAAATTTATTTTCTATGAAAACAGCCTTTAAGTCACCAGCTTTTCAGGGGTGAAATCAAGACCTCCCAGCTTTTCAGTAAATCACTGCCCAAGAAAGGCAGAGAAAACGAAAGTGAAGTCAGCCGCTTTACTAGTTACAGCAGCCAAGAAGTGGAAGCAACCTTCATGTGCACTGATGGGTGACTGGCTAAGGAAGCGGTGGTACATGCACAATGGAATACTACTCAGCCACCAAAAAGAATAGAATAACACCACGTGCAGCAGCTTGGGTGGACCTCATCAGACTAAGTCGGCCAGACGGAGAAAGACAAACACCATATGGTATCACTCATATGTGGAATCTAAAAAAGTGACACAAATGAACTTATTTACCAAACAGAGGCAAACTCACAGACATAGAAAACCAGACAGGGGAGGTGGGGTGTGGAGGGATAAATTGGGAGTTCGGAATTTGCAGATACACACTCCTGTATATAAAATAGACAAACAGCAAGCGCACAGGGAACTGTATTCAGTATCTTGTACTAGCCTATGATGAAAAAGAATATGAAAAGGAATATATATATATATATATATATATGGATAACTGAATCACTATGCTGTGCACCAGAAACTAACACAACATTGTAGACTGACTATATTTCAATTAAAAAAAAAATCAGTGGCTTTAGTTCCTTGTGGCTTCAGAATCACTCAGGAGACTGGGAACATTCCTGGATTGTTATGTGAATAATAATTTCTGGGGGTTTTTTTTTGTATAGAAATGAGAGAATTGAAAAGGAGGCAGATTGCTTCAGATTAATCATTTTTTCCCCACCTCATGCATTTTTCTTATCAAGCGTTCACACTCTGCCTCAGGTGAACAATTGTTTGATAAATTCGTCTTCTGTTTTGTTTTCCTTGTGACACCGCCTGGCCTGCAGTGCGAGGGTCCCGGCCCCCACCCCTCGGAGCGCAGGCACGGGGGTGGGTTTTCTCCCTTGTCCAGTTGACCCCGACCCACGCCCACACCCCTGGCTCTGCCACCAGCAGTGCCACTGGTCTCTGCTCGGAGGGTGTCACTCTCTCTGGGCACCAGGCCACCAGGCTCCTTGTCTGCAAGTGTGATGGTTAATGTCATGTGCCCACTTGACCGGGCCACCGCCTGACCCAATATTCAGTTAAAAGTTATTTTTTAGTGTGTGGTGGGGCTGTTTTCAGGCGAGCTTAGCAACGGAATGTGCACACCGAGTAAATCACGTGGCCCTCCGTGCCGTGGACGGGCCCCGTCCCATGTTGGAAGCCTAAACAGCACAAAAAGGAGGAACAAGAGGAATGCACCGTTTCTGCCTGATTGTCTGAGCCGGACCTCGGCCTTCTCCTGCCCTTGGACGGAGACTCGCAACACCAGCTCCCCGGGCCCTCAGGCCTTCTGACTCTAACAGCTTCGCCCCCGGCTCCCCTGGGTCTCCAGCTGGTCTCTCCCGGTCCAGCCCCTCATCATCTAGATAAGATGTGAGGCCCCTCCCCACTCGCATCTAACAGGGAGAACTCAGACCGAGCATCCGTCATGTTCAGCCAACCCTTGCGGCTTCGGGGGCCTCCGCGGACACTTTTCTCGTTGGATGTCACTCTGCGTCGTCCAGGGCCACCAGAGCTGGCGAGCCCTCTGTCTGGAACCTGCAGAGCTCGGGGTAGGACCCAAGCCTCGGTCTGGCCACAGGGAGACGGTGTCCCTTCCAAGAGTGGCCAGTGGAAATGGCAGCAGCCTGGAAATCAACTTTTCCTCTTGAATCAATCACCTGGCCCAGCTCTCACCCACCACAGGGAGGTTATGGGAGGGTCTGTAATGAAGCCAATGATTTCCATAACAAAAGGTGCTCGGAGCCCAGTGGAGAAGAGCTCTCGGAGGAGGACAGGGCAGAAATGAGAGTTTGGTGAAGTTAAGTCAAGACACTTCCCGCGTGAGGACTGAAGCCAATTAACGCCACCACCGCGCAGGGCTGATCACAGCGGCCCCAAACCCAAACGCCAGCGAGCTCGGTGTCCCGCCTTAAAACAAAGGCTCTAATTTAAGGCTGGAAGAGACTTCTTCCTCACTTGGTCTCATTCTGTACAGAAACAATCATTTTCTCAAACCCGGGAACAAGGAAAAAGTTAGTCCAAGTTCTCCCGTACCAGAAATGCGCCTGGTGACTCGAGATTAAAAAGCAGACATTTAAGAGAGACGCAGTAAGGAGCTTCACGCACTTTACGACATTGCGCAAAGCCGGGGGGGTGCGAGTGTTGAGAAAAGCAACTGTCCTGTGATAAATCCAACAAAAAACACCCTTGAAAGAAGAAGTCCAGCAGGAGCTCTGGTGTGAGCAAACAGGCATGAAAACATCTGCAGAAATACTGATGTCAGTTTATTCGTGGAGGCACATCCAGGTTTCCCGTTAGAAAAGTTAATAAGCATCTGGTTCAAATGTTTATGCTTCAGCTTTTCTGGAAAAGCCAGGATGGGTTTTATCCATGTGTTTCTCCCCCCAGTTTTTGTTGAGAACATGGAAAATTTCTACCTGGTTCTGGTGATATGTTTGGATTCTGATCCTCAGAAAAGAGAGAAAAACGACCCGTTATTGAGAAACCGTCTCTGGTGAAGGCGTTTATCACAGAATGAAAATACACCCCCTGTGTGTTCATTGCTAAGCAATGTGCCCAGATCCCTAAGCAGTATTTGCCTTACTGAAAATTAGTTGTGTGATTTCCAGGTGTGTTACGGCCCGTCTTGTGTATGTAGGATGTTTGCTGTTGAGATTTTTAAATATTAGGAAATTTCATAAGAAGAGGCAGATCTTTTCAACCCAGTTTCAAAACACTCACACACACACAGACACACACGCACACACAAGAAGAGCGGTCCGATTATGTTATTCTTCTGTCACGATTCTGCTTTTAAATACAATGTGATGTGCAGACACTAACATCTCCAATTTCTCAGGAGCAGTTTTGAAAGCTGCATTTCATTTCTAGCAAAAATGACAGAATGCTCACTTGGCCTCTGCAAGTTTTCTGCACAGTGGTTAATTATCGGCAGAGGAAGCCTGGAGAGAATCCTCATCACCTTTCCCCTGGTGCTCGTGGGCAGGATAGGAAATGCAGTGTTTGCTCTCGAAGCTTCCAGAAGCTACGTGGCGTGACCTCGCGATACCGCGCTACAGGGACGAGCGAGGTCTTCTTTGGGGAGGCGCAGGCAGAGCTTCCACACACCTCATGCTAGAAGGTTGAACCGACGGCGGCGCTGGTTTTCTGTAAAGATGAGCTCACCTTTTACCGACTCAGAGACGGGCGGGAACTGGGGGTGGGGAGTGATCTTCCTGAGAAACCGACAGGTGACCCTGGCGCCCCGCAGACCCGCCTCCAAGCTGCTCGGTGTCTTCTGGCTCCTTTGCCTCCTGCCAGCAGCTGTCGCCCGGCTCCAGAGCCCAGGTGAATGTGATGATGATGTTTTCGCTCCAAGGAAGCAGCAATAAGTCCTCGGTCTTCCTGTGAGTCTCTCTCTGCATTAAAATATGAATACACATCCTCTGAAGGCATCACCGATGGCGTAAAGATTTCGGAGTGAGATGAGTATCCCATGTGACTTCAAAAATAAGTGACCCGCATCACCCCTACGCAAAAATAATTGACTGATCCTGGATCAAGGCTGCCACTTGCCTATGCTAAGATTTTGTGAAATTAAGTGTATTGATATCGGGGATGAAAACACGGCCCAAGGAACACAGGACAACAAATCACTAAATGAAATCAGAGTGGCAGTTCTCTGTGTGGCCATGTAGTTGTATTTGAAAGGCGTGTGTGGGGGGGTGGGCACTTCTGTGCAGTGGGGAGTCTGGGGAGAAAGCGTTTGTTCAAAGGTCTCATCCTGTACATCCTAATATTCTTTACTTTGGTAGAAGGTTCAGTGTGACACTCCCTGCTCCTGGTTAATCCTTTTAGGTGCAGAGAGAGATGAAGGAATTATTGGCTCAGACAGTCCCACGTGTAGGGGTGGCGCCATCTTCAAGTATGACTGGATCCAGGGGCTGCCGGGACGGTATGCTGTCCCCACTGCACCTCTCAGCTCGCTTCTCCTCAGCCTGCTTTCATGACACCTGCAAGCTTCCTACGTGTGGGGACAGAGTGAGTAACAGCAGCCCAAGCCTCACGACCTCCCCGCTTTTGCTCCAGCTGAAGGAACATGACTGCTCAGAGGCGCTCAGTAGGGCCTCAGAGCTCCGGGGAGCATTGTGTGTCTTTGGTGTCACAACAGTTGGGGGGCGCTGCTGGCATTGTCCAGGGGAGCGCGGGGCGCAGGGACGCCCGAGGGGCCGCGTGCCGGGGCGCTGGACCGCCCTGCACGGTGGGGACCTGCGCCCATCCTCCACCGCGTTTACACATCCGGCCAGACGCCTGTGTCGGAAGAAGCATGTTAACCGCCGTCTGAGCCTAATGTCTTCGTGCTGGTTTGCGAGGAACACGAGCATTTGTAACACACACTGAATTTTCCATGAACACAATCTCTATGTGAATTTAAGGAAGATTGTAAAATTGTTCGTGGCAGCCGGTGGGGGCTTCACCAGGAGTGTATTCCATTTTGAGGTGGCCTGTCTCTGACGGCAGCGGTGCTGGTGGGTCTGCGTTTCTGAGTGACTGCTTTGCACCCGCCCTGCCTTTCCAGGAGCCGCACTGACGCACGGGGAGAACCGGCTGAGGCTCCGCTGCGTTGTCCAGGGCGCGCGCTCATGGACGTTGATGTTTTGAAACACATATTTTATTGTAAATTGCTTTCCTTTCCCCTGAACTCTATATTAGAGTTAGGGCATAAGATAGATTTCTTGTTAAATCACACGTGTGGGAAGTTTTATTATTTCATTTTGGGAGTAACACGTGTCCCCGTGACCAATTCCCAGGTGACACTGTAGTTTGGATGGCGGGTGGGGGACGATTGTCCCCCCCCCCACACCCCACCACAGCAAGCGCAGGGAGGCTGGGCCGCCCGCAGAAGCAGTCCCGGCTGGCAGAACCAAACCAAACAGCATGTCTGCTGCACACGGTCGGAGGGAGAGTGCGGTGAAGAGAGGAGGAGGAGGAGAAGCCTGTGTAGAAATAAATGCGGGTTTAAACCTCAGTAGGAGTGTGTGAGCCCAGGTTCTCCTGAGGAAGAGAAACATACAGAGAGAAAGAGATTTATTATAAAGAGTCGGCTCCCAGAACTCCATCAGAGGCCGACAAGTCCCTAGATCTGCAGCCGACCTGCTGGAGACCTGGGAGAGCCCGTGGAGTGGGTCCAGTCTGAGAGCCAGCTGGCCGACAGCCACTGAAACTTCTATTCGAGACTAGAGGCAGGAAAAGACTGATCTTCTAGTTCAAGGGCAGTCAGGCAGGAGGAGTTCCCTCTTTTTAGATGAAAGATTTTGTTCTGTTCAGGCCCTCAACTGATTGGATGAGGCCCACCCACACTGGAGAGAGCAGTCTGCTTTCCCCTGCCCACTGGTTCAAACACTAATCTCAGCCAGAAACACCTGCACAGACACACCCAGAAGAAAGTTCCACACAACATCTGGGCACCCCATGACAAAGTTAACCCTCCCAGCTTGAAAAGCTGAAGCCACAGAATGTGTAGACGGGGAGAAAAACTGCTCCTTGTGCTAGTCTGTGCGGCTTAACCAGAAATCCCACTGGCACACCATCTGGGACGTGGCCCTCAAAGCAGGCTTTACGCGGCATCTCCCTGGGGTTTAGGTTTTAGGCATAAAGAGCACCGAGGGGGCATCTTCTTAATGACGTGGTTCTGGAGCCTGGATTTGCTTATCAGGAGGGACACTCCCAGACTCACAGCCGCTACATTAAAAACTAGTGAGTTACCATGAGCCAGGGCTCTCCACCTGGGCCCTGCTGACATTTGAGAGCAGGGGATTCTCGGTTAGGGGGCTGCCCTGTGCTCTGTGGGAAGTTTAGCAGCCTCCCTGGCCCCCACGCCTGTAAGTCAGCATCTCCCCCTCCCACGGGTGACAACATGAATGTCTCCAGATGCTGACACGTCTCCAGGGGCAAATGTGCTGCCTGCCTGCTCCAGGCCAAGTGCTATCAAGGGAGCAAGACAAACCACACAGCACTGGCTCCGACACCTTTCTAACCTGGTGAGGAGCGTGGACCGTAAGTTCTGCCGGAGACAGGCAGTGAGATACTCTGCCCGAGAGACCCCGGTTGAGCGCATCATTGTGCAGAGACCCAGGCGAAAGCGTCCGCCCTGCTCATCTCCAGGAGGGCGTCAGCTCAGCCTGCCCTTCCTGTGGAGCCGGGTGCTGTCTTGGTGTGTGAGGAGGAGCTGCGTCTACGCACATCAGCTCCGTGGTGGGAACATGTGAGGGAGGGAGATGGGTGCCAATTCAACTTCCAGAGCATGAAGAGGTGCCTCTCCTTAAACCTGCCTCAAAGTGTTTCCGAGAGTGCAGTCTGATAGCTGCTCACCCAGCCAAGGTGCGAGATTTAAGGCTTGTGATTGAATCAGATCTTATTAAAAGATTAATATAAAATTAGATTTAAAAATAGCTTTAAAGGAACTTTACATTCAAAAGAGTTAAGCAGAGACTTAAAAGCAGAATCGCTCTGAGAACAGTCACAGTGTTCCTTTTGTTGCTCCGTGGACGAGACGTTCCCACCACAGGCTGGAAACCTCTGGCAAGAACAGTGTCTCCTCCCAGCTCTGCTCGGAGGATAAAGACGATTCCAGTGGACGAAACAAAACAAACACTGGTGTCTTCCAAGGGTCAGAGCGGTGCCTCCTCATTAAAGACCTGCTCTCTCCGCTGGTCCGGACGTCGGGGGCTCTCCGCCTCCCCCTGTGTTCCCTCATTTTCTCCTGCATCCAGTCGTGAAGCTCCCTGGAACGGGGAAGCTTTGTTAATGATACTGTTCACTGTCCGCCAGGCACTCGGCTCAAAACTGTATTTAGGTGATTGCATTTCATCCTCAGAAGAACCCCGCACCTTGGGTTTGGTCCTTAACCCAACTCTCAGGATGCAGAAACAGTGAGAGGACACGCCCTGTCCCCGGGTGAAGTGGCCAGCGAGAGGTAAAGATGTGACTTAGACCACAGCAGTCAGATGCCTGACCTTCAACCACCTGCCAGCGTAGCCCCAACGCCACACGCCCACTCCGTTTCTCTCCTCCTCTCTTCTTGTCCAAAGGGCTCCCCAACATGAGGAGGCTCCCTCCACCTTCATAAATCTACCTGGGGATGGACTGCCGCCCTCAGACAAACCTCAGGTCTGACACCCAGGGAGCGCCCCTCATCCTACTGGACAGATCTGATGTCCGCCTTCTGGGGTCCCTGGCGCTGCTTCCCCTCTGTCTTTAAAATGTAAGTCAGATCTCCCCACGTTCAGCTGCAAACAGAGTGCCAGCCTGGGACTGGACGCCATGGTCTTAGTTTCCACCTTGAAAAGCTACAAAGAGAACAGATTACACCCAAATCATTAGAGAAAAGGAAATATCAAAGGTTAAGAGTGGAAATCAGTGGAATCGAAAGCAAACAACAAACAAAAAACAGGAAGGGCTCACCATTTTTTAAAGCTCGTAAAATTAATAAACTCCTCATTACAGTAAAATTTGAAATTACCAAGATTAGGAACAAAAGGAGGGCCACCACTTAGGCTCTGACGACGCGCTGGAAGCCTGTGGCTCCGGCGCCCAGCCCCGCAGCATTGGCTGCCCCGGGCGGCCCCGAGGGGCGGCTGTGGGGCGCCGCGGTCGGGGAGCCCAGCGCCTGCGGCGAGGGGGTGGGGTTCCCACGGAGACGCAGAAGGAGGGAGAAAGCCAGTCTGCACGCATTTCCCCTCGGAGCACAGGGTTCTGTCCCCAAGACATTGCCTGGTATCGCCCCACACTTCAGCTGGGAAAAAGCGACTGGGGCCTCAGTCCAGGACTTGGCTGTGGGCGTTAACAGTCATCACAGCCCTTGGCTGCTGAGTAAGCGGAGACGGTACTGATGCCGAGACCCCACATCGGAAGCGTCCCCCACTCCGAAATAAACACGGCACAGCTCTGGCTTGGCTTTGCTTAACAAACGGGCTTTACTCTCTCATACGCCGAAAGCCCAGAGTAATGGTCAAAATGCTCCTTCCAGATCAAACACCCTCATCCCGCCACGTGCACACCCTCCTTCCAGCACAGCGGGGTCTCTGCGCTGTTCCCTGGACTCCCAGACGTGCTGGGTGCTGAAGAGGATGACGCGACGTGAGGTCAGAGAGACAGGCGGGAGCAGGACCTCTTAACAGTGGAAGTCGGCAATCTTCCTGTAAAAAGCCAGAAAGTAAATATTTTTATCTTGTGGGCCATATGGTCCCCATCACAACTCCTCAGCTCTGTCCTGCAGCACAGGAGAGCAGCCACAGATAATGTGTAAACAGACGGGCGTGTCTGTGTTCCAATTAAACTTGACTTCCAAAAGCCATCCCCTCGCAGCGGGCGTGGCCACGTGATGTCCTGCAGCAATGACGCTGGGACGCGCAGGGGAGGCCACTGCCTGCAGATGAACCCTCCTGCCCCCAGGATGGGGCCTGGTTCTCAATGCATTTGCAAGAATAAAGCTGAACTGAGAGAGAGTAAAACCTTGCCCGTGCAACCCCTGAGAGCGTGGGTCCATTGCAAACTGTCTCCCACCCCAAACCAAGACCTTGCGGGGCACGGGCTGTCTTCCACTTGACCCTTGTATCCCGGCCCCCGGTCTGCAGTCCAGGGCTCGATGAAATGTTCTTGGCTCACTATGAGCTATGGCATCCTTTTCAACCCTGTGGGCAAAGAGCCCGGGAACAACCTCTTCTTGCTCCTCCGAGACGCCCTCCCCTGCAAATGCAAAACTGGCCGCAGCCTCTGTGCACAGCGTCAGTGGCAGACAGCCCCCCTGCGAGGGGGTTTACCCGGTGCGAGCTGCTCGTGGTTAACCTTGTGCTCCACCTAAGTGCCTGAGTCTCTCAGCTAATACACAGGAGGCCGTCACCGAGGATGTGTAAGACCCCACTTGCCCCTAAAACACAGCGACGGCGTGTAAGCAGACACGTGCCGGGCCCCGAGGTCCACCAGCTCGTCGGCGCAGGAGACCATCAACCCGTCCTTGTCTGCATCTTTGATTTGTCTCATTTCAAAAGATGATTGAAGCGGAGAACAGCTGTTTGGGTCAGAAGTGCAGGCAGAAGCAGAAAGACACGTTTCAAACGTCTGCTGTCTCCTCTCTGGTACGACTGGGATCCAGTCACGGTGTTACCAGATCTTTTAAAATTAAAAAAGTAATAATAATAAAATAAGGAGATGCCAAAAGACAGCTTTGCCGTTGGTTCCTTGCTGAAACAAATGTCCTGGAAAATGTACGCCCTCTTTCAAGGCCAGGAGTGGGGCTCAGATCCCTGGGACGGGAGAGGCTCTCGCCTGCACCCCACGTGACTCTCTGTGTGTCTGCCCAGCCTGGGCTGTGATCTGCCTGCTGTTGCATGACTGCAGTGTGTGCTCGCGGGTCTGTCTTCACCAGAGTGTCGTTTACCTCAAACGAGCTTCGGTGGGGAGACCCACGAGGAGCAGGCACTGAGCGTTGGGTCCGTGGACGATGGGCCAGGGAGCCACGTGTGCTCACGCGGAAGAGAACCCCCAGCGGAGCAGTGTCGGACCCCGGTCAGCCGGGGGCCCGGGGTGTGCGGGGCAGCAGGGCTGCGGTGAGGCCGTTCCCAGCGGCAGGGCCGCGCGCAGCTCCGAGAAGGGAGCGTGCGCTGCCCACGGAGGGGCGGGGCACGGAGGGGCGGGGCACGGCGAGGACGCGAAGGGGGCGGGGCCAGGGCCGCGCGCTCTGGTCCCGTGGAGCCGGCGGCCGCGTGACGTCCGCACGGCAGGCGCTTCCAGGAGGGCTCGGCCGCCCCCAGACGTCGTGCTTCCGGGGGCGCGGGGGCTTTCTAATCTGTCAGCTCATCCCCAAGACAAAGCCGACCTCGCCTCCGGGCCACCGTGAGCTCCCAGGACGGCCGGGGACCCGCGCCCGGACAGAGAGAGTGCTGCCCTGGCATCACACCCGGCGCCCGGAGAGACGCGGCCGCCTTCCTCCCTTCGGAGCAGCAGCGTCCGGGGTGGACGGGCCCCCGGGGAGTCCTCGTGCCGTTCCATGGGGGGTGGCCGGCGTCCTCGCTGCCTTCTTTCACTGAGGTTCCAGGAGGCGCTGTCTCTGTGCCTCCCTCGGCCTCTAATTCTGGTGGAGCCGAGGACCCCTCACCCTCGTGTCTGCAGCCCCCGGGGCAGACCTCGTGCTCGGCTGGGCCCCCGGACCACTTCTGCCCCTCAGTCCAGAGAGGGGTCCTCCTGGGACCTTCACTGGAAGTGCACCTTCCCTTCCACACTCTGACTCCTTGGATTCCATCCGCCTGCCACCCTCCGGGTCCTCTGCGTCCCCCCAGGGAGACACCTGGAGGAAGCGTGGTGCCCACGGATGGGAAGCAGCTTCGAGGAGGGGACATCTTGGGGCCCCTGGTGTGGCACGGCTGAAGCTTTCCAGTTTGGACTTTCAACGAGACGAGCCTACAGATTCCTCTAATAGTCTCCTGGTCACCACTGTCACTCGCGGCAGAAAGAGCTCTGTCTCGCTCAGTCACCGGGAACACGGCCGTCTTCGGGCTCAGCTGTCCCACAGGTTCGCGTTAAATGGTGTCACCATGGCTAGCTGCCTCCTGTCGCCCAGCAGAGTGGAGGACGTGGATGTCAGTGTCCGGACACTCCCCACAGAGGGACAGGGTGTAGTCAGCGGAGCAGCGGCCCCCCCAGACGAGGCCAGGACTCCGCGGGGAGACCCGAGCACCCACCTCAACCCCAGCGCCAGGGACGGCCGGACTCCAGAGGGTGGGCGTGGATCTCAGCAGAGGAGACGGGCGGCTGCAGAGCCCACTGCCACCGGAGGAGACGTGACTGCCCGTTTCTTTGCCCTCCTCCAGCGATTCCAGGTGGCCATCAGGGTGCCGGGCGAGAGTTAGGCACCGTTCAGCCAGAGCACGTCAGCAATCAAGGGCTCCGGCAGTTTATAGGCAACGGAGGCTCGGGGCAGAGAGCGCGCACCCAGACCTGCAGGCGTGCCCGGCGCAAGGCTGACGCTTCCGAGCGCCGGGGAGCTGGTCTTGACAGGAGCTCGCGCGGAGATGTGAGGGGGCGGGCTGCCCAGCCCGGCTCGCCCGCTCCAGGCCTCCCCTCCGCCTGGCTGGCTTGTCATGTGGGTCTTCCTAGCTCCCTGCTTCCCAGGATGTCACTGAGAACATGTGGAAGGAACACTATGTTTTATTCATTTTCTGGGAACATTTTCTGAACGATGAGGGAACTGCCAATCGCCCCCACCCTCCCCTCCACACCGTATTTTTGAGGAAGAGAGAGAATCTCCCAAGACAGTAAACCAGTGTTGCTTTTAATTTTTGTTAAACAGCTTCATGGAGGTTTATTTTTATGTATCAGCACACTGACCCAGTTCAAGTGCACAATCTAATGATTTTTAGCGACTTTACCAAGGGCTGCGACGGTCACCACAGATCATTTCAGCCGTTTCATCCTTACCAGGAAGACGCGCGTGTTTCTGCAATCAGCCCCCCCTCCACCCCGGCTCCAGGTCACCGCCTTCACGCACTGTCTCTGTAAATTTGTCTTTTCTGGGCGTTTCACGTAAATTGAATCGTACACTACGTGGTATCTTCAGCTCTTCTCACAGCATCTCCAGGCCTCGCCCGTGCAGGGTGCGTATCGGAGCTCCATTCCCGTCTGTGGGAGGATGGCACCCCACCATCTGGGTGTCTGCCCCTCACCCACACGAGGGCGTTGAGGTTTTCCCGAGTGGCATTATCATGGATTTGAGAGCAAGACTTTGTGCAGACATGATCTTTCCCGTCCCTTCAGCAGATACCAAGGAGTAGGATTTCTGGGTCCTACCGAGCGAGGCTGCTTCGCCAACACAAAACCCTTGGAGCTGAGGTCTTGACATTCACAGACAGCACACAGTTCTGGGCACAAGCTCTGAGTGTGAATCCTGACCTGGTCAATTACAAGTGAGTGTCAGCTCAAGCAAGTCACCTCAGCCTTTGAACCTCAGTGTCCTCATCTGTAAAATGGGGCGGCATCTGTGCTTGGCTCTGGATCCACGTGGAGAGCAAGTGGGTGAAGGGTGAGCAGTGGCCGGTGCCTGACCCCGCGGCCAGCACCCAGGACCTGGTGCCGGTCACGATGGCCAGCGGGGCAGGACGAGGAGAGAGGGCGGAAGGAGACAGGGAGGGAGGAGGCGGGTGTCCGCACCGCCTTTGCTGCCTCTGCGACCCAGCGCGAGGCTCCCGAGTCTCACAGCCCCATGTGGAAACCACGTGCTGCCCACTAAGTCAGGAAAGGCCGGCTTCCCAGCCGCAGTTCTGTTTTATTTCATTTCATGGCTTTACTTCACCTCCAAGTCAGAACGCCCCTTCCGCCTTTGCTGGTCATGGATTTGGAGGCTCCCGTGTCTGGGCACCCCCGTGTGCTCGCCCCTCCGCGCACCAGCCAGCACTGTGTGCCACCCTGTCCAGTGCCATGTGTCACCCCAGCCGGCGCCCGCTGCCTCCCTCAGGCCTGCTGCCGAGGGCTCGAGAGTCTTCCTCAGCTGCCTCATGGGTTGTCATGTTGTTGTCACTTTCCACTCATTCCTTCCCTGATGCTAACGTCCACGTGTGTTCTATGTGATACATTTAAAAAAATTCTCTTTGCAGCTGTTTTCCCTGCCGTTCTGTCTTTTGCCAGAGACTGCCTGCCTGGCTTTTTTTTTTTTTTTTTTTAATTTTGAGTAACTTAATTTCAACCTCTATCTAGTGCCAAAACCAATACTGCGTAAAAAAGATAGACTAAGATCTTACAACTTCACATTCCCAATACAGCTGGTGGGGCTGACCTGCAGAGGAAGAGGCGGAGAGCTGATAAACGGGAAACGGATGGAGATCTGAATTCTTAGACACACGAGAGAAGTGTTTTCAGCCTCCGGGAGGTCAGAAGCCACTCAGATAACAGGGGCGTAACAACACAAACCCGTCTCTGAGCTGGTTCTGTGCGCCCCACACTGTTCTGGCCCAACGTTCACGTTCACACTCATCATCCTAAGACTCTATGAAGCAGGAACTATCATCATTTCCATCTTACAGATGAAGCAGTTACAGCCCAGAGAGGTTAAGGAACTTGCCCAATGTCACACAGCTTTGCGGTGCTGAAACCAGGGTCCAAATCCCAGCCGTTGCGGCCCAGAGCCCACAGCCTCCCACCACCCCAGTTTCTACTCTCAGGCATCTCACATGCAGACAGAAGCCTATGGATCTTTTGAGATTGGAGTCCTGTGAACATTCCAAAAATCCACTCCTATCAAATGATTAGCTTTACCAGGAAATCATCATTTGACAAGAGTTTTTCACTTAGAAATGGTACGATTCAGGGGCAGTTGGGAACAGACATGGCAGGAGCTGGGGGCTGGTTGAATGAGGTGAAGAGGAGAAGATTTGGAGACTTGCAAAAAGGAGAGGGCAAAAAAACCACTGCCCACTCCTCTTCCAATTATGCTTAAGTTTAATTTCTGCCGTCTTGGGTCCCAAACCTAACTGGTCTTCCAAACCCAGCACATAGCAGAGCCCAACCCAAAGTTCTGGGATGATGCAGCCCCGACCCCCAAAGCCCATGGCCCTTAACCCGGGCTGCCAGGTACTCCTCACACTGCCCTCCCCCTTGCCGTCTGTCAGTTCGTCCGCCATCTGCCCCTCCATCCTTCTGTCCCTCCCTCCCTCCCTCCATCGTCCAAATGCGCACACTGCACACCCCACGTTTGCTGGCGCTGGATGCCGAGGACCGGCTTGCCCAGGCCAGCCCCGCGGGCATCAGCACACAGACCGAAGCTCGCTTTCAGCAGCAGCAGCAGAAACGGAGAACGAGGGTACCGGTCTTGTGGTGGGGGGGGCGACTGGTCCAAAGGTTGTTCCGTGTCACACCGTGGCCCCAGAGAAACTGGGCTCCATCCCCCCAGGCCATGTACACTCCTCCTCCGTGTTCTGCCTGTGATAGCAGACAGGCCTGCTCTCACTTGGTGGCAGATCTTTATTCTCCAGTCTGAAAATCCATCCCGACGGATCACATCCATCTCCAAACCCTGGGGATGCCGCAGCCACATGTCCGACAAGACGGGTGACCTTGGGCGAGGAACAGCATCCCTCTGCAGCTCCGCTTCCTTATCTGTAAAATGGAAAAGGTAATAGGAACTGCCTCTCTGAGTTGCTGTGATAAAAATTAAAAGGGATAATGGATGTCTGATAACGCAAGTGCTCAGAAGGCACGAGCTCATTCCTCAGTATGAGTCGGTCCCTGCGGGAGCGGGGCTGACGCCGTCCGAAGTGTTTCTTCTCTGCAGCACGGGGAGCCCCAGTGGCAGGTGCAGTAAGGGCGTCTGATTCATAAAAGAGGTCGTTATAGGCACTCGGGGTCCTGAGCTCCAGAAGCACCAACTAGCATCTTTCTCGTCGAAGGCGAGCGATCGTGGGGCCTGAGAGTGTGGCCGGGCTTCATCATACCCTCCTAACACGGGCTCCCACGGGCCGAAGCAGAATTAACACGTTTAATTATGGAGTGAGAGGGACTCCGTGTTAATTATGTCCTCTTGTCTGCAGCGGGAGCTGTGACGCTTCCTGCGGTGACAGCCAGAACCCCTGAGAAACAGCATCTCGGTTTTCCTCCCGCATCTGCTGACCTGCCCAGCACGCGGGGAGGCGGTGGCCTGCCTCTCCCTCCCCCATGAGCCTGTGTGAAGCCCACCCCCCCAGGCGGCCCCTCACCCTCATGAGCGCCCAGAGCTTGTGGTCAGAGAGGCAGCTCTGCAGCCCAAGTCGTGGGCAAGGCGTAGGGGGGCGGGGATGGAGCAGAAACGGCAGGTGCCACCACACCTGTGCCCACAGGGAACTCCACCTCGTGGGGATGTGCCCTCTGGCGACTAACGCATCCCCGGGCTGTCGGTCAGATGGACAGAAACTCCCTCCATATTGTTCACACTCACAGCTTCACAGACTGGTGGTCCCTCCTGCTGATGGATTAACTTTCAGTTTTAGTTTTAAGGGTCAGCCTGGCTGGCCACTGCCCTAGCTTCACCAGCTCTCCGCTCCCCACAGAGGGAAGCGCATCTTCCAGCCACGGCCGTGCTCAGCTCCTCGGCACTCCTGCGTGGGGCCTTTGAATATGCTGTTCTAAGAATGTTCTCCCTCTTTTCTTCATCTTTTTAACACCTACTGATTCTTCAAATCTCAGCCCAAGAGCCACTTCCTCCAGGAAGCCCTCCCTGATCTCCCTGACTAGATCAAGTCCACATTACGTGTCCTTGGGGCCCCACATTCCTTTCTCTACTTGGTAGCTCATGTCACAGCTGCTCTGCCTTTGGGCTTGTGGGGGCCATGTCTTTCTCCCCCATCGAGAGTCTCTGCTGTGAGGGCACAGTTTGTCTTGTGTTTCTTCACCATTTTTTCTGTGACTCCTTGCAGAATTGAGCACGCAGCATGCATCTAGGCCTACTTGTTGTATGGATGGGTGAATGGGTGGGTGGATGGATGGATAAGTGGGTGGTAAGGTTGGGCAGGGTGAGGAGGATGGCCAGGCAGTGGGGAGACGTGAGCTGTGTTTATTCAGCAAATACGCCAGGCGTGAGACTTGCCAGTGGTGAGCTCTCATGAGTCCAGAACCCAGGTTAGAGCTGATCTGCTTAAAGCATCTTAGCAGTAGTTAATGTAGAGCAGGGTGACTAACGTTAACAATGCTGACGTGTATGTTTTAAAGGTTTTTTTTAATTTTTAATCTTTTTTGTTATTTTTTATTACTGTCTTTTTAACGGAGGTACTGGGGATTGAACCTAGGACCTTGTGCATGCCAAACACACTTTCTACCACTGAGCTATACCACCCCCACCCCCATGTTTTAAAGTTGCTTAGAGGGTACATCTTAAAAGCTCTCATCACAAGGAAAAAGTTTGTAACTATAGGAGGCAACAGATGTTAACTACACTTACTGTGGTCCTCATTTCCAAATATACACGTACATCAGATTTGCACCTATACCTAAAACCATCGCAATGTTACATGTCAGCAGTATTTCCATAGAACTGGGGGGTGGGGAGGTGGATTAATCATGGAGCCCACTTTCCAGATGAGGAAACTGAGACTCAGGTTGAGTAACCTGTCCAAGGTTTCACAGACAGAATGTAGCCGACTCTGGGCACAGGTGAAGGACACACGTCACGGAGCGGGTGCCCCCAGCACTTTGCAAGACCACATCCCTGGGCACCTGGATACAGCAGGCGAAGGTGAGAAGATACGCCTTGAAGTGGGCCCCCAGGGCAGCTGTGGGGCAGAGCAGGGTGGGGAAGGGTGAACTTCCAGGATTGAATAGCATGTCCCTTGAGTCCCAGAAATCTGGGCTGAGCACATGCCGCCGGGCAGGGTGGGTGTGGTTCACCTGCTCTTCCCTTCCTGCTGAGAAGCAGCCTGAGGCCGCCCACGGAGGCTGTCCCGCTGGCATCAGTCCTTCCTGGTGGGGGGCAGGACGGGGCCCGGGGAGAAGACCAGGCCTTGGACGAGGAGGCTGGCTATTAGCCCGCTGCCTGCTGGAGGATTTTTATCTCTAAAATATAGTGTTTCTGTTAGAAGGCACACATTTTCACATCTATTAAATTGCTTTGCATGAAAGTGTACTTTCCTGGTGCCATAGCAACCGTGCTTCCTAATCAGATTTAAATTCTTCACCTTGCGCTGCAGAAGCTGGTGCCAGTTTCTGAAGCCAATGGCTGTGCCCGCCCATGATGCACAATTTTAGAAAAGAAAAATAATCTTCAGCTAAAAAATCACCACCTCTGCCCCATGGGTGGGTGTTCCACACGGACGGTTACCAACTCGGGTACCAGCGTCCTCGCCACTTCCGAGCTGGGAGATTCTGAACGGCTTACTGAACCCTTCTGAGGCTCAGCTCCTTCATCTGGAAATCAGAAATTATCATATTCCATCTCACAGGGCTGTTGGAAGGATTAAATGGCATAAAGAGGTTATTTCTGTGTCTGCCGTTTATTAAGGGCAAAGTAAACACTGACGAGGGACGTCGCCTTACACTGTCCCATTCCTTTATTGACAGTAATTACGAGTCTGGGTCTGAGGGCGGCTGCTCCCAGGAGCCGGTGGGATGTAGCTTTCCATTCACTGCTCGTCTTCCTCCCTGGGATGTTGTAAGGACGGGAGGAAGCAGTGAGAGGCAGCGTGGCAGCCCCAGGTCGCCCCGGGCTGTCTCTGTGTCCCACTGTGTCTCCTTGCTCCGACTCTCCCTCCACGGCTGGTCCAGCTCCCTTTCCACCACACCTGGCTGATTACGGGAGCCGTGGGAGACGCACGCTGTGGTCCTCACTCCTGGGAGAGAGCCTAGCCTTGGGCAACGCTTGGCAACATGTTCATGAAAAGTAGGATGTTATTTTGGAAGGGCGGGGAGGACCAGGCGCACATGACGCCCATCCCGCAGCTGAGCGTCACATCCCCCAGACTCAAAAAGGGTGCTTCTTCCAGCCCTGGGGACAGCGTGGTGGCTCCACCCACGAGCGGCCCAGAGGAAGGCACTGCTGGGGTTCTTAGACCGGAGGGTGCAGCAGATTCGAGGCGAGGCGTGTCGCACGCCTGTTGCAGGTTTCATGACAGGAATTCTGATTTGGTGGCTTCAGCATGGGGCCAGGACCCGGTCCCTTTGTCAGCTACTCAGAGGTTCTCATGCGGGTGCTTGGGGAGTTGGCGCTGGGCCTCTGCAGGGTCGCACTCTGTGAAAGCGCCCTGTACTTACTTCTAGGTGTTTAAAGGCAGAGTGTCCTGGAGCTTGAGAGGCATCCTTCCGGCGAGGGACAGAGGGAGGGGTGGGGACCAGCTGACCACTGGGGACCTGCGTGTGGCCATTCATGCTGCCATTCCTCTTCTTTTCTGTGCAGTTGAAATTTTGTCATCACAGAAAAGGGTTTTTAATGCTACTATAAGCCCGAGTTCTGAGGAACGTGGAAATCCCTCTGGCTCTTCCCAGCCTTTGACTCCAGCCAGAACATCTGGCTGCTTAAACACCCACATTCACCTCCTTTTATACATGAAGAAAATTCCGTTGCTAAGAAGTCGCCCTTTCCGATCCGGAGCAGCCGGGGGGTGGCTTGCTTTTCCTTCGCTTTCCCCTCTCTCTGGCTGACACGGTGGGTCGTGTCCCCGCAGGGGGGCTGCACCTCGTAACGAGACATGAGCGATGTGACCCGCCGTCACACGCCCCGGTGCGGCTCTGCAGCTGAAAATGCTCAGGGTTTTTTTTTTCACCCTTCTCTTTCTATATTTCCATCACCTCTGGGAGAATGTGGGGGAGGAAGACAGCTCTCTCCCTGGACGCAAGATGCAGCTGCTGCCCCTGGGCAGGACAGACTGAACCTCCTCCACCCACGCCGGCTCCCGAGGGCCGCGCGCGGGGGAGGCATCCCATCACGCTGGGGCCGGCAGGTGGCAGAAGCGGGTACCGACGGCGGGTCCCCTGGGTCTCTGAACAGCCTGACAGGACGCACCACGCACTGGGTGACTAAGCCCCTCGGTAACGTTCTGCGAATGGAGTAAGAACACAATTAAGTGTGAGTCCAGTGCACCCAGTTACGCAGAGGCCCCGCCCGGCGGTGAGGGTGCCCCCCCACATCTCCGTCCTTCGCGGGCCTGACGGGGCGTGTCCTCCGGCAGGGGCGGGCGGGGCCCCCGCAAACACCCCCGACCTCCACGTGCTCTCCATGTCAGCGTGTGTCCGGCTCCCGCACACCCCACTGGCTGCGGCAAGTCACACGGTCCGAGTCCCCATCGGACACCACAGACCCGGCATTGACCTGCCCAAGGTGCAGAGTCAGGCCACAGGAGGGCGAGGAATTGGGGGCCAGTCTATCCTCCCCGCGACGTACAGTGGGTATGCGGTAAAATCTGTATCGACTGCAAATCCCAATCCTGCATGATCACACCCACATACACTCCACTGTCTGGGAAACAAGTTACGGAATCTCGCCCCCGGGTGAAGCCCTTCGTTCCCACTTTAGTGGCAATGTAAACACCTGGCTTGCCCACAGGAGCAGCCCCTGGTGGGCACAGCCATACCTGTCCTGCTCGCGTGTCTTTCTTCAGGAAGGAGAGAGAGCAGTGGACGCCTGCTGGCTCGCAACACAGTGACCGGGCTTGGAGCACCTGCTTGGTTCCCATGCTGGGAGCTTTGCATATAATGTTTTCTAACCTTTTTGCTGTGGAAATTTTAACAGACACTAAGGGAGGCAGAATAGTGTAACAAATATCCACATTCCTGCTTGACTGAATGATCTCTACTATTTAGCTGTATTTGCTTCGAATGTTTTTGACTTAAGCACTTTGTTTTGTATTGAAGTGTAGTCGATTGACAGTGTCACCTTCGTTTCCAGTGCACAGCACGGTGGTTCAGTTCTGCATTTATATACACATATTCTTTTTCAGATTCTTTTCTTTATAGGTCATTACAAGATGTTGAATATAGTTAAATGAATTCCTAACAGCATGACATTTCACCTCTGGTTTAACCCTTCAGTACGTATCTCTTTCTGATTTTTCAGATTGAAGTATAGTTGCCATAGGAAGTTCCATGTTACAGGTATATGATGTAGTGATTCACAATTTTTAAAGGTCACCCTCCATTTATAGTTATTATAACATATTGGCTACATCCCCCGTGTTGTACAGTGTCTTTAAAGAAAAAGACGTTTACTTATAAACCACAATACCTTTATTAGACTTCAGAAAGGAAGCTCCTCTCTTTTTTTAAAAAAAAATTCTTTTTAACAGAAGTAGTGGGGCTGGAACCTGGGACCTCATGCATGCCCAGCAGGCGCCCTACCACCGAGCTACCGCCCTCCCCTGCGTCCTCTCTTAACAGCATCTAACAACACATCCATATTCAAATTTCTCCAATTGCCCTAAAAACGTCGTCTTATGATTGGTGTGTTCAAATCAAAATCAGACCAGGAGCACAGCTCACATTTGGCAGCTGCGTCGCTTGGCCTTTTCATCAGGCAACGCGGCCCCGTCCCGGACGTGAGGGGAGCACGCCTCCTAGTAGGCCGCGCGCTAGCCCGGCCACGCGGGTGTGGCTCCCCCGCTTTCCGACGAGGAGACCGAGGCTCCAGGAGTTCCCAGAGCTCAAAGCAGCGGCTGATGGGCACAGTCAGTGGTGTTAAAACAAGGCTGGTTTCCATCTCAAAACGGAGCTTTTTCGGCCACTTTGTCCTTTGAAGAGAAGAGGAGGAAACGCACCAAAACTTCTCTGCGTTTTGAAAAGCACCTGTAACCCTGACTTCCATCGCACACCGGCAGAGCGCCGTTATTTCTGTCAAAGAGGGAGGACGGGCAAGGGAGACAGCGACCACCCCACCCCGAGGGACAAGCAGGGGTGTTTGTGCCTCCGACCCGTGCCAGGCGGGAACTCTCTAGTGAAGAAGTAAGACCGAGGCCGTTGTCTTCAAAAGTACAGGGCTTTCCATGGGGGCGGGCACAGCGCAGCAGCAGAGCGCGCGCTTGGCGTGGGCTCACTCCCCAGTCCCTCCACTAGAAAAAGAAAGATAGAAACCTAATTGCCGCCCCAGCAAAAAAAAAAAAAAAAAAAAAAAAAAAAAAAAAAGAATAGAGGTTTTCAGACTCTGCAAACGACCAAAATCACGGATCAGAACTCCTTCTCTATTTACAAACTCGAACATCTACCTAATAAGTGACTGGCAAAAGTGTCGGGGCTCCCGAGTGCCCTGCACTGCGCAGACACGTGTTTCCGCTCCTCCCCAGCCCACTCCTTGCAAAGGGCACGCGCTGGAGCCCCCTTGGTCGTTCCGGGATGGTGGGAAGTCGTGGGAACCGCCCCCGGGTGAATTCAGGTTCACAGGGACTGTTCTGTCCTTCAGGTTCTTCCGGCCCCGCTTGCTGTGCGGGGAGAGGCTCACGGTCCCGGTAGCGGACACGCGGGCGGGGAAGAGCCGGGCAGCTCCGAGAACGGGGCTGCAGGCGCTCGGCTGCGCGCGCCAAGCCTGCGGCTTCTTCCTGCTGCCGCAGCTCAGGAGTTCACGCCTGAGCCCCGGACGCCTGGTGGATAAAATGTGAAACTCTATGTTCCCCGAACATCCCATGGATATTTAATACTCGATGCCAAGACTTCCAAATCTCTGACCGATTTTCTT
Source organism: Camelus dromedarius (assembly GCF_036321535.1). Lineage (NCBI taxonomy): Eukaryota > Metazoa > Chordata > Mammalia > Artiodactyla > Camelidae > Camelus > Camelus dromedarius. The sequence goes on along the minus strand of NC_087453.1, from coordinate 2,208,043 downwards.
AGATCCAGTGGCCTCTTACACTGCACCCAGCCGGATTCCTGGAAAGGGACCGACTGCAGCCGGGCGTCTCAGAAAAGCAGCCTGGAAGATGCCTGTGCCGAGGGGGAGAGGGCTGCCTCAGGGGCCTTGCAAATCGGAGCCTCCTGGGACCCTGTAAACATGGAGCCTCACACCAGCTGAGAATTTGGGTGTAAAACTCGAAAATCACCCTGCTCCAAAGACGGTTTTGAACCATTTTTCACTCTTCAGTTCAAATTTCCAAAATTCTTCCAATGAACAAGGTTTTCTTTTATAAATAGAAACTAGACAGAGTGACATGAGAGTCCACTTAACGAAAACGCGAGACACAGATTAACACGTGTCGGGAGCGAGTTCAGGGCCAGCACATGAGAACAGGTGTAACGGGCTGCTCTGAAGAGCCAGGCAAAGAGGATGCATCCCTGTAAAAGGGGACTGACCTCGACTGGTGATGTTGCAGTAACACACCGGCCAACATGAGAGGAGACCGAGCTCAGCTTCTAGTCTCTGTTGCAGTTGGAAGTTCATTCTTCTCTGATTTGACAACACAACCCACTTCCAAACGGGATCCAAAGACTAGTATCCCCTGACCATAGTCTAAAAACTCCAACTAGGAAGATTTTGCAGGCCAGAACCCTAGAAAAGCTGAGTCAAGCCTTTGGGTGCTCTGGGACGCTGCCAGCTTTTCCTGACACGCGATCCGTGTGGGATTGAGTGTTCATGCATTAGGGACTTTCACTGATGGGACCTTGGTTGGCAATGAGATGAGTTTAGACAAAATCAATCAGAATTGTGAACAATACGGGAAAGCTTGGTGACTGCTCTGTTACCAGTGTCCCCAGACTGCTGACGTCACCGTCAGAGCAAGACCTCGCTCTGGGCCAGACTTCTCCACTCTGCGCCAGGGGTACCTTCCCTGGCTCCCGTCAGCCGTGCCCACAAAATCCAGTCAATTCTGACAGTGAGTGTTCCATCAGGAAGAGGGCGCGACCCCTCGACCCTCCTGATAGTGGCTATGCCTTTCCTTTGCCCCGCATCCCCACGCTGAAGACCCATCACTGGAAATGCAGCCCCGAGCCCGTCCGTGGGGACATCGATCACAAACCAAGCAGCGATTCACTCAGATTTATTGGCATAACCTGATGAGGCAGCCAGGAATCTCCAGGAGCGGGCCGTTGACGATGAGTCAGACGGCGGGAAACACGCCTCTTTCTGCTGGATTTCACGCTGACGTGGCGATTCACCTGCAGCCGTGGATGGGACATGCGGTAACTCACATGGAGGGCTCCTCAAGATGCAAAGTCATATTTCCCTCCACTTACAGCTGGAGGCAGCTAATCAGCCTAACTCCCAAGTCCAAGAGAGCCTTCTGGAAAGCCCAGCTATGACACTCTCCTTGAACAGCCCTGTCGTTTCTGTGCACTAAACCCTCTGAGGAGTTCGCTCTGAGTTATGGGTTTGGGAAGAGGTTCGTTTCCAGGATATTTTTTTTATGGAATCTCCTAGTGGTGCTTCCGTGATCGGCGTCCAGGTTGTTGTCATTGGCACCTGCAGGGCTGCTTGGAGTTGAGTGATTGCACGCAGCAGCTCCGGAGTTCACCCTCTCCGTGATCCTGGGATTGGAAACAGGCACTTGATGTGAGCTGACCATATGGTACCTTGGCAAATGCTAACATCTATTTAAAAACTCAAACATTGCAATTTCCAAAGGGAAAAAAAAAAAGAATACATGGAAATAATGACAATTAAATCATTAAATCGTTTTGTTTTCTTTCCTTGAGATTCTATAGTCTCTGCCCAAAGAATCACACTAGCCCTTTGGGTTTTACCAGCTCCTGTAGAACAATACCTCCCTCTGTGTGGTGCTACCTTTAAATGCCCACTTTGTCACTGAGAAGAAAACCATCCCGCTATTCAAAGGTTTTCCATCCCCTCCAGCCACGTTTCCAGCTGTGTTTATGATTTAAAATTATTTGAAAATGACGGACGTGAGTCAGATTCAATGCTGATGTGATTCTGTGGACCTCCCTGTCAAAAGCTGTGACTCAGAACACACAGGTGCACATCTCTGGGTGAAGTCCAAATTCCGCCAGCGCAGTGCGTATTTCAGAGAGCAGCTGAAGGAACGTGAATTGTCCTTGATTCCAAGAACAAAGTTTGTAGTTCCAAACATCTGCTTCTTACAAAGGACGCCACGTAAACAAGAAGGGCAGGGTTCATGTTCTGAAGACAAAGTCTGGTGTTTTTGCCTGAACAACTGCTCCACACAAAAAACAGCCATCAGTGGGCGTGACCATCAGTTTGCACCTCTTGGGAGGCGAACACAGGAGGTGCCGGTGTGACAGTGGCAGAGAGAGAGGCCCAGAGGGAGAGAGTTTGCGAAAGTGGCCCCACTTTGTGCCGTGAAGACCCTTTTTGCAGTGGCTTTGCAGCCCCTCCCATGGAGAGGTGGAGTCTATAGCCTCAGCCCTTGACAGTGGATTGGAATCATGGCTGGCTGGGCCTCAGAAGCCTTGAGAGACTCTGCTCACCCTCTGGAACTTGCTCCTGCTATAATAGCAAGCCTGGTGGGCCCCCTGGAGGAGGTGAGGTTGAGTGGGGAAGAGCCAAGTTACTGTGGCCAGCATCTACCAATCCCTATAGAGAAAGTGTTGCCTAGGCAACCACATGGACCTCAGAGGGAGGAGAGGGCCCAGCTGACAGCATGGAACCACCCAGCTCAGCCCAGCCCAAAGGCACGCCTCAGCTTCAAGGGTTAAGTAGCCGGTTTAAGATCCTGAGGCAGTGGTTCTAAGCCATCAAGTTCTGGAGCGGTTTGTTAAACAGGAAGAGCTGACCAGCCCAGACCCAGCAGTAGCCCCCCCCCACTCCTCCTGCCTCTCGCCTCTCTGTCTCTCTAGCACCACCTCCGCCCCTCTCTCCACAGTCCCCTGAATCCAGCGGAGGAGCCGCAGACCTGCCGCAGCACCTCCGGGGAGGGGACGGGTCATCCCTGGATGTGAGCGGGGGGGGGGGGGGGGGACGCAGCTTAGCTCACGTCCGTCAAACGTTGTGGTCCCAGGAACTGCTCTCACCCTTAAAATTTAGCAAAACTCCCAAAGACCTTCTGCTTGTCTACCGGTACTTACCGTACCAGAAATGGAAGCCGAGGTAGTTTCAAGCTCAAGACAATGTGTCACACATGCCCTTAACCGTCACACTGGTGTCATGTCTGTTGTCATGGCTCCTGGAAAGCCCCCTGTTCACTCATGAAAAGTCAGAGCGAGAGAGGAAACCCGCCCTGAGCGTTGTGACGAGAATGCGCCTTTCTTCACGGACGCCGGGGAAGCCCTGACCTCGCCCGAGACGGAAGGACCCGCGCGACCGTGTCACGGAGAGTCCCGAGGCCTTACGCTGCTTCCCAGCTCAGGCTGCAGGGTTTGCGTGTGAAGACGGTGATCAGAATGCAAACACGAAAAGAAATCTCGTGAGAAATCTCCACAAAGGTAAATGCATATGGTTAATAAGCATTTGTATAAACACTCGGAAAATTATTATGATCATGGCATCTCCATGGTAATATTTATTTATAATGAATGATATGCTTACAGGGGACTTTACTGAGCTAAGTGGAGAATTATGGGAAACGTATTTAGATCTTAAATAAAGTAGCTCCTGCTCGTTCTAAATGATGATTGTTTGAAGGCCTTCTGCTCCCTTTTTCCAGTTATGTTTCGAGCCCAGGTCTCCCCCTTGGGAAGGCCCGTGCGGTCCCTCTCCTGTTCAGCTGGCCCGTGGGACCCCCTTGTCATCAGCCAGACCCTGCGCCATCCCCGCCTTCTCAAGCTCAGGCCACATCCCCCGGGGCATCCTCCGTTCTGGGTGCTTTTCTGTGGATCACGACTTTGACTCTTGGCCAAACTTGTGATCCAAGCCTTTACTCTGTGGCACAGAGGAAGCTGGCCATCAAAGCCATTGAACAACTTGCTCAGAATCATGCAATTAGGAAAAAAGAAAAAGAAGAGGTGTTTCCCTCACTTATTCAAGGATTCCCTGATCAGAAATGTTTGGTTTTCCTCTGCTTTCAGGTCCGGACTTGCTAGTGGGGGGTACAGAGATGCACTCGGCATCCACAGAGCCTGAAATAAAGCAGCTTATTCAGCTGGGAGTGGGGGCAGGACGGACTGGGAAACCCATACGTGGCGACAATTTCGTTGGCAGGTGGTGGGTGTCAGTGGGTCTCCTGGGAGCCCCGAGAAGGTGCGGCCGCCTGGCTGTGGAGGTGCGCGAGGCCACCTGGAGGAGTGGGGCGGGTGGCGCTTTCCAAAAGTGGCTTCAAGGGAAGCTTCACACACTTCCATGAGGTGACTTTAAGGCTCCCCCCAGCGAGTAGGTGAGTCTGCGTCTCCTCCCTTTGAATCTGGGTGGATGGGTGACAACAGAGGAGGGACGCTACGTGACCTCAGAGGCCAGGCCATAGAAGGCAGCTGCCTCCTGGAGCCGGCTGCCGTGCTGTGGGTGAGGTCCCCACGTGCCCGGGGTGGGGGGGGGTGGACTCTGAGGACATGGCCTTCACGGAGCACCCGCCCTGTGACCGGCTCGGTGCAGGTGCTGGGCTGAAGCTGTCAGGACTTTCACACAAAGGCGCGCTGACGCGTCAGCTGTCTGAGGGCCGGAGGGCAGCATGCGGCGGGGACGCAGAGGGCGGGACGGTGCGGGGGAGCGGGGCTGCTCGCGCCCGTGGTGGGGGAGGGGGGAGCTCTTCTGAGGAGGGGGTGTTTCGGAGAACCCGGGAGCGAGGGAGGACAGGCCCAAAGGAAAGTCTGGAAAGGCGCGTTCTCAGTGAGGGAAGGACGGACTCAGGCGCTGCAGGGGGACCCACTGTCCCTGCCGCCGCGGGACAGCCGGGAGGCCGGGGGAGCCGGGGACAGACCCTCGGGCCTCGCTCACTCTTGCCAAGGCTCCAGTGCTGACTCTGAGGGACTCGGGGCCACTCTAGCGCTCGGAGAACGGGCAGGACTGGACCCACCTTTTGGCAGCTGTGAGCGGGAACCACGGGCAGGAAGGGAGACCTGGCTGGAGGGAGTGGATGGCGCTCTGCGGCCATGGAGGCAGAGAAGTGGCCAGTTATGTACGGATTAAACATCAGCAGGAGAGCAAGCTCGCCTCAAGTTGTCCACTGTCCCCGGGAAGTGTCACTCAGGCGGAGGAGAATTACCCACCTTCAGATTGAAGATGTTACGTTAACGTCAGTCACGTGATCCACAGCCGAACAATCTTGGACCAATTTGTGTCTTAATTACATTCACGGAAGAGAGGCAAATGCTGTGATAATCAGAAACTAGGACGCCGTGTTGGATGGACTCGGGTTTGCAGTGTGACGCTGCCACTGGCCACCCGGGCACTTTGGAAATTGCTTAACTGCCCTGCGCCTCCCTTCCTCCGCCGTGAGTGGCTTGGGTGCTGCACGAGGTCCCAGGAGGACGCCATCAGCGCACAGTGAGTGCTCAGTGAAGGTCACCGTCTTCATCAACATCGTTGACGCACACTCCTGAGAAAACGTACCGTGTATTTAGGATTATGTCCACGAAGTATTGTCCTTACAGTAACAGGAACCGAGTGGCCCTTGCTCCCTCCCCGTCCCGGAGACGTTGCTGACATTAACGACTTTGCTAAGATGACAAATTTGGGCACTAACCCTTCCTAGGAAGGAAATCCATTTTCATGGTGGCTCTACGTCCAGGAAGAAAGGTTCGTTGTTCCACAGTTCATTTAATTACAGCTTTAAATAATTTGGATGTTAGAAATCCATTTATACCATTAGCTTTTACAGTGGGTTTTTATATTTTTTTCCCCTGGTCCCCATTTCAATTAAGAAATTTCAAGTTTTACAATGGATTGATGGGTGGGTCCCACATCATTAATTTAATAGGAACATTTATACGAGCTTGCAATTTCTTTGTCGACTTCCTTTCCTTTAATTTTTAAAATTATTGGGGAAAAAAGTAAAAACCTAATAGAGATAGAACATTTAAAAATATACAGAGTAAAACTGTAGAATTAAATATACACACGAATGTGTGTGTGCAAGTGAAATCGGAGAGATCAGAAGAGAGTGGTGAATTATATCCATATTGGTACCTTGGTTATGATCTTATCCTGGAGTTTTGCAAAGTGTTACCATTGGGGAAGCTTGGTGAAGGGTATACGGGAATCTCTCTGTGTTATTTCTTACAACTGCATATGTGTATATATATGTATATATATATATATATATATATATATATATATATATATATATATATATAAGAATGTGAAGGAGTGTACATTTTATGGCAAAATATCAACTCTTCGATATGATAGAACTAATGATTCTCAAAATTTGGGGAAGATGTGGGCTTTTTTTCTCAAATTAACTTAACTAGATGGCCACACGCTCCAAAAATTGCCTGCTATCCTTCCACTTTCTTTGGTGGTATAAATTTAGTTCTCTAATCATGTATTTCTCCCCAACCTGGTCCTCCAAGCTTGTTTCCTGTTTCTAAAAGAATCATTCTCCTTTTAGAAAAAAAGAAAAAAAGTAGACACTAATGAACTCATCTACAAAACAGAAACAGACTTGCAGACATGGTAAACACTTTTATTGTTACCAGGGGGAAGGGAGTGGAAGGGATATACTTGGGGGTTTGAGATTTGCAAAGGTTAGCCACTATATATAAAAATAGGTTTAAAGAGAAGTTTCTTCTGTAGAGCACAGGGAACTATATTCAATATCTTGTAATAACCTTCAATGAAAAAGAAAATGAAAATGAATGTATGTATATACATGCATGATTGGGACATCATGCTGTACTCCAGAAATTGGCACATTGTAACTGACTGTACTTCAATTAAAAAAAAAAAGAAAGAAAGAAAAAAGAAACGTTTGAGAAATAAGCCAAAACCTCAAAGGTCATCCCCTACCCTCCCCCCCTCCCCCTTACTCAATCGTCATTGCAAATCCCAAATAAATCCTTTATACAGGCGCCTCCTACACACCCCTTACACGTGCCTACCCGTCTCCCTCCGGCTTGGCCCAGCTCTCTGCATCACCTCTCACGTGGGCGGCTGCAGGGACCCCCTCCTCCCACGCTGAGTCTCCTGCCCCCACTCTCCAGGCCGGTCTCCTCTCAGCTGCCAGGACAATCCCTTAAACATACAGATCTGACCACATCCCCTCTGCACCAGAAGCCCTTCACATCCTCACTCTGCTCTCACCCAAACCCGGGATGGTCAGAGTCAGCCAGGCAGGCATCTGTTTTCTCCCCCAAACACACTGAAGATTCCCTGGACTGGACTGCAGACTTGCCCCCACCCACTTCTCCAAATTAGGGCTAAACCTTCCTCCACATCTCAGTACAAAGGTCATTTGCTCGGGGAACATCAGGCCAGATGCCTCTGCTACAGATTTCCAGAGTCACAGCCTTCCCTGCAGGACCCTGCAAGTGTACGTTTATTGTGTCTGTCTTTTTAATTAGGGTATAATTTATAGACACTAAAAGGCACAGATCTTAAGTGTTCCATTCAACACGTTTTGACGACTATACAGACCCATAAACTGTGTGCACGTCCCCAGACAAGCACAGCTCCCTTCCGCCACCCACAAAGCCCCTTCGTGCCTCTTTCCAGACAAGCGCCCCCCACCCCCACCCCCACCCCCACCCCGAGAAGCAGCCACAGCTCGGATCCCCATGGATTAGAGTCAGGTTTTCTGACTTCACCCCGGTGGAACCGCACAGCATGCACGCTTCTGCGACCGCTTCGCCACCGCGGCCCCTCCCGTGAGCCGCGCCTCGCTGCGGCCTGCAGTCTGCACGTCTCCGCCCGCCGCGTCCCCGGCGCGTACGAACAAGAAGCGGCCGCGCAAGTCTTCTTGCGGACATGTGACTTCATTCCCCCGGGGGAGCGATCTAAAAGCGGAATTCCGGGTCACGGGGATGCCCTGCATTTAACTTTCCGAGGAACCGCGCAGCTTCTCCAAGGGCTGAACCGCGCCGCCCCGCCGGCCTGCAGGAGCGCGCGCGGCCCCGCGTCCGCCCGCCGCGCGGCGCTGTCGCCTCCCGTGCTTGTCCCGCCCTGACGGCCGCGTCCCGCTGCGGCTTTCACGGGCGCCCGCCTGTGGGCGACGGTGCCGAGCGCCTGGTTCTGCCCTTGCCAGCTGTTCCGAGAGCTTCTTCCGTGAAGTGGACGTTAAGCTGTTTTCCCCGTTTTTGTTGGATTGTGTTTCTTGGGCTGGTTGCTTTGTCCGAATTCTGTGTTTAGTCGGATGTGAGTCCTTTGTCAGGGGAATGTCTTGCGAAGTTTCTTCTCTCTTCGTGAATTGCCTACTTACTCTCTTAATGGCATCTTTTAATAGGCAAATGTTTTCATTTGGATGAGATTTTGAAGAAGCAAGCTGTCCTTTCTCGGGCAGGGCTCTCGGTGTCGTGCTTAAAGAACCTCTGCCCCACCAGTGTCCTGAAGACGTTCTCCCGTGTTTTCTCCTGGAGTTGTGCCCTCCAGCACGGCAGCCACTAGGCACATTCAGCACCAGTGCCCCCAGGTTGGTGGCTTAGCACCGCCATTGCGTTTCACGCATGGTTTTGTAAACCACAGGTTCAGGAAGGGCTTAATTTGGTGATTCCTCTCCGATCTACTCGGTGTCGTGCAGGTCCTCTCACTCGTGTGGCCTCTGTCTCCTCGCTTCCTCTTGCTCCACAGCATCTCGCCCTCCATACAGCATGGGCTCCTCAGAACGGGGGTTCTTGGATTTCTTTACATGATGGCTGGACACCTCCCCACCCCACCCCCACCCCCACCCCCAGAGAGAGCGTTCCTCTCACGACCTAGCCCCAGATTGTCGCTTCCACATCATCTTATTGGTCAACCAAATCACTCAGACCAGCCCAGATTCAAGGGCTGGGGAGCAAGAGACTTGACCTCTCAATGGGGCTGTGCCATATGTACCTGCAGGGGAAGGAAACGGGTTGCAGCCACCTCAGAACGTTTCCACCTTGACCATGAACCCCGGGACCACGTGAAATTCATGTGCTAGTCTTAGCCGTCATGTTTGTAGGCGCCATATGTTTTGGATGTGCACGAACGTATCAGCCGCTGACAGCAAGTTTTACTTCTTGGTTTTCGTTTCTGTATGCATTGCCCTTTCGGTTGGTTGGTTTTTCCTGCCTTGTGTCATGTGCCAGGACTTCCAGGACAACACTGAACGGAAGCAGCGAGGGGTTACATCATAGCCTTGTTCCCACCCGAGAGGGGAAGTGGGTGACGTTGCACGTTTGTGTCACTCTCTGATTCATGGTCGCCTCCGCTAGGCTGAAAGCCTCGTGACCACAAGAACCACGCCGACTTTAACTCATCTGTCCAGAACTTACCCCAAGGCCTGGCCATGGTGAGCACTCAAAACACACGTGCTGAATGAATGACCTTGGTGCTCAGTCTTAATGCTGACTGCTATTCAGTTTATTTGACTCTGAGTTTGAGGTTTCAGGGAGATTCTATCTATAAACAAGGGGCTTTTCCAGCCTGTGTTTCTAGACCACAAACTGAAAAAGAAATAAACACACATTCCACATGTTTGGGGTTTTTTCCACTTGAAAAGAGACACTGAAGATGGTTTTCCAAGCTGTGGCCGCCTGCTGAGCAGCGCAAACACTGCATTCCTCTCCTTCTACGTCTGAATGCCAACCCCAGAGGAGGCCTTCCACCACGAAGACAGGTGTCTTTACGCCTGCCATTGTGTTGGGACAGACGCACGTCTTAGCAGGTGGACATCACAGGAAATGAGACTTCTCCATTCAGCTACCTGAAACAGTCTCACCCATTTCTCCGGAGCCCAGTAGCCAGATCGAGTGAGGTTTGGGAGGACGGTGGAGTCCTGTGCCTTTCCTGATCACCTTTTTTTTTTTTTGAAGGCTGGAGATGTGAACATTATAAGCCTGGCTGTTGACCCTGAGATTTCTGTAAGGTGGGCAGCTCTGGATGCCTGGACCCCAGCTCCGTCCCGGGAAGGCCAGCAGGAGACAGGCAGCAGAGTGTGTGGCTGGAGCATGAGCCACGTCCTTCTAAAGCTCTGAGTTTGGATCCCTGTTCAGCACTTGGTAGTGTGCGCCCTTGTGCAAGTCAGTGGACTTGTCTGAGCCTCGCTGTCCCTACCTGAAAATGAGGATATTTATTCCGACTTCAGTGGATTTTTGTAGGGATTAAATCATATTACCTTTAAAAAAAAATAAGCCAAAAAAACCTCGAACACTGTTAACAATTGCTATTATGATATGATTACAATATCACTATGAAAACTACTATTAGAACTTCCCATGACAATATTTGTGATTATAATTTAGCCCCTAGAAGCTTGTAATCCAGGACGAGAAGCTTCATCCACAGAGCTTGTCGGATCCAGCAGGGAAACGGGGAGGGTCACAGAGGGAAATTTAAATTACCATGTAGCACACATAGCGGGTGCTCGGTTTTGCTATTTTTGTCATTATTAGTGTTAATTACCACTAGGCAGATTCATTACTTCTAGCCCCCAGCTAGGATTACATTTTTTTTCCATCTCCTTCCAAAACCTCTTTACTTAGGAGCTGGTGGTGATCTGTGCTCTGGAAGGGCTGTAGCATGGTTACTCTGAGCTTATGTGCCTCCTGAGTTGCTCAAGATGTTCCACCCACATTATCTGATTCGCCCTTAAGAGCGTCTCAGTATGGCAGGACAGGTGGCCAGCGGATTCGCAGGGGAGACGGGCCGAGGACCTGCGGGGCCGAGGACCAGGGAACTGCCCCAGGCTGGGCTCCTGCTTCCATCCACGCTCCCCGCCCAGCATCGGTGGTGATCAGCAAACGTTCCCCCTCTGCAGACGCCTAAGTTTCCTTCTTGCCCCTATTTGTGTGAAATGTTCTGCCCTCTCCAGGGAGCCCGCCTCCCTATTGTAAAATGTGGGATCGATGAATGGAGCGTACGCCTCGGGAACTCAGGGACACTTCAGCCGACCAGCCTTCCACAGCCAGAGCGCCAGCTCCCCCGTGGAGAGCTTGCTGGGGCCGCCGGACGACGGGCAGAGCCCCGGGCGTGCGCGTCTGGGTCTTCTCTGCTTTCAGTGGGGGCCCACGGGCACCTGGGGGTGAGCGGAGCGGTTCTCCCGGGGTCCGTAGCAGGACGCTGTCGCCAGCCCAGGCTTACAGGCCGCACCCCGCAAGCCACGACGGTGACGTTTCCAACACCCTCCGGGGAGCCAGTACCACCCCCAGCGAGAACCACGGGGCAATGCTGGTCCCCATGGAGGGCAGACGTAGGGTTGTTTTTGACAAACAGTCCTTTCTTTTTTTTCAGGTAAAAATGGATGATTTTATTATATAAAACTATGTTGGCAGAATACAGAAAAATTACTTCTCTCTTATCTTCGCATATTTAAGTACCGAGCAAAATGCAACAGTTGGAAGAATTCATTACAAAAGACCTAAAGGCACTCACGTGGCGAAATTATTCAAGTTATGAAACACAAGTAAATAAACGCACTTCAGAATCCGTGAAGTATAGCATGAGTGTACGGAAGTGCTGATCGTAAATTAATGATTTCTTTACCAAAAACTCAGCAAACAGCAAGAAGCATGAGCGATACGTCAAGTTAGAACGAAAAGAGTAAATCAAAGGTATTGTTCATTGGGATAATTAAACTAAAATCACTTAAAAAAATAACTAAGCAAGTCATTAGGATGCAAAACAGAACACCGACAGCCCAACGCCACACGCCTTTTTTTCCACCAGTAAAAGAAGGAAGGATTTGCAGGTCAGGCTTACAGGGCCATTATTTCTCAGTTTTGTCTTTTGTCTTTAGAGGTGATAATTGACTAATTATTCTATGTAAGCTCTGAAAACACGGCAAGCCAGCTTTCACATCACGTGGCGAACCCATTGCCTTGCCCCTAAACCCTCTCAAGCGTCCTGGGGCAGGACATTCAGTCTTATGCCAGCGTCAGAACACAAGGCAAAGGCAGGTCCCCATAGGGGCCCCAGCAGCTTGGGGGGCGGGGGCGTGGGAGGGACCACCTTCCCTGCAAGATCAGGTGACAGAGCAGGGCAGGCGGTGAGGGGAAAGGTCAGGTCCCCTGATGCTCAGTGATACCTCCACCCCCAGGCACCACCTTTGAGGCTGATCCCCAGCCGCCCCACCAGCAGCAGCCTCCCGGTTACAAGCACCTTTGTGAGGGAAGCAGGTGCGCATTTCCAAGGAGGGATTTCTTGGGGGGCTGCTGCATGTTGCCAACATACGCACCCGGCACCCAGAACCAGTGGGTCCCCACGTGGCTTCCCGCAGCCCTGCCATCACCCCCCAGCCCAGCCCCCCATGGACCACCTGGCTCCACTACCCCATGATGCCCTCAGGACGCCAGGCACCCCCTGCATCCCGGGTCAGCCAAGGAGGAACCAGAGATCCCTGCGGTGAGTCATTTTTATGGGGGTTTTGTGATTTGTGTCTTCCATGAGCCATGTTCCTTATCAGAGAGATAACCTTGAATCACATCTGCCTTTTAAATATTTTACAGTCCCGAGAGCCCCCCAGTCAGATCCCCACAGACCTTCCTGCCAGCGTCCGTGCCCACAGCTCGCTGGGAGACGCTGCCCCTGGATGATAAGTCCTGAGATATCGCTCATCAAGGGGACTGTTTATTGGCCACCGGGCGGCTGCAAAGATGGCCCAAATGGTCACACGTGAGCCCGATTTTCCTTGCGGTTATAACCTATTTCTGCTGGTTACAATCTGTCATCTTGAGGGTGGCTCTGTGAGAGGGTCAAGTAGTACGGGGACAGGAGAGGGGAGCTTCTTTTGGAGAAGGTGGCAAACCCTCCTCCCCGACCTGACGCCTGCTGCTCAGAGCCCCACTCATCCCCCTGGGAGCCAGGCTGGCCAGATTAGCAAGTTAAAGGGCAGGACGCCCCGCGAAATCTGACCTTTGGGTGAACAGCAAGGACACTCCCAGTGCCAGCAGGACTGGCCGCAGGCCTCCGGGAGCAGAGGCCGAGCATCCTTGAGCAGGCTCAGAGGGCCCCCCCCAGACCCCGCCGCCATGTTGCCCTCCAGCTCCCCCGGCGGAGAGCGAGGCGGCTTTGCCTCTTAGTGCCTGAGGGCGTGTGTGAGAAGCAGGTGCGCCTCAGACACTGACGGCACGCCCATGGGCGCCCCACCGTCTTCGGGGGTCACCGCTCTAGTTGCTAGATGAGACCCCGCCCCAGTCGTGCATGCCTCAGTGAAGCCAATTAGACCTTCAAGTTAAAAATAATAATGCAAAATACACATAAATAAGATCTGTATTTCTCATTCTCTTCTTTCACTTTGTAACTTTACTGTGTCTGACGGACCCCTTCATGTTCACGCAGCCCTGTGCACACGGAACTTTCTATTAAAAAACACACTGCCTGTAACTTACCTTTTATTCCATTTTTAAAAATTGGAGTCTAGTCAGTTTTCAATGTTGAGCCAGTTGCTGGTGTCCCGCGTAACGCTTCAGTTCTTTTTCATTCTGGGTTACCACAAGATACTGAATACAGTTCCCTGGGCTCCGCAGTATAAACTTGCTGCTTATTTTATATACAGCAGTGTGCATCTGCAAATCTCGAGCTCCCAGTTCATCCCTCCTCTGCCCCCCCAGCCCCCAGTAACCATAAGTTTGTTTTCTATGTCTGTGAGTCTGTTTCTGTTTTATAAATATGTTCATTTGTGTCCTTTTTTTAAGATTCCACATATGAGTGATTTCGTATTTTTCTTTCTCTCTGTGGCTGACTTCACTTAGAATGACCGTCTCCCACTGAGCTATACCCTCCCCCGCCCCCCCAACCTATTGATCGCACTCAAGTCTCTCTCTGATGGTCACCGTGTGGCTGGCGTAGCTCTGGTTCACTGCGTGCCCTGCAGGCACCACAGTTTATCGATTCATTTTTGCTGCTGATAAACGTCCTCCCCAGGCGTCCAGAACAGCCGGGTGACCAAGGCCTGGGTGCCTCTCCTGTCACAGGGAGCAGGTGTTTGTGTAAGCGTCCACCCAGGACAGGAGTGATGAATCACAAGGTGGGTGCCTCCACCGGGAAGCACCAAGCCACCTGCACAGGGGTGGATGCCATGTTCACTCCCGCTGCGTGCACTGCCTGGCTGAAATCACCCGAAACCGTCACTGTTAGCCGGGAAGATGATGTGAAATTAGATTTCACTGCAGTCTGTCTCTGCATTCTTTTTAACTTACTTTTCAGTAATCGATATTTTTCTAGGCATTGTTCCATGATTTAAGATTTCAAAACAGATAAAATTTTTCAAAACTTTGTTCTATGAAAAGATAGAGCAAGGCTGGTAAAGAAAGATGGACTACAAGAAAGCCAATAATATTAAGAATTAAACAGGAGCCAGAACTAGAACTACAACATAAATTTAAAAGATAAGAGGGAAATAGTACAATGACCCCCACCCCCGCTAACAGAGCTGAGCCCCAGATGAACTTTTCAACAAATGATGCTACAGCCACTGGGCTCCAAAGGCAAAAAGTGAACTCTGACCTAAAACTCACACCTTATACAAAAATTAATTCAAACTGGATTGTGGACTTAAATGTAAAACATCAAACTACAAAGCTTCAGGGGAAAGTGAGAAAGTCTTCAGGACCACGGACTGGACGGAGAGAGGTTACACTTGACATCAATAGCACGTTCTGCAAATGGGCACGTTGGTAAATAGGACTTCAGCAAAATGTAAAACTTTTGCTCGGAGAAAGATGCTGCTAAGCGGATGAAGTGATAAACTATAGATGGGGAGAAAATGCATGCATTTGACAAAGGACGCCTGTCTGGGATGTACTGCTAACTCAAAATACAAGAGCAAAAACAAAGACAAACAATTCAACTAGAAAACGGGCAGCTGAGGGGACATTCCATGGAAGGAGATGCTGGGATGGAGATGAGCACATGAAAGAACGTTTAATGTTGTGACCATTCAGGAAGTGCAAACTGACGCTACAATGAGACGTGGCTACATGTCTAACAGAAGGGCTAACATCCAAAACATAACAGTGGTGATGATGGTAACATCAAATGCTGGTGAGGATGTGAAGTAGGCAAGAATGTAAAATGGTACAGCCATTCTGGAAAAGAGTTTGTGGTCTTTCACAAAACCAAACATGTGATCCAACCACAGGATCCAACCATGGAATTCTAGGGCCATTATCCCAGAGAAATGAAAACCTATGCTCAAAAAAAAAAAAAAATCTGTACACCAATCTCAAAGCATCTTTAGCCATAATAGCCTCAAACTGGAATCAACCAAAATGTCCTTTCAATGGGTGAAACTGTGGGTGCACAGATCCATGCCAAGAAATATTTCTTGGCAAAGAAAAGGAGTGAACCATTGATATGCAACAACTTGGATGGATCCCAAGGGAACCACACTGAGTAAAAAAACAGCAATCCCCAAAGGTCATCTACCGTGTGCTTCTACTTATAAAGTGTTCTTGAGATGACAAAAGTATAGAGATGGAGAACAGATTAGCAGTTGCTAAGGTTTGTGGTAGGAGGAGGGAGGGAGGAAGGCGTAACTATAAGAGCTGCATGAGGGGTCCAGGTGATGGGCTGTTCTATGTCTTGACTGCATGTAGTCAAAGGGATTTATACACGTGATAAAACTGCATGGAAATAAACACACACGTATACACAAAACTGGGCAATAATTTGTACCAGTGTCAGGACCCAGTGTGACTTGGTACTATGATTTTGCAAGATGTTACCACTGGGGAAACTGGCTGAAGGGCACATGGGGTCTCTCTGTATTATTTCTTACAACTGCATGTGAATCTACAACTATCTCATTAATTAAAAGTTAAAAGAAAAACACGAAATATCACCCAGGGATGATCATGGCCATTATCTCGCACGCTGCCTTCTTGTCTCTCAGAGAGACAGATGAGTGTTTTTTTCAATGAAATGAAAACACCGCACAGGCTGCTTGGAATCGCCGAGCGGGGACGTCCTCCGCTTGCGCAGTCCGCCGCGGGTCCCGTTTGCCGCCGCAGAGCTGCGGTGACTCCCCTGTGGCCCCGCCCCCGGCACGCCCGCGCCCCGCCCCCCAGAGGCGGCGCTGGCTCGTTCCTGGCGTGAGCTCGTTCTCCGTGAGCTGTGCGTTCTGAAGGAGTGAGGTGTAAAAGGCAGCTAAGAGGGGCGCTGAGGATGGACGGCGCTGCAGGACGTGGAAGACACGTGCTTTTCAGTTCCCTATGTTGGGCAAAGGCCCACAGGCCAGTCCTACTGGTGGGCTCCTTGGCCGGTGCCTGACCTGATAGATGGGCTTCAGATGGGCCCCATCTTTGTCCAGTTCCCAACATCTATTTGGAGGCCCTGGAGAGGTGGACACCGGAGAGAACCAAGCTTAGAATCAGCACAGACTGGGAACAGGGAAACCAAACGATACCCCGCCTCCCTCTGGCCCAGGAGCACAGAGACTGACCGGCTGGAGAGAGACGGTCACCCGGGGCCACGGCCTCCCTCCCCACGCTCCCCGCAGAGTCCTTGGAGTAAGTGAACAAGGGAGAAAAGAAAAGGGCAAGGGGCAGGCAGAAAGGTTGGGAGAACCTGTCTTTCAATGGCTTTCCACAGGAAATACAAAATGGTTAATACATTTCTATATTCTATGTTTTCATACTTTAAATTTACGTTCCTCATTCATATAATCTTTATTTCAGACTTGATCGCTGTGAACTGATTTTAAAATAAAATTAAAATTAAAATAGGGTATTTTTGCAAGTAAGTGAGTGCCTAATTCTACCTGGGGCTGTGCAGACAAGGAATCTGGGTCACGATTGTTGGAAACACCACACACACTCCTCTGTGCATCAAACTCACTTGACCTGTGTCTTCCTTTAACCTTAAACTTGATTGATGCAATTTAATCCTCAAAACCGTGCCCTAGGGATCTACCGCGTTTACGGACGGGGAGGCACGAGAAAATAACTCAGATGAAAGGTGAGTGGCAAGTGAAACGCTCTGCCCGGGGAGAGCGGGCAGCCCGGTCCCCCTGCCTTCCCGGCTTAGCTTTCCCGGGCGTGCGCGGGCGGCCGCAGCTCCCCTGGAATCGGCCCAGCCGGTGGGAAATAAAGGAGGTTTAAGGCACGAAATCCGAGCGTATCAGGAACGAGCTCACGCCAGGAACGAGCCAGCGCCGCCTCTGGGGGGCGGGGCGCGGGCGTGCCGGGGGCGGGGCCACAGGGGGCGTCACCGCAGCTCTGGGCGGCGGCAAACGGGACCCGCGGCGGATTGTGTAAGTGGAGGACGTCCCAGCTCGGCGATATTCCAAGTAGGCTGTGCAGTGTTTTCATTCTATTGGAAAAGAAAATACTCTTCTGTCTCTCTGAGAGACAGGAAGGCAGCATGCAAGATGCTACCATGATCATCCCTGGGTGATATTTCATGGTTTTATTTTAACTTTTTAAAAAAAATTGAAGTACAGTCAGTTACAGTGTGTCCATTCCCGGTGCGGAGCACAGCGTCCCAGTCATGCACACACATGCATATATTCGTTTTCATAGTCTTTTTCATTAAAGGTTATTACAAGATATCGAATATGGTTCCATGTGCTTCACAGCAGAAATTTGTTTGTATCTATGTTTCTATAGAGAGGTTATCATTTGCAAATCTCAAAGTTCCAAATTTATCCCTTCGCATCCCCTTTCCCTGCGGAACCATGAGACTGTAGATTCTCCCCCTCCCCCAGCAGGGAGGGTGAGAATTTAACCCATGAGTGGTTTGACGAGGTTTTTCTCTGTTCTCGTGTCAGAGCAAAGCAGCAGGAGCCAGTGGCCTAAACTGACATAAAGCTCCCGTTTGGTGCGACTCCCGGAGACGCTAGCTGGGAAGGTCAGTGTCACCCTCAGACATGGGACTCGGGGACACTGCACGCTTCGGACAGCAAGCAAGGCCTGAGGGAGGGTTACGAGACCCAGAGCTTTGAAACACACCTCTTACCAGCTCTCTTGTGGCTGGTGAGGGTTGAGCCGCATGGCTGGTGGAGGACAGACCATGACGACAAGTCGAGGTTGACAATCTAAGGACGAGTATGGGTCGATCTGCGTTGGCATCACTGTTTGCCTCACACCCCGTCACCTGCTGGGACGTCCAGGCTTCGCCAGGCTCCCCCTGCTCTTGGATGGACGGCCCGTGCTCTGCAGCGCGGTGTTTCATGGGCAGATGTCATGGAATTTCATACCTCAGGCCAGGTGGGGAGTCAAGTCCCTCCACGTTTAACCCGAACACTCTTCCTGGCTTTGTTTTAAAAACCAAGAAGTCGCCACACGTAGACGGTGTCAGCCCGTCTCAGACATGGTGGCTCTGTTGACCGGTGGGCCCTGCACCATCTGTTTCTTTCTCTCCTGTTCTTTTCCCTCCTTTTCCGTTTTAAACATTTAACATGTTTTAACCTTGTCCTCTTAGTGTCCTTGCAAAATCCCATAACAAAGAATTGCAGCTGCATTTCATCCTTTTATCTGCAGTCAGGGCTTCTGATCTGCTGCCTTGGAGGAGCTACTTCTCCACCACAGGGCCTCCTTGCAGGGAGAGCGCTCCCAGGAGGTGGGCCGAGGGCTGCCTGGGCCTCCTGGAAGGATCCCCGCTCCCTCTCGCGCCCCTGGTTTGTATTTCCTTTACTCTTTGCCGTGCAGCTAAATGCAGCTTCAGAAAAATGCTGCCTCGGCACGTTTTCCCTCCTGGGGGATGCTCGTGTTCCAGGTGCCTCTGCCCTCCGGCTCTGGCTTTGGGAACCCGTAAGGTGTAATTTCTTTCCTGGGGCAACAGGGCCACCCACTACCTTCAGGTGATGATGAGGACGAGGTGGTGCTCTTGGTGGCCCTGGCCCCGCCCAGGCTTCCCCTCAAGCTACAGCAGCCAGTCTGCAGTGGGGCCAGAAGCAGCGTGGTCAGCCTGTTCCCTCCCAGGGCACCTGATGGAGGCGGTGCCGGGGGTCAGGTGGTCAGCGAACCCTTTGAGAGGCACTAACCCTAACTTTAAGCTGGGCTGGTCTCACCTGGAGTTCCTTAAAGCATTATGTCTACAAAGACATTTTCTCCAAATAAGATCAACATCACGGGTTCCAGGTGGACACACGTTTTGGGGTCGGGGCACCATCCACCCCCTGCAGAGGGCCACTTCATCGCTCTGAGCCTCAGTTTCTGCATTTTGAAAGCAGGAACAATCACGGTCCTGTCCTGTGGAGTCTGATGACGTTTGTAAGAGATCCTGTCTGTAAAGCCCTAGAAGGTCGCAGACAAACGGGTCCTGCATCGTCAGAGTGTTTAAGAAGGCAGCCCCAAGGCCAGCCCCAGACGTATGGACTCAGATCCTGCATTTTAGCAAGAGTCCCGGGTGGCTCCTAAGCCTTAGGGCAGCGCCTGGTACCTGGTTGGCACTCAAATCAGCAGCTTCTGTCCTTACGACCATCCGTACGGATCCCAGAGTCCCCGTCTCGCCGTGAGCGTCCTGGCTTAGCAAAATCAAAGGCCATCGCGTCCGCTGACCCCTGTGAATCTCCAAGGACAGATTCTTCAGCCCTGCAGGTTTCATTTACTTTTGTGTGTTAACAAACTCAACTACCTTAAAATATTTTCTTAAAAATGAGTTTATTCTGGTTTATTGCTTTTACAAGAATTAAAAAGTGGTGCATTTATGTATTTATTTATTTGATTTGATTTTGTATTAAACACTACCCAATCACTACCCAATGCCCTCTTTGCGGTAACAGCGCTACTGCCTGGTGTTCTGTTCTGTTTCCCCGAGGGAATTGCTTCCTGCGCCTCGCCTGATGCGTGTTCTGGGTTTGGGCAGCTGTCCGGCAGGTGACACACACCTGTGCCCAAGTCCAGCACACCAGAGGAGCAAGGTCCTGCCAACGTCCTGCAGCGTAATGAACTGTCAGCCCTTTAGACTCATCTGGTAAACCTGATCCAACGCACAAAGTTTTAAGGGGCAGTTTATTGTATGCAGCCCCTCCGATTCCTCCCCCCATTAAACACGTTACCACCAGACCTTATGCTACTTCAGTATTTTGGTTACTGTTGGAATGCTTTATACCTTTAATAGTAAAAGGCTGAGATTTTTCACAACCTACATCATTTGTCTCTTGATAAAAATTCCGAGCCTTTATCTCCTTCTCAAAGGAACATAATTTAAATATGAATAATGAAAAGTACTTCCAGAAACATAAACCCAATAATGCTTTCTGAGGTGCAGACTGCTCAGTGTGAAACTTGGATGCAACACAAAAGAACTGAATGTTGGCAAATTACGCTTTTTACCTCTTCCTTGCGTGAAACTCTGCCGGGACCTGTCATCTGGCGATGGGAGGGTCACTGGAGACGCGGGAATCACGTCTTGAGGCGATGGGTGAGGGTGGTGAGCTCAGGCAAGGCGTTCTGGCAAGACTGGAATCAAAATGGCAACTCTAAATCCCTTCGAACGGCACGTTTCAGCATTACACACTTGCTTACTCTTGTGTGATGAATTTTCAGTGACAACCAATGTGTTAAAAAGTCGAAGTGTAAATTTATTCCTTTGCTATAAAAAACTGACACATAAGTTATTTATGAGGAAATAAGGAACTTCTAATCTAAATGAGGCTTTGCGGCCTCAGCTGGCTCCCCTCTCTCGCGCCTGTCCCCCCAAAATAATGCACACACTTGTGCTTTTCAGGCACAGTATTTAATTCTACGTGAAACGGAGTCAGCGGACGTCTTTATAAGGTCTTTTGTTTGTGGTGTTGCTGGGGTTACAAAAACCCCGTGATGGAAAGCCTTCAGGTCCTTCACAGCAGTTGGCTGTGGACAGCCCTCCGTGTGTCAGGTGGGACGTCGCTCCGCCGCACTGTGACACCCCCGGATTCCTGAGCCCTTTCTGGTTTTCACAGTAAAGGCAGAGTCAGCTTAGGCTGGACCCAAATCAATCCACTAATCAGAATATGTTTGCCACCACTAGCCTCCTGAATTCAGGCAAAGAGAAGAAACCTCACACTCCAAACCTGAGGGGGATCATCCGTGGACGGAGACGGCTGAGCAGAAACCATAAGTGCTTGGTCTTGAGTCCGCGTCTCCCTCTCGGCTGCTCTCCAGCTCCTTGCGCGTCCCTGGTTGTATCCAGTCCCCTTGTTTATGTAACAGCCATGAGTGAGAGGATTTGTTTAGTGCTAAGTGTTTCACACCTTGGGCAAGGCAGTCGCTGCTCAAATTCTATTTTGGGCTTTATTTATGAATTTGCAGCTTTCCAAGGGTTTGCGGGTAAGCGAGCCAGCTGTGTGCCTCTTTTCAAAAAGGCCAGCCTCTCGTTGACAAGAAAGGCTTGCGGGGCTCATGCTGATGGGCTGTTTTCCCTTTGTGCTAACAGCAGCACAGCTAGCCACGCGCCGCAGACGTGACGTTCCCGCACCAGCAGCACACACGTCTTCCGCAGGCTCCAAAACGTTTGCTCGGAAGACGGAATGATTGTGAGATTTAATGATTGAGTAGAAACAGCTTCAACAAGTTGGGAAAAGAGTCCAGTCTTTTCCAGGTCAGGAGCCAGGGTTTCTACTCCAAAAGGTGGCAGCTTTGTGGCTGACAGGCTCCCTCTGCGATGAAACTGCTCTGTGGGGCACAACGCAGTCAGTGGTGACACGTGGCAACAGCGAGCTCCAATGTGCCCGAAATTTAGTCAGTTTAAAGCTCAGCCATTTTGCGGCCTCTCTCCAGTCCCCAGGGTCCTGCGAAGACCACCAGGATCCTATATAAAGCAAAGGAATTGGAGGGACCCCCGGTCTTCAGTCTTTGCTGACCACGCTGACATCCTCTCTGTCCAAGCCAGGAGAGGAAACCCTGGGCACCACCTTCTGCGCCACCCGGGCTGGGACAGGAGGGAAGCGGGCAGGGCGCGGCCATTCAAGGAATGGCAGCAGTTAGCGCCAAGACAGCGGAGGTTCAACTTCCAGTGGACCTTGAGCTTCACTACACGCTCACTGTAATATATTAGCATGCAAATGGCCCTCCCACAGGCGCCATGACAGTGCCAAGGACGACCATAGAAGGTCAAAGGTGGGCGGTGGCCCAGTTGCTGGGAGTCGCCACCCCTCCCCCAAAGTGGCTGGAATAGTCCTCCCGCGGGTCAGCACATGAGGCTCCCGAGCCCAGAAAACTAACAGCCCCGTGGCCGCAGCCCCTTCTGAGCGAGGCCCTCCCTCTGACTGTGGAGCGTGCATCTCTCTGAGTAAATCTACCCTTACTCAACTGTGGCTCGCTCTTGACTTCTTTCCTGTGCGAAGCCAAGGAGCCACACTTGGCGGGGAGCGTCCCAGGGACTCACCTGAGGCCTGGGACACAGCCATCCTCTCACTCCCACTTCCCTGTGTCATCTTTCCTCTTCCCTCCTGTCTCCGGGGGACATGGGCCTGGGGGCACTAGACCAGGACGGGAGGCACTGTGCCAGGGGGCTTCCACCCCCCCCCAGGGGCCCAGCTGCCGGTACTGCCCGCGGGCTACAGCCCGGGGCCCTCAGACCCGTGCCCCGTCCCCAGGGTGAAGTGCGTCTGTCTCCCTCCCTCTGTGCCTCTCTCCTACCTCCTCCTCCCTTCCTTCCTTCCCCTCCCCCCGAAATCATACTTCTCTGCCCTCATCTCAGGCCACCCCACAAGCCCGATCAGATGCTCTGACCTTCGTGCTGAATCAGTGGTGATGTTGTCCCCAGGCCACTTCTGCTCCCCGGGGGAGACCCACGGGCCGGCTTTCTTCCCGGGCCATGGATGTGCTTGTCGGCCGCAAGGACCCCGGAGCACACCCACAGAGGAACGCGTCGGCTTGTCGCCTGCTGCAGCGAGAGACACCACACACCCTGGGGAGTCAGGACATCTCATTTCAAGGGTGACTGGAAGAACCTGGTGGGGCTAGGTGTGTGAGGAGACCCCCAGAGGAAGTGGGGTCTTGCTCTGACTTGGGGGTGGTCGGAAAGGGGCGGGTCTGTGACCGGGGTGGGGGGTCTCAGGCGGTCGTGCCTACAGGAGAGAAGTCCAGGGAGAGGATGAAGCTGTGTGCGGAGAGCGGCAGCCACCCTCCGTCGCAGGGCCCGGGCTCTGTCACCTCCCCGAGAGCCTTCGTGCCCAGCTTGTGTCTGACAGCAGAGCGACACGGCTCGCCTGTAAGCATCACACAGGTTTGTCACAACAGTGAGGTCACATCCGTCCTGAATGTCAGCAGCTGCTACCTCCCTCTTTCAGACGCAAGAAGGGAAAATTCCAGAACTAAAGCACACCTTAACACCCCACTAAGACGGCCTGCCTTCAGCGCTCTTAGCCGCTCTGCGGGCTGGCGGCAGGCACCGTCCTCCTCAGGCCCTGTGCTGGTTCTTATGCAGACGGAGTGTTTTAAGAGCAGGAAAGTTAAAAGCAGCTCCTTGGTTCAACCCTAAGGCTGACAAGTAGCCTGGGAGTCGGGGAGGCTCACGTCCCCGCGAGCGCCTGGCGTCTCATCCCTCCACGTAGCCGGGACAACAGCCCAGGCGCCTGGCCGCCTGGCACTGGGCGTGAGAGCTGGGCCTTCTGCTTCGAGCCCTGTCTCTGCATTCTCTCCGGGGCTGTCGTGTCTTCAGACAAAACCCTGGACGGAGCGTTGAGGGCAGGCCCTGCGGTCTCTCCAGCATCCTCGGTCCAGAACCTGGGTCCTTGCTGCCCCAGATATTTCCCCTTTCTTCACCCTGTTGACTCCTGCTCCTCTCTCATATGTTAATTCAGGGTGTCACCCCCTCCAGGAGGCCCTCCACAACCCCCAAGTCTCACAGCCTCTGGGGTCAGACGGCCGATCCCTGGAAAGCAGGGCAGCCTCCTCCCTCCAGCAGCGGTTCCCCTGAGGCCACAGGGCTGGGAGCCTCCCGGGCCCTGCAGGAGGAGGATGAGGACCCACCTCTGCACCGGGAGGACCCCCCACCCTGCACCCCCTGCTTCTGTCCCTTTCAGTTCACAGAGCGGAGCACAGGCCATGGGAAAGTGAAGGCACAGGCCATGGGAAAGTGAAGCCAAATGAATCGCACTTGTAAACCACAGGGGATGCATGAACCGCACACGGAAACCGCAGGGGATGAGCCTGTAGGCACTTGGATGCACCCTGGGCTGGCTCCACGGTGACAAAGGATGGCCTTTGTGTGTCTTCCCGGGACCACGGCCCCTGCGGGGAGATGGCAGCCCAGGGCCTGCTCCCACCCTCACTCCATCCCACGTGCATGTCTGAGAGCCCCCACAGAGGTCCAGGCTCCTGTCCGCTATCCCAGTAACAGAACCCACCCTCCCAGAGAATCGCCACCTGCTGGGCTGTCCATCAGGTAACCGGCCAGCCCCACCCGCGGGGTGAGCGTGGCCCCAGGCAGAACCCCGGCCCCGGCCCTGCCTCCACCACCTTCAGTCTGAGACTTCAGGGCCCTGGGGCCACAGTGACGACCACAGTGGGGAGGGCCAAGCACGAGGGAGGGGAAGAAGCAGCCTGGGACCCTCGCTGGCCACCTCTGCCTGACTCGTCCCTCTAGACTTTTCTGTTGAAAATGCCAGTGAGTGCTGAGAAGGGGCGGTGACGGGGGGAGGGAGCGAGAGAGTCATTTCAGCAGCTTCGTCAACCAGGTGTGACCCCGGGGAGGAAGCTGCCTCCGACTCCTGATCGCCGAGCTCACGTTGAAAGAGGGGGCGACCTCTGCTCAGTACCGGGAGGGGCCCAGCAGCCCCTTCCCGATGGGCCAGGACTGGCCGCTGCGAAGAGACCCAGACGGACCGTCCGCAGCGGCTCCTCCAAATGGCGCGTCTTCTCTTGGGTCCAGGGCACCCGTTCCAACTCAGGAGGAAGCACCATCTTCTGTCTGAAAGTCAGAGAGGCCGGGGTTCCAGTGCCTCCCAGCAACGGGCCCGGAAACCCCGGACGGGGCCGTGCCGGTGTTTTTAACCCCATCCGTGCTCTGTGCTGTCCCCTCCTGCGGCTGAGCAGGGGTCACTGCTGCAATAGCAGGTAATCATGCAGTTACCACGGTAATAATTTAGTTATTCAGTGTGGGGTGACGACCCCTGCTCCCAGAGGGCACCGATGTTTAAGGATCTGAGAGTTCTGAATGACACTTTGCAGAAGATATTTCGGTGTTAGGGTCACACGTGGACGCCCCCTGCGTTAGTCTGTCGCTTTGTCCCTGTGATAACAACGTGCCTGAAGCCCGCCGTTCCGGGCACGAGGGGACGAGGGGATGAGTTTTGAGAACTTGTGTTGATTTTGATTTTCTCTTCATGTCATGAGACTCGGCTTTCGATGCCTCCTGGGGGCTTTCTTCCCGACTTGCCGTGTTTGCTCCTGACTTAATTCCCTCCCTGTTCTTGTGCTTCCCAGACGGTTGATTCTGAGGAGCGCCTGCCCTCTGGGGATTCGCGTTCCCTGGCCCTGCCCGGGCCGCCACGTGAGCCCGCCCCGGAGCATGGGGCCCAGGAACCTGCATCTTTCCTGGGCCCGCACTCCTCCGGCGCTCCAGCCGGTCCTGTGGTGCCTGCGCAGGGGCAGCTCAGATAGCAGCCTGCTCGGCACGCCGCGGGCCTTCCAACCGGCAGGGGCGCCGGCTGCGCAGGCCTCCAGGAGGGGTTTGACACAAGGGGCTGCGCACTTGCCAATTAAAACTGCAGCCCTGCCGGTGGCTAGTGACTGTCCTCGTCCAGGCGTTGTTACCGTGAATGGACACTGGATCCCTCCATATGCTTTCCCTAGATCTATGGCTACAGTCTTTCCGTTTTCCTTCTTTGGCCTATTGAGGCGACGGAGACATGAGCTGGCCTTGAGTGCTGAGCCAGCCCAGCATGCTGGGACAAATCCCACCTGGTCACGGTGTGGAACGCTTTCCATGCACTGCTGGATTCACTTTGCTGCTGTTTTGCTGAGGATGGCCGCATCCGTGTTCACGGGAGGCCTTGGCCAGCCGTCTTCCTCCCTTGCGGTGTCCTCGCCTGGATTTGGTGTGAGGGTACTGGTGGCCTCCCAGGACGGGTTAGGGAGCGTCCCCTCTGCTTCCGGAAGAGATTGCAGGGACCTGGCACCACTTCTTCCTCAGGCACTTGGTGGCACCTGCCGGTGAGCCCGTCTTGCCCTGGTGCTAACTTTTTTTGGGAAATTATTAATTATTAATTCAATTTATTTTACAAACGCAGATCTATTCATGCTACCCGTCTATCCTTCTGTGAGTTTCGGGAACCTGGGTCTCTCAAGGGGTCAGTCCATTGTGTTGAAACTATCGCACTTATGGGCGTAGAGTTGCTCAAGAATTCTTTCCTTGCCCTTTACCGTCTGTGGGGTCAGGAACGACGATCCTTTTTTCGTTTCTGATGTCACTGTCCTTAGCGTGGGCGTCCTGGCCAGAGACGTGCCCTTTAATAACCTTTTCACAACAATCGCCTTGGATTTGGTTGGTTTCTCCGTTGTCCCCGTTGTGAATTCTACCAGCATCTGCTTCAGTTCGCATCGCTTTCCTCTGCTTGCTTTCGGCTCGGACTGCTCTCCTTTCTCTGGTTTCTTGAGGCGGAAGCTCAGACACCTGGCTCTCCGTCTTGCTTCCCCCGCGTGTTCACTCACTGCTACGCGTTTTCCTCTAAGCACGGCTTTCTCTGTATTCCACAAAGTTTGATGTTACATTTTTAATTCCATTTTGTTTAAAATATATATTTTTAAGCTTCTCTTGGGAGTTCTTCTTTGGCCCACGTGTTCTTCAGAAATGCGTTGTTTAGTCTCCACAGAGTTTGGGTTCTCCCAGGTGATGCTCCAGGCAGCCCACGTGTTGCTGGTGTCCGTTCAAGGACACTGGCCGCTCCGTGCAGCTCATGGACACGGCACCACAGCATCCCCAGTGAGTGCGGACCCCTCCCCAGCCGAGGCTGCAGCCAGGAAGACAGACCCCGTGACTGCCCACCGCTCGGGGACGACCCTCACCACCCCCAGCGCCTCGCAGGCCCCTCTCCAGGCGGAGAACACGGCAGCTTGCGCAGGCTGGGTGTGTCTTCCACACGAGGTGCAGCCTCTGCTTTTCTCTAAGAAAGTGGAGCAGAGGGTTCCAACTCCGAGAGTGAGGCAGGCGGATGCAGGCAGACACAGGTGGCTTTCTGGCCTCCCCCGGCCTGCCACCACCCTCAGGACCCTGCTTTCCACTCCACCTCTGACCCCAGGCCCTCCGAGGGTAAACCGGCCCCTCTGCCCAGGTGCACCTTGTCCCCACCCAGACCCCGCAGCCGCAAGGGAGGCGCCTCCGTTTCCTGGGCAGCTCTGGGCCCGCTGTCCCCTCCCACGGGGCCAGGACGAGACTGCACCTGAGCGTCATTGTGTAAAGAGACCGCGGGGCCCTGGGTTCCTTCAGGACGGCACTACTGGCTCCCGGGTGAGTGAGCGGCCCCCCAGCATCAGGTCGGAGTCATCTGCCGAAAATACTGACAATGAACTTGAGGTTGTTTGCTTAAACCCGGCTGGGAGAAAGGCCAGATCACAGTGGACTTACCCCACTTCTCTGCTCCTTTAAGTCACGCAGTGCGATTACAACGCCCTCCCCACTCCGAGGGGTTCCGTCCCCCAGACCTGGATTCTGTTGGCATCTTGAAGGAAGTGGGGGCAGCCCTGCTCCCTCAGAGGTGACTGTGGCCGGTGGAGGTGACGGCACAGACGCATGAAGTACCAGCAGCCCCTGTGCTGTCGGGCGCTGCCCGGGCCGATGTGCAGTCAGCCTGGCTGCAGGAGGGAGTGGAAGCCGCTGTCCCGGCCCGCAGGTCCCTCCTCCCTCCTCCAGCCGCCAGGCCTCCTGGAGCTCCCAGGCTCCAGCACCCAGGGGAGGTTGGCCCCGGGGGAGCCCCCAGCCCCATCCTGCTCCTGCCCCGAAGCCTCACCTTGACTGGCCAGGCCCAACAGGCTGTGCTGCCCGCCCTGGTCCCCCGCAGCCTCCTCGCCACCATGCTGCCAAGGGGCCTTGCTAAGTACCCCCGAACACTCCACAAATTTCCTTTCAAAACCATCCCAGCGATGCAACGGGCTGGCCAGTGTCCAAAGGGGCGTGGCCCGGGCAGCAAGGAGACGGGTCACGTGACAAGGGGGACCATGGAAGGAACTGGTTGTGTTCTGCCAAATGTGGGGAAGTTTCTTCAGGAAGAGCAGGACAGGTCCTCACGGGCCCAGGAGGCTGAGGGTTTGGGTCCAAGACACTCGAAGGGGACAGTGCTCAGGCTGATGTGCAGAAGGAGAAAGTTAGAGGGTGGCCCGGTGATGTGGGCAAACGGTCACCGGAGGTGTTCGTCCAGAGCTGGGGGACCCAGGCGGGGTGCAGAAAAGGAGCTTCTACTCTCATGCATGTGTCCAGCAGACCACCAGCTACAGAGAAAAGGGCTTCTCCTGAACGACGTCCCTTGGGAAACACTACACGGCCCCCTCCGCCCTCCCTGGAAGGTTTGCAATTCACGTGCCAGCTCGAGAAAGGCTGAGACGTCCTGCAATAAGCAGACCTGGTTTCCTCACATTACACTTGGTTTATACCAAATACATTCAACCAGAACACTTTCATTAAGATGGAAGCTCTCTTCTTGTCTCACAACATTGGTGATGGCGGTGTCCAGTTAAGATGCTGGTCTGCAGGGATTAAGCAGGACATTGGGACCAGGAGGTGAAGGGCAAGACACCCTTCTTGGGGTCCAGAGCAGAGTGCAGCATCTCAGCCCTCCTCGGGACCTGTGCATCCAAAGACATTTGTTTGAGAAAGACTGGAAAGAAGAGAGGGTAGGATGGGGGGGACCTGGGGGGGAGCTTGGGGGGTGGGTTGAGCTGCTGTCTGAAGGGCTGCGGTTGCATCAGTGCCCGGGTGCTTCTCGCTCCGGGTGGGCTCCGTGGGAATTCCGTCAGCGAGGTTTCCAGAGCCTCTTCCCCGCACAGCAGCACATGCCAGAGAAGGGGCTTGGTCAGTGGAGGGGGCTGGCTCTGCGAGTGTGTTTCAGCAGAGCGCTGGCTTTCTGTCCCAGGAGACCTTGGCAATTTAAAGAGGCAATTGCTTCTTGGGCTCACCCTGCGAAACTGGAACGAATAGAACCCACAGCCTCCATCGAAGGTGCTCTGGGGAACTGGATACAATCCAAGAAAGACTTATTGTGGACAACATCAATATTTGTCCCATTAGAAAGTGTGGTGTAAACATCAGTTACGTTGTTGACAAGCTGTTCAGGTCCTCCGGGGCTAATCCAGTTATGAAGGCAGGTCACTTGCGCTAACAAAGTGCACTGCAAAGAGCTTCCGGGGGAAGCCCTCGTCCCTGGCCCGCAATCCTCTCCCGGGGCTCCAAGTTCAAGTCCTGAAATGACCGCGTCTCCGCCTGACCTGGTTTCCTCTCTCTCCCCCTACCCCGTCTAGTTAAGTCTTCCTAGCACACTCGCCAATGCAAATCATCCACTTACGTTCTCGCACAAAATCCAATTGCCAATTTGTCTTTTTATTTCTTACACTTAAAGTGATTTGCCTTCAAATAATCTTGGGTGAATTGTTCATTTTACAACCACAGGAAGCGACTGGTTCGTCCAGGGAGCCGCTAAGTTTGCAATCATCACCAAAGAACTCGAACGCTCCCTGCATGACTGTGCAGCAGCCAAGGGACTTCAGGGGCGGGGGCGCACAGCCGGGCAGCACAACGCTTCCCCTGCCACTGCCCCGGGGCCACGGCGAGGCCAAGGCCGAGGGCTCCTCCTCGGCCTTCGGGAGGGGCTGGAGGCAAGACTGCGCTGGATCTGCAGGCGCGGTGCGCACACCGGCTCCTCTCCAGGAAGGCACTCACTGGCTCTAATCGCCTCGCTGGCTCTGGCCTTTGTCCACGACGGAGGTGGGTCCAGGCCTCTTCATCCCTGGTGGAATTAGACATGAGTGAGTTCCCGAGGGGGGAGGTGGTTCAGGAAAGACCAGCCACCCCTTTCTCTCCCACCCCTACCTTTCTGGAAAGTCCTCTTCCTGCCTGCGCGTGGACCCTGCATGGGTCAGCGGGCAGGCCCAGCTCCCAGTGGCCACCTACCCAGACCCCCAGAGCTTCTGCATCCTCCTTCACCAGAGAGTCTCGCTTTGCTTTTTCGCGTCTCAGCAATCCGAGCGCCTCAAAGCTGCAGAAAGCAAGAGGATGCCCGGGCTGGGCCTCAGGTGATGCTGGTCCAGACGCCTCCGTGGGGAGCACGGGGTGGGGGGCGGGTTGCCTCCCTTCCTCCTCCAGCGGGCTCAGCCAGGATTTATCTTCTCAGAAAACCTGAGGGCACCCCATGCCCTTCCAACAGCCACAGCTTCCCTCTGGGGGGACCTAGGGCACAGGAGGGAGGGAGGGGTTTTGAGGTGGAGATGCCGTGATAACTTCCGGTCAAGGCGTGCGTGGCCGAGACCCCTCAGCTGAGAAGACAGAACAAAAGAGCATATGGTGGAATTTAATTGGCCGTTAGAGCTGCTGGTCTCCAGCTGGCCATCTTGAGCTCATCTTTCAGAAAGAGAACATCGATCGGACCCCTGGAAGCAGGCGACTTGGGGGGACGAGTCCTGTTGGGAACCTGGGGCCAGGGCTGGCGCGGACCTCCCATAGCCAAGGGGACGCTGGAAAAGCAGGATGCGATATTCATTGTCATAAAAGGCGAGACTGAAGTCTTAGCATAAAACGTATGTCTGCATAAAAGCACTTGACAACAAATCAATAAACAAGGACTTGCTTATCTGGAACTGCCTTTTTTATTGTTTTTTTTTTAATCAAGATAGCGCTCAAAAAAGGAACGATGACCCCTAGAAGGCAGGTCAGGGAGGGCAGCCTAATGTGCCGAGGAAGGAGGCAAGCGGGTACCACTCACTTAAATTTTCAAAAATTAAAAAATAAGCGTTCCACTTACCCGCCGTCCGCAGAGAGAAAGCAAGGCTGGAGGACAGTTCCTGCGTTGCCACGGGGGTGCGGCCGGCCCCGGAGGTTGGTGGCGGCCTGCAGGCATGCAGCAGAGAAGGGCCAGAGCCTCTGGAGTTTTGCAAAACAGAAGACAGACAAACAAGCAAAAGCAAACAGGATGCATGAACTTTCTTAAGTAGCCACCCTGGGCCCCGTGTTTGGCTCTGTTCCTGGCATTTTCACATCCTCATTATTTCGTGGGCTTCTCGTAGAAACGCCCGAGGTGACAGCATGATACTCCTTTGGCAAATACGAAAGCTGAGACCACGCGTCCTCCGAGAAAACCTCCCCTCCCCCGGCCTGGGGACACCAGCGGGGACCCTCCCGGACCCCAGGATGCTTTCACAGGCTCCTTTGTTTTCCACTCTTCATCACCTTCTGCCGCCCCCTCAATTTCAGCTCTCCTGAATGACAGAACCTGGCAGGTGGATAACAGATGTGCTCAGCAGCACTTCTCGAAGGAATGAGTGATGGAATGAATGAAGGCCTGCCCTGAGTCGGGCCTCGTGCTGGGGGAGCAGCTGGAAGGTAAACACCTAAGCCTGTAGAGGGGGGTGCCTGTGACAAAAGGGGACGTCAAGGTCTGATGCAGGACACGGGGCCAGGGCGGGAGGAAGCCAGCCTGGGGGCTCAGGACGGGGAGTGGGGATTTGAGGAGCAGCAGGAGGGGGCAGGTGGGGACGCTGACCTGCGCAAGGTAGCGGCTTCCCCAGGGCTGCTCTGCAGAGACGAGCGACCGGGTGTCTTCACATCTTTAACCGAAGAGAAAGGCCACCTTCACGTGAGCCCGGGGAGACCACCTGCCTCCACGCCATCACCCCGGTCCCGGCCAGCAGGGGCCTGCGCGCTCCAGGTAGATCCAGAGCCGGTGCGAGCAGCCGGGGCGCGGGGCCAGGACCCTGCCGGCCGGGCGGCGTCTTCAGCCCAAAGCCTCAGCGGTCTGTCACTAATGACCATTTGCTACTGCTCGGTGTCTGTTGTGTGTACGCACACTCCCAGAGCAGGTTGTGCGTGGTGTTTACGTGGAAGGAGAGTGTCCGTGTCGTCACTGATAGGACTTTAATTTCCATGTGGTTTCAACGGCAAATGTGCAAATGGGTCTTCCTAGTATTACCGAGTCTTAGTTATTTCTAGGGGGCAAAATGTTTTCCTCTGACCACCTGCCCCCGGTCTGGAGTGGAGTTAAAGCAAATCCAGATGGACCAGGACCGGAGAAACGTGCTGCGGGTGGAGCTGCGTCTCCCGGATCCGCCCGCTCCCAGGAGCCCTGACCCCGCGGCCAAGGCTGAAGGGTGCACCAGCCACCCCTGCATCTTGGTGTAGGTGTGAGCACCCCGTGCTACGTCGGACAGAGCGGGGACCACTTACTGGGAAACAGTGAGATCCGTCTCCCGCGGTGGGGGTCCGAGTCTTCCGTCTGTGGGCTCCAGGGCTGGCCGTGCCTGAGGGCTGGGCAGCGACTCCGTGCTTCCTGGAGGCAAGTAGAGCCCGGACCCAAATGCTGCTGCCGCGTCCACCCCCAGAACAGGACGGTGACTAAAGGGATCTGGGGAAACGTGGATCCCTAAAGATCTCGCGGGAGCCGATGTGGCAGCCTTCTCCGGCCACCTTGAAAAAGAAAGAAGAAACAAAGGTGAAGGCAGCGTCTGTCGCTCACCCGCAGACCTGCAGAGGGAGGTGACCGAGCTCTGCCCACCCCCGGAGAGCTCAGAACTTGTTAGGACGACAGGAATAATACAAATGAGCTGTGCTCATAGGTGAGGCTGTCTTAAACATCGCTTTTTTAAAAACCAAGAGATCAGACTTGGGGTCAGACTTCAATCTGGCCTCCTCGCTTCGGATCTCAGCGCTCCTTCGCCTCCCACGTCGTCCCGTTCTTATCTGTGCAGTGGACTGACCGATGCTCATGGAAGTGGGTGTCGGGGTGCAAGCTGGTCCTTTCCCTCGTGGAAGGGTCAACCCCACTCCTGATCCACGAAGCCAGGGGGCTGTTGATGGCGGTGTAAGTCAAGGGAGGCACAAACTGACGGGGCTGCGTGTCCGTTCCCAAAGTCCCTGCACAGCGGGACAGAGTAGTCCAGGAGAGGACGCCCAAGGGGAGGCGTCCAGGGAGACAGCCAGGCTTCCACCCACTGCAAACTGGCCCGTCTCCTGGGCTGATGGGAGGAGGCGAGCAGGGGGGTGTCGGGAGGCTGAGAGCAGAGCTCTCTGGCAGGACCACAAGCGAGTGAGACTTTGTTTTCCAGTAGCCGCATTAAAACAGGCAAAAGAAACAGGCAGTACGAACTTTAATAACGTGGATCAGCTAACCCAGCATATCCAGACGCCATCGCTGCGGCACGCAATCCTTGTAAAAGCATGAACGAGCTATTCCATGAGCCCTTTTTGCACCAGGCCTTCAACTGGTGCACGTTTGAGCCCTGCAGCCCCTCTCAGTCCTGACGAGTCACACATCTCAAGTATCCCGTTGTGGCCTGTGGTCATTGGCTGCCATACTGGACAGCACAGGGGTGCCCAGGCCCTGCATCGGTTGCCTGCAAGTCCTGCAAAGGGCCCGGCCAGCACGGGGCTGGGGCAACAGCGGCCTGAACAGCTGCGTCCCCTGGGAGTCAGTTCCCTGCAGTGTTGCCCTCATGGAGGCTCGTGGGTCCCAGCACTGCCAGATTCTGTCTCCACTCTGGCTGCAGACTGAGGTGCCGTCGGAGGGTCCCAACACCCTGTTCCACACGGTGAAAGTCACACGAGGTGGTTTAAACCTTCTGCAGAACACGACGTTTCTAGCACGCCAGCAGTGAACTTTAATGGGAGTCCATAAAAACTGAACAGACCTCCGAACGAGGTGGAATAGTCGGTGAATGACCTTGGTATTTTTAATTAAATCCAAAGTGAAATTCAAGAATATGAGACTTTTATACAGCTGGCTGTGCAAAAGGAAAAATAAAAGCTCGCAATATGGGACCAGGTGAATGCACCGACCTCTCCTCCTGCCCAGCCGATGCTGGGTTGATCTGGACCAGCTCTTTCCCAGGTGTGGGGTCCAGTAGTAATTCAGTGTGCGATGCCCTAATAGCAGAATCGGTGTCCCGAAGGGCACAAAGGACTTGTCCTGGATGTAACTACGTCCCCTCGACCTTCTGGCCTCCCCTTGGAGATTGTCTGTGCTGGCAAAGCCCACGCATGCCTGTATAATAACCTGTGAAAGCTTCTGTGCTTCCCCTGGAGCCGTGGGCCCAGGTGAGCCAGAGGTGTGCCTGTGGGAGGAGGAGGAGGAAGACAGACGCTGACCATGGGGACTGGCCGGCAGCCTGTTGTCAGTCAAGCTTGTGAACAGCTTGTTTGACACAGAGCCCAACAGGAGTCACAGACTGGCTCACCGGCTCCTTCTTGCAGTAAATCTATCTCAGCATTCCCTTCCATCCCAGGAAACGCCCAAACCCCTCACACATCCACTCTTCGGAGGTTAGTCAGGACAACTGTGTACAAACCAAACGCAGCTCCCATCCCATCCTCCCCAACTTGGCCCCCCCGGCCCCCAGGCAGGGGTGAGTCGTGAGTTCTCTGAACCTGCTAGTCATCTCTTCCCAACTTTTTTCAACCCCTTTCCACAAATACAGTGCATCATAATTTGTGTGTGTACTTGTATTATCTCCCCTGCAAGAACAGAAGACTTTTAAACACAAGGTCTGGTTCATTATCCTTCTGTCTCCTGGGAGTGCCCAGCACAGAGCCTGAGCAGAGGAGAAATTCAGAGCCATTTGTCGAAAGAGTTCGTCAGTGCACGTGACCGCCAGTCACTCCTGGCATCGCCCGCAGCCCCGCGCCACTCCCGTCTGGTCCTCTCGGGGCTGTGGGGTCTTCCTCTCTCACGTTACTTTTCTGTCTTCTCTTGCTTTGCAAGAACCACCATGGAAACTCTCAGCCAACTGCGGGGCTTGGGCAGGACATTCTAGCAAACTCAAGAGTTATCAGCGAACGTTTTCGTGGTTGCTCTGAGAATCCTCCTTGTTGAGCGTATTTCTAAATACAGACGTGCCCATCTGTCTTCAGCGCAGTCATGGAGTGAATGTAACTGAACCCCCCCTTGGTGGTTGAGGATGGTTATGTGATGGTTACTTCTCACGACAGGTGTCTTCTCAGGGTGTCCCTGCCCCCCCTCAATGCCATCGGGACTCAACCTCCTACGAACTTCTACAGCATCGCACGGCTGTCTGGAGCACCTTATCTTAAATGTAAGGCAATGGTCACCTTCCCATTTCAGTCCGATGCGCTACAGAAGGTGGAGTAGGGCCTGCCAAATTAGAGGCCAAAATAATCCAGCACGTACCATTCATACGCATATACACACATGTGCACACACGTGCACTCATACACACACACGCACCCTGCACACACCCCCAGGGCCACACCCCAGTCTCTCCCCAAGTTAAATGGTCTGTTCCCAGCACCTGACCATACAGTGGAGGTCAGGTGGGCACGAAACAGAGGTGGTTAGGGGATGTCCCAGGTGTCCCTGTGGCCTCCTCCCCCCTGGCTTCTCCATCTCACAGGAGACGGCAGGGTGGGGACCACAGGCGGAGTTGGCTTCCTGGGTGGGGTTCATCCAGGCGAGAGAGGCCCTCTGGCTATTCCAGGCATTTGCCTCCCACCAGCCGTCTGGTTCTGGGCTCTTGGGCAGGGCTCAGTCCACAAGCACACAGTAATGGGGTGTTTTGACAGTGTGGCTAATCCATGAATATTAAAAATAAAATCCGTTTGATCAATGAGAAATTTGTTCGTGGCAGAAGAATGCTGGGTTCAGCCAGACCCACTCTCACGGCTTAATTACCGTCATAAGAGTGTGATTTTATGAAGAATGAGGGCACTTCAACGTGCATTGATCTGCCACCACAGTCCTTGGCTTTCAGAGACGAATGCCCACCCATCGCCTCTCGTCTGTATCGGGGACACGTCAGAGCCGTCGACATGAAGCCACCTTGTGTTGATATGCGGGGGAGCTCAAAGTGCCTGTGATGGGGAGGTTGATCATTGCGTATTAATGAGGTTATTAGAAAAGGAAAGGACACCGCTTCCACAGCCCCGGCGCATGCTCAGTTTGACCATCTCTCTTCTTCCTGCCCTGGGTCTCTGCTCTTTCTGGGCCCGTTGTCTTTTCTTTTGTTTTTTTTTTTTTTATCCTCAATGAGTTACAGTTGATCAGATGGTGAACAGAATGACCTTCATAGGGTACCGGGCGGCACCTGCCCTTGGGGGGAGCTGTTCCGCAGCGACACTGTGGCAGGTTGGCTCCAGACGGCCGCGGAGAACCAGAGGGGAGCCGAGCCGCCCCAGCATCGTCCCGGGCATTCATACTCTCCCTGATCCCGTGGCTGGACATCTGGTGTCCGGAATTCTGAGGTCCTTTTTGTCTGCTTGGTTTTAGCAAAGACAGGTCTAGAGGCAGGCCCCGCGTTCTGCACATTTCTCTCGGCTTGTGGGATGGAGTTTCCTGGGCCCCGGAGAGGGACAGGAGAAAACTCTGCAACCGCCGGGCAGGCGGAGAGCGAGAGGTCTGAGGCTCACACAGCAGAGTCCCCATCACAGCAGCCTCGCTGTGCACCCCGTGTTCCGGTTCCCGGGGTGTAGCTCCGTCCTGTGCACTAGGAAGACCCCCTTGAAACAAAACAAGGGAACCCCACTGAAACGTCACATAGGATTCATTCTTTCCCTTGGTAAGCACTTAGTGAGCACCTGCTGTATGCACAGAGGTGCATGTACGTACTGGAGGGGCGGTGGGGCGGCACCCAGGGACCTGTTCACCTGTGGATCCGGGCACGGGTGCTGGGATGAGATGTGCTGCCCTTAAGCCTCCGTCTCCTCACCTGTAATGCGGGGACAGGGACGTCTGTGCCCCTCGTGGGCGAGTGGATTCCCTGAGCTCCTCTGCATGTGGAAGCCCAGCAAGTGCCTTGACTACGGCAGGGACCTGGCCACTGAGTCACCAGAGTGGACAGTCAGTGAGGTTCCAGCTCTGCTCCCGCCACGTCGTCACCTCACCACGTGCCGTGGGAGCTGGGCGCCCAGAGAGCATCTCTTGGACCACGTCTCTCGCTGCACAACCGGAGCTCAGGGCACTTGGCCAGAAAGGCTACGGTTTTCTCCAAACAGCACCGAGGTCTGGCCAACTCTGACCAGGCGCGCGGCCGCTTGGAGCTTCGACTCAGGCTCCAGTCACGTGAGAGTGAGCGGCCACCTCACGGCCACTGCGGCCAGAAGTAAACGGGACTTTCTGTGCACCACGCAGTCCAGGGTCAAGCAAGGGTTGCTTTCAACCTGGCCCTTCTGTCCTTTTTCCCTCTGTCACACCACTGTGTCACTTACAAAGACATGTTGTTGATTTAGGATCCACCTGGAAAATCCAGGATGAGCTCATCTCAAGACCCTTAATCACATCTGCAAAGATCCGAATAAAGTCACGCTCAGAGGCTCCAGGGTTGGCAGGTGAGCCCGCCTTCTGAGGGTCCCCGAGACGCTGTTCTCCTGGGTAACTGACTCGCCTGCCAAGTAGACACCTATGCTGTGCCCTGCGTGGCGTTACCCACTTTACTTTTATTTACTCACTTAATCTGATGGTGCCCTTGCCTTACCCCCACCCACTGGGATTTGCACTGAATATATAAAGGAGAAGGGAGGTGGCTTTACCCCCATTTCAAAGGTAAGGAAAACTGAGGATCAGAGAACACAGGACCAGCCTGTGGCAAGCCCCAGAATTCAGACCCCAATCTGAGTGGCTCCCTAGGCCGCATTCCTGGATCCCCTGCCTGGTCTGCTTCTACAGATGCGGGGATGAGTCTCTGTGATTCTGGGGCTGGGAAGTGGCAGACACAGAGCTTAAATCCCCCGACTTCCCATCCCGGCTCTTCCACTACGAGCTGCTGCCTCCTCTGGGGCCCACAGCAGGTGCAGCAGCCTCAGGGTCGGATGGAACCAAACGCTGGATTACAGTTCAGCAAACAGTCCCTCCCCGCTCCCCTGGGGCCAGCATACTGCATGCTCCCACTGGAGCAGGGCCGGGACATGCTGCCTGTTTAGGCTGATGGAACCTAAGCAGAGACAGGTGACATTCCAGAGCCGAGTCTTGATGGCATCTGGGGCTTCCTCACGGCCGGCTGTGCTTTTACTGTTGCCCCTGGTGACCAGGGTTTCAAGGAAGGAGAGGGACTTTGAGCAGAACTCCACTTCGGCTGCAGCTTGGAGCCTGGAGCCTGGAGCTGGGAGACAGTGCAGCCTCGGCCACCCAGGGAGCCAGGCAGCTGACCCGCTGACTCGTGAGTGAGAAGGAAACACTTGTTGCTTCCAGTGTCTGGGCGGGAGGGTGGTTTGTTCCTCAGCATTGTAGCAACTACTGGCTGATACAGATTGATCAAAGCTTAAATAATTAGCAAATATGGAATATATCTCAAAAAGAACATCAGTGGAGCAACCTCTGATCCAGAAAGGCAGCCCAAAGTGAAACCCAGAATGGAGTTGGACACCAAGTCTAACTGACTGGAAGCCAATACTCAGGGTGGCTCTTCACATTTAAAAGGAAATTCGAATTTGAGGTGGGATAGAAGATGGAGTGGTCCTCGGATGAGGTCTTTTGAATGCAATACCAAGATGTCTGTAAACACACTTACTTCTCAACTTAACTTTTGGACGCTTTTTGTTTACATCTAATGCTTCACTGACGTTAGATTATTCATGTCAGCTGATAATCTGGGAGGATCGTGGAAGAACATTCAACTTACGTGTAGCGCAATTGACAAGCAGGATCCTTCCATTCAAGTCATTCTCCACTGAAAACCTTCTCCCCAGATTTGGCTCACAGGTGCGGACTTTTTGTTCATGCGTGACAGCTGACCTACCTTCTCCTTGTAATAAAATAAATTACTTTTGTCCTTCCAGTTGCATTTTTTCAGGGTAATCCTTTCATTAAAAACCATCCAATGCTTTTCCGCTCTGTTATCTGCTGTATTTCAACTTTCGGACTTTCTCTGCTCTCCTGTCATGTTTCTCATTAAATTTCCCCTCGTCGTTCTCTTGTTATGACGGCTTTCTTTCTTTTTCTCTTTCTCTTCTTCCCCTAACACAGGCTTTGGACTTAAAGACCTGAAAATCATGTTATTTGGAGCTGAAGAATCTGAAGGGTCACACACTTGGCAGCTAATGTGTTACTTCTTGTGTTCTGTTTTAATTTTTCAGAATGATTGCTTATGCACAAGGTCTTTGTTTCTTCGAGGCTGGTCTGGTTCTCTGGACCCATCCTTCACAGGAAATAATAATCCCCTGATAACATACTCATCACCATGGCAACCGGAGGCAACGTCTCAAATGGGATTATGACTACAAGGGCCTAGATTTGCATCCCTTACCCTCGACTGAAGCAGCAGGCGGGCACCCGTGCCGGCCCCGCTCCGCAGCACGGGGCGGAAGAGGCGCCGGAGGGCTTGCAGGATGGGTTCCGAGCCGAGAACAGCAAGTGGAAGGAAATCGTTGTGAATTTGCAACCTAGTGCCGCTCCGTCAGCATCAGATACAAACACGAAACCAAATGAGTGGCTTTTCAATTTACTTTTTTAGCTGTGTTTTCCTGCATCACCCCTGCCCCTCCCACTAAGGAACGATATTTTAAAACACGGGTGAGCGTTCCCTAGCTGACGCGCAGGCAGGGCAAGGTTCCTGGAGCTCTCAGAGCCCTCTTCTGAGTCAGGGCGAGCTGGTCTGCCAGCGGCTAGGGAAGAACAGCTGGAGGGGCTAAGGTGCTTCTGGGGTGAGAAAAGGGCCACACTGTCCCTCCAGGCTCCGCAGGGGCCATCTGCATTAAGAGAGCAAACTCTATTACATATCCTAGTTAATACTCACAAATCTCAAACTCTCAGTTTCTCCCCTCCCACCCCCTTCCCCACAACACCCATAAGAGATAAACAAGTTTCTTCTGTGAAGCACAGGGCACTATATTCAAAGTCTTGCAGTAACCTATAATGAAAAAGTATGAAGGCAAATGTGTGTATGTACACGTATGGCTGAAACATTACGCTGCACCACCAGAAACTGACACAGTGTAACTTCAATTAAAAAAAAAAAAGAGTGCAAACTCTGGCATTAGACCAACTGGGCTTCAACTTCTGCTCTTGAGCTTTGACGAGTTACTTAACTGAATAGAGCCCCAGTTTTGGCCACTGTAATTGGGGGAAAAAAATGGATTGAACCACTCAGCATATTCAGGAGACCAGCAAAGGAAGTCCTGGGTCAGGGAGGCGGGTGCGAGCTGGAACTGATGGGCGTAAGCACTCAGAAACTCCACAGATACCGACCACATTCTCCCAGCAAACCCAGCAGGTGAGGCAACTGCCCATCTCACAGATGCGGAAACTGAGGCCTAGGGAGTTTCCATGCTGCTACAGATCACAT
The DNA here is from genome assembly GCF_036321535.1 of Camelus dromedarius. NCBI lineage: Eukaryota > Metazoa > Chordata > Mammalia > Artiodactyla > Camelidae > Camelus > Camelus dromedarius. The sequence continues at coordinate 2,167,622 of NC_087453.1, read as the reverse complement.
AGCTAGACGCAGCAGGGCGATGGCTCAGACACAGACGTCCCCACTCAAGCACTGGGTCCTGGCCAGAGCCTCAGCTGACCCTGAAAGGCCATGCCGCTGCAGGGGGCAGGACCTGACGTCCCTAGAAGGCCCTGGGCTGAGTGAGAGAGGGCACAAAGGAGCGAATTCCCTTCTTCCCACGCCCCTGGTGGCCTTGCAGCCTCCTGTGCCCCCCGTGTCTTTGCTCTCTCTTCTTTGGGACCGCGGCAGCCCAGCGGGCTCAGGCGTGGGGGTCTTTGCATCACGGCCCTCGCACAGGGACTGCCGGGGACTAATTCTCTCCACGCTGCGCAGAATTCAAGAACTATAATTGAGTCTGCTTCAAAACAGTAATCCCCACGGCCTCAAAACATGCAAAATAAAAATAAATGAATCGTCCCATCAGCATTTCATGGTACATTTATAATTTTTTATTTAAATGTTTAATATCATAAAACAAGCCTGGCACGCAGGGGAAGCTGTTGACTTCATCAGAAGGAACTGCTCTCTTTCAAGTGAAAGTAAATACCAGTCAGGGCATCCCCAGAGAGGAAATAAAGATGATGGAAGCGGGTCCCACGTTGGCCAGACTGGGCAATGAGGAAACCAGGCAGGGCCCTGAGGGGCCCTCCCAGGCTCGGATGCGCCTCCATGCCCCCTTCTCTTGTTTGTAAAAGAAGCTGTCGTCTCCCACGCCCGCCCTGAGCCACGAAAGAGCAGACGCGAGTGGTTAACGATGAGGACAACAGAGTCACAGGACCTTCAGTTCCTCCCTGAAGGACACAGACTGCAGTGTCGGATGCACATTCCTGAGCGGTTCGCAGACACTGTACCTGCCGCCAGAGGGAAAGAGCCCACTGCACGCCGACCAGACTGCAGCCAGGACACGCGCTGCTCCGTCGTGCACGATTCCATGACCCGGCCTCAAGGAAATGGGTGCAGACGAACCCTGGGGCTGAAGACTGACTGCACTTCACCAAGACGGCGCCGCTCAGGCCACTGCAAGACCTGTTTCAAGACGACTGTTGGAGCTGGCTGTGCTGTTCCGCACGCAGCCCCCGGCCCGTGCACCCCTGGAAGCTCCTGCTCAGCTTGCTCAGCTCAGTTGGACAACAGGGCATTGGTTCTTTGGGACGTGAGTCCAGCTTCTCCCCAGGACTGCTGACTTCCTCGATCAAGCTCTCTCTCCCTTTACCCAGCACTTGTCTCTCAGTAGTGGGTTCATGAGCCACAAGCAGCTGAGTTCCTTACAGTTATTCTCCCAAAGGCGGCAACGTGTCACCATGGGGGTAACAACTCCTGCAAGGGATCAGGGGACCGATCATGGGCAAAGGTTAACACATCGTCCCTCAAAACCACCCACAGGTTAGGGACTCCCTGGGAGGGAAGAGGGAAGACAGACTCTGCAGGAGGTTTGGGTCCAGACCAGCGTGGAGAAGGACCCCCTCCCCCTTCCTGTTTTTTGGGGGATCACCCATCACCCGCAAGCACCCCTCAGCCTCCATTCTCCGGGTGGCTCTTCGGGCTGCCCAGGAAGACCCATTGCTCAGACTCTGAAACGAAGGAAAGGGGAGCAATTAACATCTTGGCAGTGGGCGAAATTAACCCCTGGTGACCATTTTTATTTAACTTCTCCCCCAAACACAAGATGGAAAGACATTTATTAGTTCACACAAAAGGCACCTCTGAACAGCAAACATTCAATTATTTCCATGTTTACTGTTGAGAAAACTGCAAAAGAAAAATGTACATTCAACAGACACATTCTGAAAGGTCTTTTAAAAATGAGGGTTTTCTGCTGTTTCTAAGGCACACCCTATTTTTTGGCTTATTTTTTTGATCACTGCAACCTCCTGGATGCCGCGGTCCGTTCTGGTTTCTACCTCTCCATACTCTCCCAGCACGATGGTTCTTGGGTCTGGGCAGTTGTTTTATATTCAGCATCACAATGATTTGCCACCCCTGTCACCAAACTGGGCACCACAGCACCTCAGATCAGATAAGGAGAAATGATGAAATTGGTAGACTATCTTCCAATTCCGACCCTTTCTCCCGTGAATTCCATGGTCGCATGGTTGCCCCACTGGCCCAATCAGTGACCTCCTGGTGCCCCATTCCATCCTCTGTCCCGTGACTGGCCCTGCAGCTGACTCTGGGCTCAGCCAGCTGACCTGCTTTGGTAAGTGGGATGTTAGCAATGTGACACAAGCAGAGACTTGAAGAGGTACTCAGACATTTCCCTTCACGCTTTGACTCCTTCCACCACCTGGAGAACACATTTTGGGTAACTTGCTAGAAAAAAAAGGTGAGAGCCACCTGGAGGAGAGTGGAGGCTAGCCAGCAGAAGTGTCCTGGCCCAGCAGCTGCCACCCACCTGCAGCTGACTTCAGACAGAAGGCACCAACCTGGGTGAGTCAGTTGAGCCTGGCTCAGATCAGCAGAACAATCCAACCAACCCATATGCTCATGGAAAAATTATTGCATAGTAGTTCCTTCAAGCAGTTAGAGTTGGGATGGTTTGTTACACGGCATTGAGGCTGAGGCAGTAGGTAGCTGATACAACCCAGCTCATTTACCATTCATTAAACACCTCTTGTGTGTCAGCTGCAGTGCCTAGTACGTTACAGACTCAGCTCTGGTCTGCACGAAGCCACAATGCAGCTGTCAGTTCTCCTAGTCTTACGGATAAGGGCATGTGAGCAGGAAAAGCAGGGTTTGACCCCACAGCAGTCTGCCACCAGAATCCCTCCTCTTCCCCCAAGCCACCTGTCCCCACACTGCCAGGCACTCCCTTCGAGCATAAACAGTCTCTATCCACTGGACTCCACAGGCTCCAAAACGTGCCTCTGAACCACCGGGCACCACACTGTGTCCCCTGGACACCCACTCTGAACCACCAGGGCACCACGTTGCGTCCCCTGGACACACACTCTGAACCACCAGGGCACCGCGTTGCGTCCCCTGGACACACACTCTGAACCACCAGGGCACCGCGTTGCATCCCCTGGACACACACTCTGAACCACCGGGGCACTGTGCTGCTTCCCCTGGAGACCCACTGTGCACAAAATGCATCTTAGTGTCTAAAAGTAAACATGTGGGCCACACATTCTATCATCCTGGCTCATCTTCCCGTTACACTGTGTAACGGGATCCCAGCAAACAACCCCACGCGTTGGGAGCTTAATCCGCCGTGCATCCCCGGGGATTGTGGGATTCCCACTACAGGGAGCGGCTATCATTCTCCACTGCAATGCTCCACTGCAAGTGCAGTCACTCTCCTTGTGGCAAAAACGGCACATCCCTGCAATGGATCCAGTTCATCCAGCTCCTGTGTTCTCAGCAGCCTCCTCGACAGAGGCCGGCCCCTTTGGGCTGAATATAAAGGAGGCTAAACCTGCCCTGCTCCCCCGTGCACCCCTGCCCTGACTTGGTCTTCTTTGTCACCTCCCTGCCCTGCCGCCCGTCCTCAGTGAGCGTGCAGACCCGCTGGCCGCGGAGCAGAGCCGCGGCCCTTGGGACTCACCTGCCTCCGACAGCACGCTGATGATGAACGTTCTCCCTTCAGCCTAGCTGATGAAGCCTCAAGTCACGCCGGCTCTACCTGGCGGGAAAGCGCCGGGGGCAGGGCAGGGAGGGCAAGCCAGGCGCTGTTTGGAAGCACAGACGTCACACAGGTCAGGAGACAGGAACTGGTGGGTTTCTGTGGTGCGCACTCATCGTGGGAAACCAGCCGACTCCCAGCCTGAGCTTCAGGGCTGTTTGTACCAGATCTGTGGCCAGCGGGGGCAGAGGTCACAGCATGGGTGTGTCCGTGACCGAGGGGACAGGGACTTCTGTGGACACGGGACGGCCAGCCCTACCTGTGCCCAGGCAGGCAGGCTGCAGGCAGGAGCGCGTCTCACACAGCACATGAACTTGTCCACGTGCAAACATTTTAACCTCTTAAAGTGCCAGTCTCATATGTTTCAGCCTAACCAGGGGAAAGAATGGTCAATTTTATTGGACTAGCTCTCCTGAGGTATAATGGGAGTTGGTTGGAACGTTGGCTTCTAGGCCCACCTTCACCACAAGCCAGCCAGAGGACCACCTGGCCACTGAAAATCTCCGGGTCAGGTTAGCCGTCTGTCTGTTTCCTCATCTTAAACTAATGACAGCCCACATTCTTGAGTATTATCATGTTCTGGGAAATGTGCTAAGGCCTTAATGATTTATAAGCATTTAATAATTATAGGCAAGTGTCAATGCTCCCCAACACTGGGAGGTAGAGACGGTCGTCACCCTGTTTATCAGATCAGGACACGGGCCAAGAGGTGGGCACTGTGCAAGTGGGGACCCAGGGACCAGAGGGGTCCCCGGGTCCTGCTGCACTGCCCCTCTTACCCTGCCTCCTCCCTCGAGCAGAAGACTCCTTCCAGCTGTAGGAGGTGGTGACACTCCACTGACAGTCTGCCGCTGCACAGCTTGTTCACCGCAGAAGGCTCACCTGTGGTGGCATTTGCACAAAGTGGCCTCTGAGCTGCCTCCCAGCCCACAGGGGCCCCGGGTCACTGGACATGCACACAGGGACTGCCGCTGGCTCAACCAGATCCAGGCTCTTCCCTGTTGCACTGTGAGCTCTTTAATTTCCTCTTGCCCTCTGATGTGGTCGATCGGCACTTAGCATCCACTCACACCTCCTTCCCAAGTGCTTCCTGTCCTGCCAAAGTTGACCAGCTGAAAGCCACAGCTTCCAAAATCCCTTGTGCAGGAGGCCGATGCTAAGGTGGCCCCCATGATCCCTTGAGGGTGGCCCCAGCCAACAGCCCTGGAGGAATGGACTCCACCAACAATTAAGTGACCTTGGAAGAGGGCCCTTCCCCAGCTGAGTTTTCAGATGAGACCCCAGTGCTGGCTGACACCTTGATTGCAGCCTCGTGAGAAACTCCAAAGCAGACAACCAAGCCAAGCCCGCTCAGACCCCAGGCCCCCAGGAACTGTGAGAGAATTAACGTGTGCTACGTTGTTACAATTTGTTGAGCAACAACAGGTGAGTGTTTAGTTCTGCGGATCAGATGTTTGGTTTCCCACCGTCCTGACGGTGGAGGAGGGGGCAGCCCCCTGGCAGGTCGCTTCTGTAGGACACGCCGCCTCTGCCGGCTGGCCGGTCCGGGCGTCCCGGAAGTCCACCCCTCCCACCTGCGCAGCACCCGAGTCCCCGTACCAAGTCACTTCCCGCTCCCGCCGCCTCGAGTGCTTTCTGTTTCCTGCTCTGAGCCCTCACACATCCGCCTGGCTTCTGGGTTATTTCCTGGAAAGTCAAGAAAGCCCTTCAATTTTCTCACCATGTACCTGAGTGTGTTTCCTCCGTGTGAATTCGAGATACTTTGAATCTTGGCCAAACACGAATTAGACGGCCTAATCCTACCTCAAGCACATAAGGGACGTTGTAGTTTACCAGGCGGTGCTGCAGAAATCACGGCCTTTGAATCTCACAACAGCTCTCTGAAGAGGGGGGGCGTGCTCCCTGCCCCATTTTACAGACGAGGAAACCGAGGCTCAGAGGGAGTAAACGTGGTGGCCGAAGTTAGCAGGGACGGAGCCAGGACACCACCCAGGCCCGCGGCAGCTGGAGTCCTTTCCTCTCCGTGATGACGTTTCCTGTGATCTATCGTTCTGACTCCCTAAATTACTCCCCATTAAACTCTCCAGTTTCTACACACGTGAACCCCAAGGTGAAAAGGGCCTGGGACACTATTCCTCAGTGCATCGCCCGGACACTTGCCTGTCCAGTGAGCAAAACCCTGCTGTGTGAGAACCTGCCCTCCATTTGTCAACTTCTAAAACACGAGTGCCTGCTATTGGCGAGATCAGGGCGTCGTCCAAAGACCCTGGCTGTCGGGGTGGACGGGGCTGGACGTTTCCCACGCGTCCTTGGCTCCTTGCTTTGCACAGGAGTGCCGTCCTCTAGCTCAGCCCTGTACCCACAGGGCTGTGCCCACCCAGAGGGATGGTGTTTCCTTGGTCCACCCACTCAGATTGTGGCTTGTCTCTTCTGTGCACAAAGCCACCACGCTGGCTGGTGGCTGCCCTGTCCAAGCTGGAAACGCAGGTGATCACGGGACATTTGGAGGTCCTGGGAGTCTGTGACCAGCGACAGGAAGGCTTCCCAAGGACACGGTGCTTTCTTCACTGCAAAGGCCCTCACTCTGTAGGAAGTTTATTCCCAGTCTGTGGGGTGTGGAGACCGGAGTTAGGAGCAATGAAGAGAAGTGTCTGGGAGAGAGAACGGGGGACGCCTGATGATTCAAGCTCTCGGCAAGGAGCCTTCTCTGACACTGATAGCGCCCGGTCTCTGAAGGTGGTCAGGCCGAGCCTGGATGACCGCCTGCACACTCAGGGGGGAGCGGTGTGACCTCTGCAGGAAGCGGGATCTTAGCAAGTGATGCTGTGGGAGTTCCCGTCAGTCCTTCTTTGACCCCTCAGAGCGCCTTTCAGTGCAGTTCAAGGGACCACTGGGTGGAGAGTGCTTCCCAGGATGACAGCGCTCACCTTCACTCTCCTCCCACTGCTGAAACGCTCCACCCGAGCCCCTGCATCTGACCTCTGACAGGAAGGCCAGGAGGCGTCCCTTTCTTACAGCCAGGTGAATGCTGAATAGCCAAGGTCAGAAAGAGACTCATTTTTAAAGTAATCGGCAAGAACCCACATTGGAACACATTGGGAATATTCCAGAAGCTACTGGAATACAATGGGGTTTTCTAAACACCACACCATCCGATTCAGACGTGGGAGAAGTGACACAAAATGGAGTTGAAATAAAAATCTCCACTGTGTCCCGAGCCCAGGGCCGGCCGCGGAGACTAATTACCCACGGAAGCTAACTGCTCCCATTTGTGCCAGCTGCTAGGACTCTCCACACAGGGCTTGGAAATGAGACGGATCAGAGAGAGGCAGGCCAGAGCCGGGAGCCCAGGAAAGCAGGACCCGCTCACAGGAGCAGGGCACAGGCGAGGAAGCTTTCAAAGTAGCTTCTCTTTGAGCTGCTCCGAAGCGGCCGGCTGGAGCGACAGGGCTGCTTCCTCTGAAGGTGCCCGGAACGACTCGGAAATCATGTTGAAAGTGGCAGGAGGGAACAGGCCCTGGATGACACGGTGCACACACACACTTTGATCTCCATCAAGCGCTCTGCCAGGAGAGTCCTGGTGTCAGCGCCTGAGATGCCGACGCCAGGGAAGACAACCCTCTTCAGAAGGGGTAGCCCCCCCGCCTCCACTCCGCCCCGCGGACGCCGCAGAGGGCCGATGTCAGCAGGGCCATGTCTGCACATCAGCAGGCTCCAGGAGGCAAGTGTTCATCCCCGAGGGATGCCTTGAATGATGACAGCTCCTCTTAGAGAGCAGAGCTGGCTTCCTTGCTGGATGCCCGCTGGCTCCTCTGCTTGGTTCCAGGTCTCCTGGAGATGGCACTCTGTCCGGAGAGGAGCTGAGCTCACCAGGGTTTGGAACCTCGGAGGCTGACGGGTTCATGATGGTGGGTAAGAGGAAATGGGTGTCCCCTGCAGCACAAAGCCCCCCGAAGTCAGCACTGACTCTCGTCCACCCCACCTCCAATGTGTCCGCTAACCTGGCCAGGATTACCTGTGATGTACACGGGGAATCTGAACATGTTTCCACTGTCACTGCCTGGGTCTGGGCCCCCCGGCACCCTTGGCCGGGCCAAGAGCAGTCAGGGACGCAAAGGACTTTCATGCCCTAATCAATCAGTTTTGCCTTTATGGCCCAGTCTTCCACTGCAGACAACTGCCCATCCATCTGCTATTCATGTGTCTACCTACTACGTGCCTGTCTGTAGCTGACGCTTGAACAGCGTGGGCTTGGACTGCACAGGTCCTTTTACACTGAGACTTTTTTCAATAAACACATTTATTACTACGGGCTCCACAGTTGGTTGGATCCACAGGTGGGGAACGTCGGATGCAGAGGGGAATCTATGGGACACGAGTGTCCTGGATTTGGGTGCCTGTGGTGGGGAACCAAAGCCCTGAGGATGGATACCCGGGGACCACTGTATGTCTATCTATTTTTCTGTCTATTTATGTCATCTGTATAACAGTGGTCAAAAATGTCACGTGTAAAATGTATGTAAAACATTTTAATGGCTGTGTGTTCTATACAATACAGATCAGGGCATATATGTAGTAAACTTTGTAATGGCTGTGTTGGTATAAAGGCAAGTACAACCCATGCTGGATTGTGCTCCTTCTGGTTTTAAAGGAGACTGAATTGTGACTGTGTCCCGTAAGCCCAGCGAGCCTGGGGACCGCGCTGGCCCCAAAGGAGAAGCCAGCCCTGCGGCTGCGCCGCCCGCCTGGCCCTGGCCCTGGCCCTGCCGCACGGCCCTGCAGAGTGCGCTCTCCATCCGAAGGCATGTGAAAGTCCCTTGCTCCAGGACGTTATCTCTCTGCTGACACCACACCCGTGGATCCCAGAGTGCCCCGTACTGACCCAAGGTCTTTGCCGCAGCCTGCAGGGCCCACAGGGCCTGATCCCATGACTGGCCTCCCTCCCCTGAAGCTCTGAGCCAGCCACACTCGCCTCCTTGCTGCTTCCAGCTTCTCACCCCAGAGCCTTTGCACAGGCCACTATCTGACTGGAAAGTTCTTCCCACTCGCTGCAGCCGCGGGTCTGCTCAGAGGCACTATTCAGAGAGTGACTCCTGGACATCTATCCAAGAGCTTAGGGTCCGAGTATCCCAAGTGCCTGGCATGTTGGTAGAGTCTTGGAAGTTACTTGCCAACTCAAATTTTAAGGAAATGAACGCACACCATTAGTGGCTGGGACGATGATAAGTGGATCAAGGACTTGCGAGCAAGAATTACTTTTAATGTGAACATAACCCGTGGACGAGTCATTGGCAAGAGTCCAGCCCCCTTTGAAGGCCTGGGTGCTGACCCTCCAAGTGGTGAGTTTACAGTTCTGTGTGGAAAAGGACAGAACTAACCACTCAGGGCAGCCTCGGCCGGCACGGTGCCAGCGGGACAGGCGCCACGGAGCCCGAGAGGCCTCTGAAGAGACCCGTCTTGGCCCAAAATACAGGCCGACTGAGTCTCACCTGAGGGTGTCCACTTATGATTGGCTATTTCTGTAGCTCATTTTTGGCCCAAGGATGGCAAAAAATGGTCCCACCAGCCTTCATCCTTCAGCAGTAGTGAAGAGGCCTCGTGAGTTCTCTGAATCCCTTCTCCTTTCAAAAAGCATCTTCCAGGTACCACTGAAGGAGACCGAGCACGTCAAGGCCCCTGATGGCCAGTTCGCTGCTGGGCTTGGCTGGGGTTTGGGGTCTGCCCTGTCCGCAGGCCGCCGTGGAGTCCGGAGGCAGGACTTCTCGGCCATTTCTGGTGGCTGAGACTGAAATGGCACAAGAGCCCCTACAAGGAGAGGCCCGCCCACCCTTCCAAGCCGCCTTTGTGCAGCAAAATAGCCCCACGTTGTGCTGCTGTGAGGTGAGCGAGGGCGCGTCTCCTCTGGTGGTTTATTTATTTTCAATTTCGTGGCCCCCCCCACCCCCACCCCCGTCCTGAACATCACACCTGCCCCCGACCCCAGCCGGAGTATGCTGACCTGGCGCCGGCCGGGCTGGGGCTACGGCAGCGGCCGCTGGCTGGGAGCTCTCCACGTCCCTCACTGCCGCGTTCTCAGCGCTGAAGACCTGATTGTTGCTTGGTAACAATTTTCACGGCTGCATGGAAAGGAGGGATTTGAAAAGAGGATTGCTTAAAACCTGACAGCAATTACAGGCGAAGGCCGTCCACGGCTCTCACTTCAGAAAGCAATACACACGTGGGTCTTCCCATTCAGTTAGGGTTTTATTATTATTTAAACAGCCTTCCCACTCTAACTGAGGCCGGCTCAGTGTCAACACTCATTCCACACCCCTCACTTCTGAGCCTCTTCAGTCACTGAAGAGAGAAGGTTCCTTCTGACTGGCTTTTGACTTCCTCTTGGCTTCGGAGTCTGCGGTGAGCGGGAAGGCAGCGTCCCACACCCAGGTCGCAGCCCCAGAGGAGGCGTGGCCGGGAGCCCCGCACCCGCCCACGAGCATCGCTCCTCTCCCGCTGCTGGTGAAAGCAGACGCCCACCCAGCTGCTGACGAACTGGCTCCTGCACGGACATCCTGGGCTGAACTGTGACTCCTTAAGAGCAAAACAATATGGGAGCCGGTTTTTCTCTCCAGGAAGCCCAAGGAGGTCCTGGGCCCATCAAGAAATGCCAATGCACACCTCCCCTGTTTCACGGCCGGCCTCATGCGCGGAGGTGGGTCATAATTTTGGTTCATTTCAACCTGTGAAAGGGGAGGTTTTGACACTCATCAAGCTGGCAGAAAGCCTTGGGCATGCCCAGTTTGTTATGAAAAATTCCCCACCCCATTCCCATTTTTATTTTTCATTCAATTAAACTGAGCTCATTAAGGCTATAATAGAATTAGGCAGACGCCCGAGTCTCTTGTAGAACGTGTGGTCCGTGGGTTGTGGTTTGCATGAGGTGCCTCGTGCTGCAGGAACCTGTCTGCATCTTGGGTTATTCAGCAGGATGCCGTTCCACCCCGATCCACGCCGCAGGGTGGAGTCAGGGCTGTTCATATCAACGGCTGTCTGGTGGTCCAGACTCGGCCGCCTCCCCGAATGATGAGAATTTGGTTTTTCCCACTGTTGCCCTCTGACTAACAAAGCAGCAGTGGGCAGCCGTAGACGCTCTCCAGGCGGACAGGTTACCGTTCTTCTCTAGAGCAGGCACTGGGTGTGGAGTTGCCGGGTAGAGACCTGGGTTTCTCCTGTGTTCTTCCATATCCTCAGATTGCAAACTGCTCTCCACGGAGTGGACGCCCACCTGCTGTCTGACTTCCTCCCTTTCCACATCCTTGTCATCACATAGAGACTTTTTTCTTTGACCTTTTTTTTTTTTTTTTTTTGCTTTTTGCAAATCTGATTGGTATAGAATGGTGTCCACTTCTGTTTATACTGTATTTCTGTAAATTTTGGTGCAGTCAGTGTCATTCTGTTTGCTTGTGGATCATTAAAGCAGGTGAGATCAACCCTGGCATGTGGGCCCTCCTACCCTCCCCCCTCAAACCCCAAAAGATGCATTTGCCCACTGGGCCAGTGTGTCTGGTGTCTGCTCTGGCTTTTTCTCTCCCCAACAGTGTATTTGAAGATGATAAAAGAATCTCCACGGACGCACACTCTCCATATTCATCTCCGTGTTTGACGCCAGGGTAATTTACCAGGATACAAGTCTGAAAAATTGAGAAAATGCATTCCTGCCAGCTGCTTCACCTCAGATTTGGTTCCCTGCCCTTTCATCCCGTGAAAAGAAAAGTAACAGGCCAGCAGAGGTTTTAAAAAAAAAAAAAGGAAAGAAAAAAGGCAAGCAAGCAAGAAAAAAATGAACAAAAGAAGGGAAAAAGGCAAGAAGCAGCCCCTCTCCCGAGCACGGTGCTGCCGCTGTGACCGTCCAGCGCCGGGCAAGCTCAGCGCCCGCCTCGCCTCCCGGAAGGAAGGCCGCCCCACCTCGGGTCCTGGGTGTGACGCAGGGAAATGGCACTGACTAGCAGCAGCGACATCTGGCACTGATGGAGGCCTCCCTCCCTGCTAAGACCTGGTGTGCACAGGCAGTAACAACAGCACAGTGGTAACAGTGGCTCAAACCAGGTGCGCAGCCCCTCCTTCCCGCCAGCCCTGTGCCCCAGCGAGTCCCTGCGCCACCTGACTCGTTCTCCCACTGCCCTTGGGCTGAGGGGAGCAGAGATGAGGAAGACTCACAGAGTTTAAACAACTGGCCAAAGGCCACACCGCAGTGACGCCCAGAGATGACATTCAAGTCCCCGCTTCTCTGTGCACAGCGGGGCTGCAGTGGCCGGGGCAGAAGGCTCAGTGCCCTGATGTCTCACCGGCCACCAAGGCAGCCGTGCTCCCGCCTCCCAGAGGCCCACGGTGCTGCTCCCAGGAAAGACAGGCCCAGCCCCCGGCTTGTCCCCTGTCATTTCCCTCTCTTATTCCACGAAGAACCTGGAACTTCCAGCCACTGAAGAAACGAGAGCTAATACGGAGACTGCCCGCGGCGGCGTGGTGGGCACTGCGGGCTGCGTGGGCACCGAGGTCCCCACCAATGTGACCCCATCTGTCCCTCGGGACAAGGGAGTCGACACCCACAGCCCACAAGGACCTTCCTTCTCTGCTTTCCCCAGAGTGAATGATGAGGAGACCCCTGATCTAATGAAATGTTTCAGCAAGAGGATAAATTAACTTCCTCTCCGACTTGTCCAAACTGTTTATCGTAAACGATTCGGTCACCGGGAACTCCAGCAGCTGGGCGGGAGCTCGCGGCCTCCGTGTCCAGGAAAGTGCCGGGAAAAGGTCCCCGGAGCCCCTTCCAGGGGCATTCCCGCCTCTCCTTTTCTTATTTTGAAAGGAAAAAGTTTCTCCCAGCAAGCTGGTAATGCCAGTTAAAACACAATGATTCCTGTGTTTGAGGGTCCAGATTTCCCCGGTTTGCAAGCACAAAGTGCTCCCGCGGCATCTAGCCATCGCCTGTGGCCTTCCAGGATGTCTGAGAAGGACATGAAGCCGCCATCCGGCTGCGAAGAGACCGGGCTGGGAGCAGGAGTTCTATTATGATCACAGGAACCCCTCGGGCACCAGACACTAGAAGCCCGGGGACAGTTAAAGAGAGATTCAAGAAGCCAGAAGCTGGTCTTTGGAAAGTTCTCCCAAATATTATGATTCACAGATGAAGTAAATTTGGCAAAAGATTTCTTAAATTTGAGAATGAACCAAAATTTATAGATGCCATTAATAAGAATATTGTGTGATGTGAAATGAAACATCCTAATTAAAAAAAATTTTTTTGTTGAAGTGTAGCTGATTTATAATGTTAGTTTCAGGTGTACAGCAAAGTGATTCAGTTATACAGACACATACATGTATATTTTTCTCTGAGTCTTTTCCACTATGTTATTACAAGAGACTGAATATAGTTCCCTGTGCTCTACCCTAGGTCCTTGTTGTTTATCTATTTTATATATAGTAGTGTGTGTCTGTTAATCCCCAACCCCTAATTTATCCCTCCTCCGCCTTTTCCCCTTATTAACCATGGTTTGTTTTCTATGTCTGTGAGTCTGTTTGGGTTTGTAAATAGGATTTGTATCTTTTTTTTAGATTCCACATATAAGTGATATCATATGATATTTGTCCTTCTCTGTCTGATTACTTCACTTAATACAATCATCTCTAGGTCCACCCATGTTGTTGTTGTAAATGGCATTATTTTATTCTTTTTCATGGCTGAGTAGTATTCCATTGTATTGATATACCACAACTTATTTATCCAGTGATGTGTTGATGGACACTGAAGTTTCTTCCAGAAACTTCCTAATTATTAATAACAAGATACCCACTTTTGATCAGTGATGGTAAAGTCTGAATTACCTTCAGCAAATCATTCTACCTCCCCACCTCTCAAGATGGCCGTCTTCACCCACGATGGTGACTCACACGGTGCCCGGCCATGGGAGGGCTCTGTAAGCTGAGAGGCCCTGTATCAGCCGTGGCCAGTACTATCCTCATCGTACCATCAACCTAAAATAACACTCCGTAACTTTCCGTTTCTGGAACTTATAATTACCCAGCTGACCATGGGGATTACTTAACTCAGCGTGAGCTGCACATGCAGTTGTGAGTCGGAGGTACTCTTAAATGATGATTTATTCACTGAGAAAGTTCTGTCTTTATTCCCCCTTTCCTGGTTTTCAGCCCACGTCGATTCCCCCTCCCGGCTCTGCTCCACTAAGTCCACTTCTCCCCCAGAGCTGCACTCTCTCCCCGCTGGTGCTCTGCAGCTGCGATGCTCTCTGGGTTCCAGCCGATCACACAGCTTTGCAGGCTGAGGTCACCTGGACCAGCTGCCAGCCACGGAGACCTCGTCCCCACATTCTCCAGCCAACCTCCCCAAACACAAGCGGGACAAGCCTCCCTCACTGGGGGCCCTTCCATCTGTCCCTGTAAGGGTTTCCCCTAAGCCGAGCACAGACCTCGAACACCATCCCTGTTGTGGTTTTATCTGTCTCTCCACCCTTTACGGGGCATTCCTCTTCTCTGTTTCAGAGAATTAATTATCTGAAATTGCTAGAAATAGCCTCAGATCTCACGGCAGTTACCTCTACCCATTAGTGAGAAAGTGGCTGCCGTCTCTCTCTGTGGAATTATTTGTACTAAGAGGTCAAGGATGGCAAGAGAAATAAAAAGCCATTTGCTATACTGCCATTAGTACACTTCATAGATAATTATATAATTTTTCAAGTGTTCCTGGGGATTCACTTCAGCTGCCAAATCTTACGAGTGAAGGATGACAACAGAAAATTGCAGGTGGTTTCTGTTTGTTTGGGTTCTGTTTCTATAGTAATAAGAAAAATTATTAGTAAAGGAAGAAAGTTGTACTGGAGATTTCAATCAATAAACAACCTAATTTTTTTCCTTTTAAAAAAAAAAAAATGCTCACCATGCAGATTTAAAGAAGAGAGAAACAAGAAGAGGACGTCTCATGGTCTCTCTCTCTCTTTTTCGGCTGATCTTGCAGGGGAGATGTCACCCTCAATTTAATTAAAGTCAGAGGAAGAGCTGGCTTCAGGGCTGCATTTCTCGCAGGGATCCCAAGTGCCAAGGAGCCTGTGAATTTCTGTAGCGAGAGGAGGGTAAAGGTCACCGTGCGTTTTACAGACACGTGTCCCCCTCCCCCCATCTGCCCCCACCAGCTTGTAAGTCCTGTGAAAAGCTTAGCACATGACGCACAGCCGTGAAGGAAGAGAAAACAATGCAGCGTCTTCGGTGACAGCTGTCAGCTCCTGCGCCGACAGAGACCCCACCCCGGCCCCCGCGCCAGCGCTTCCTGCGATGGTCTGCTTGGCTGAGCCATGACGTGAGCTCCTGTGCCTTCTTTCCTCTGTATCAGCTGCAGGGTCGCCGTGCCCAGAGCTCCAGGCTGGGGACAGCGGTCAGCATGGCGGGAAGATGCCTGGCGCCCTCAGGCGCTCACCCGTCCAGTGAGCTCAGAGCAGGACCCGCAGCAGCACGGCCAGGGTCCCTGCCTTTGTCAGGGTCCCCAGAAGCAGAGCCTGAGGCAAGGATTCAAGTGTGAGAAGTTTATTGGGAGGGGGCCCCAGGAAACCCCAGCAGGAAGAAAATGAACCAACTGCCACCGTGGGACATGAAATTAGTCCCTGTGGGGACCTTGGGATCCAGCAAAGAGTGTGCACCTTGGTGTCATCCCCACCAAGGCAGTGGGAGCTGGAGTGTTTCTACATGGTCTCCCAGGAGGGACGGATCAGCACCTGGGCAGCTCTGGGTGTCTGGCCCTTGGCCTGCTGGGCATGGAAGGGGGACTGTGCAGGGCAGAGAGGGCGCCGGACAGAGGTGCACGTGCCGGCAGAGGCAGGTCAGGATACAGGAGAGGAGACGGTGTGGACGATCTCCAACAAGGTCTCCATGGAGGGGCTGGGGTACCACTGGGACAGAGCAGGTCTCCTTCCCCGGCCGCTGGACCAGCGAAGGCTTCCCAGTGAGGGGAAGGGACATCTGAAATGAGCCTGGAAGACGGGCAGAGGCCCCCAGAGGAGGAGGTGGGGGACACTGCATTACACTGGCCCAGAAGGAATAGAATGGTGATGTCAGGGTCCCACAAGGAGTTCGTCTCACGAGGCCAAGGTTGAGGGAGGGCGGGATGGAGGGAAAGAAGATGATGTGGTGCGGGGTGCTGGCACGAAGTCCAGATAATGGGAGAGTCCCATGACCACTCGGGGGCACCCAGAGGAGTTTCAAGAAAGGGAGTGATGTGACCCGAGTCCATGCCTTGATGGAACCGTTTGCCTGTCTCATGAAGGGCAGTTCGGAGTCAGGGGGAGGGGGAGAGCCGGGCGGGGGCCTGGGGCGCAGGGAGGTGGCCGGGTAGGAGGGACATCAAGCAGACCAGCAGCAGAGCCGTTGCCTGCGTCGGGGACACATGAGCTGAGCCTTTCAAGGACGGAACCCCAGACCGCTCTGGAGATGAGGTTTAAGACCCGCCAGCCGAGGCCGTCAGTCTGGCCATAATGCTGGGAACCTCTGGGAAAACGAAGTGCACCTGCCTTCCCGGCTCCCACCCTGTCCTGTGAGAGGAGAACACAGCTGACACTGCGAGGAGACACAGAAAGGTGTCACTGTCACTCCTCCCCTGGGAAACAGCCGTCGGGTGCCAAGGCCACGCTGCTAACCCATCTTCTCTGCACGTTCTCCAACCCACAGCTGCCGGCTCAGTCTCAGCCAAACTCACCTCCCAGGCCCGCCTTTGGCCAGCTCTTCTGCACGCCCAGGTCAGAAATCGCTCCAGTGGACTTGGGGAGGCTCTCCCCACCTCCCATCAGAGCCACCTGTTGCCTCGGGGGACCACCTGAACCAAGGAACCAACTCCTTCGTGGGCCAGGTGGCCTCGACTGTAAAACCCCAGTAGAGAGAAAGCCGCTCCCCAGTGCTCTCCACATGTTGGCCTGGCTTGCCCAGCCAGCGTGAGAGGGCAGAGGCCCGGGGGGATCAGTGCCACACGACCGAGTCAGAGGCAGGATCCGGGGACCTCGTCATCGGCAGCTCCAGGCCTGACCCCTTACTCTCTGCACACTCGGAAGGAGACAGCACTGAGGAGTAATTCATCCCACGACCACTTCCCACGCGCCCGGCTCCGCACCCCTGCGGCTCCTCCGTCTTGGGCATCGTGGCTCCCACCTCACTCTCCGCCCCATGAGGAGCCCGCATCATCCCGGCTTCTCCCAGGGCACCGGGCACCCGCTCCGCGGTGTCGTGACTCCTGGTGCGTCCGCAGCAGCCGAGTGTGACCATCTCCCTGCGGCTCGTTGCAGATGAGAACGTGCTGCCTCCATAAGTCAGGGGCAGGCAGTGGCCCCGCCGATTCCGATTTTTTTACAGCAGGAATAATACCAGGTAGGCTGTGACTCACACTGTTCTCTTTCCCCCTCTGCAGTCTGCATTTGCAGCATTGTCCACCAGTTCGAAGCATTCAAATAAAGATCATGGAGCATGCCTGGGATAATCACGTCTATCAAAGAACACGCACGGGGCCGAAGCCCAGGAAAGCCGCGCGGCCGTTTGTTTGGAGAGCGCCCGACGAGAGGAGTAGCTGTAGTAACCGCAGGCAGGCGGTTCCTGGTAAGGGGCCCATTAGTGAAATGGCGGTTTGATTTCCCATCGCGCTTAAAGACACCCTTTGTGGAGCCAACATCACTATGAGCCGAGGTGCTCAGAGGCCCTTGCAGGCGGAGGGACAGAGGTGGGGCGGGGCCAGCGGGGCTGGCGGGCCATGTTTTAGGCGCAGTCAGAAGAGGAGCAGCACCGCCTCTCAGCTGGAGCCCAAGGCCCTGGCCGCCGTCCCATCGGACCCGTCCCATGGGTTCGGATACCCCAGGGCTGCCGGGGCCCGCCCTGCCTCCTGTGCAGCAGACGTGTGAGGAGAGGGAACCAACGGTCCGCCGAGGCCAGCACGTCGCAGGTTTCTTGGCGACTCCCCTGTGTCATGCTGTTCAGACCTTTGGAGCATAAATATCTAAAGAGATAAGGCGGAGTCAGTGCTGTGGCCCTGGACGTAGGGGACAGAAGCACAGGTGGTCGCCCCATCCAAGCTGAGCCCGTCAGTGGGTCCCTCTGTCGGACACACAGTTGAGGCAGAGAGAGAGTCATCCACCCCCGCCAGTGACTTAGTCCAGTGGCTTTAAAGAAGGTAAAGAAGAAAACATTAAGGAAGCCACTTTTGACCCAGATACTCAGAGAAGCAGAGGAAAACGGTGAGAGGCAGGAAGGGGGGACAGAGGCCCTGGGTTCCCACGAGACTCCTTTCCCAGCTACTTTGCCTCTTGAGATGCTGGCATCTTCCTCTTTTGGGTTCCCTAATATCTCCTTCCATCCTTATCCTAAATTTGCCTTTTTTTCCCTGAGCCACCTGCAAAGAACAGACCTCAAACTGAGGGACCCGTCCTTGTGACATCAGCCCGCTAGTCCTGGGGACACATCCTGCAAAGTTTCGTCCCATGAAACACAACCTTCCAGAAAAGGCACCACTTCGTCCACGATCCTCTGGCCTCGAGCTCTGGGGTCACGTTCTGCTCATCCAGACTCGTCGGGCCCCGAGGGGCCGCTGTTCCTCCGATGGGCCTGGCGGGTCTGGGGTGCCCCGCGGCGCCCACAGCTGAGACAGGCAGCCTGGCGCGGGACTGGCGCGGAGTGGCCCGGGGAGCCTGCCTCTCCCTGCGGGGCTCCGGGCGACTCTGCTGCACTTCTCCCAGTCCTCTGTCCTGGAACCCCTCTCGTCTGACCAGCTGGACACAGCACAAAGCTGGAACATGAGTATTTTGAATGATGAGGGCTTTATTTTGGATTGTTTTTCCCTTTCAGTCAGAAATTGATGTGTCCTTCCTGACCTGGTCCCTCTGCTTGCACACCTCTGAAAAAGTGTCTGTTAACTCGGAAGCCAGCACCGCATTCACCCTGTTGGGACCGTCTGGAACCAGTCAACGTGAGCCTTTTAGAAACCCTTTCTAACCAGCCTCATCTGTGGGCTCAGCCATGGGCCCGACCCCCGAGCCGGAGCGAGATCCCACTTAGAGAGAGCTGGGAGTTTGGGCCACGTTTCCTGGTGCCCAGCGCCTCAGCCCGGAGGGGCCGTGAATCCCACTCCATCTGAAACATCAGTGGCTTCCCCAGGAGACATGCCAGAGCCTCTTGTGGAAGGATGGGCTTTGCAACCAGGTTAATTGCAATGAAAAATTTCATACGGCCGACATATTCTACAGTAAGGGCCCAGGTGTCAAAAATACAACAGTCGCAAGATGCAATATGAAACAATGGAGAAATTCATTCTCGAAAAGTATTTTGAGAACATGAGGAATGCTCACGCTCTATGAATATGAGAGAAAAAGCAAAAGAAAAACGTGAATGAAGAGCTGTCTCGCTTTTGAGCCCACGCGCACACACACACACACACACGCGCGCACAGGGAACCCAGGCACCGGCGGGAGGTACTGAAGGGAGGCACGCAGGGATGCTGGGGCGACTGGAGACTTCACTGTTTTTCTAAATGATTTCCTACACTTTCCCAAATGGACAGAAAGACATGGGTTTCTTTTTTAATTAGAAAAATACCATATTTGCATAAGTAAATTACAGAAAATATTGCAAATTCTGTACCAAAGGCGGTGCAATCCGGAGGTGAGGGGCACGCCATAGCGGCTGTGAGGCACTCAGAGCGGACGCCCTCTGTGGTCTGAGGGCACCAAATCCCATCTTGGAAACCCAAGAACCAAATTTCAAGCGCAGATAAACCCTTAGTTCCCTGTTGCATTTCTTTCTCTGTCTCCCACTGCCTGTGGTTTCCAGCCCCTGGTGCCCTCCCCTTGAGCCTGGGGACAGGGCCGTCCCTCCCAGGAAGGTTCCCGGGGGTCCCCTCTGCTGCCTCCTGGAGGAGGAACCTGGTGGCGGGGTCTCCCCACCACCCAGGTGACCCATAGCCTGTCCTCTGCCCAGGGGGCCTCCGCAAGAAGGGTCTTCACCCAGTGGGTGGGAGAAGGGAGCAGAGCGGGCGGAGACACGCTGAGCTTCTGGCAGCGCACAGACGCTGTTTCTGCCGTGGTCCTCCCACACGCGGTGTTTCCTCGTTGTGCCCAACTGATGCAATAAAGGAAAAACAAGAAGGGAGTGAATCTGGAGAAACATTTAAGAACATGTTAAGAGCGCCACAATTTGAAATGTTCCTATGACTTCGACTTAAGAGACACATTTATGGGGTTTTTTCCCTTCTCGGTTCAGGTAACTTCTTAATAAAGCCACCACCTCACACAAAATTGGGTTCTCCTTGGACTAATATCTTTGGGAATTAAGTTGATTTATAACCAATTTTCTCCTCATTTACACAGCGACCCTCAAGGGTTCCTCCGGGGATCCCGCAGGATCCGAGCAGCGATGGGCTGCCGGGAAAGCCCGGGGAGGCGGGAGGTCTGGGGACATGTGCACAGGGAGGCGGGCTCTCAAGGGAGCGAAACACTGCATTTCCCTGTTCTACTTCCTGCCTTAACTTCGGAGTGATGCATGAATTTTCCCGGGGACGAGGACACACTAACTGGATAATCATAGAACAACCTCATCATAGTTACAAGTTTCAAACACAGCTTCACTGTGTTTACCTCCACCCTGTTCTCAGCCCACACTCACCTGGCTGCAGGTGGGTCAGTATCTTCAGAACACTGGGCAGGTGCCCCCGATACCAGGGGAGCCGGAGACACAGTCACTCCCACCTGAAGCTTTGGAATGACGCAAATGGGTTCCTTCCCTGTGGCTGATGTGGAAAAGCCAGAAATACTTAGAATGACCCAACAGATGTACCCGCAGGTGCAAAAACAACAAAGACTTGGTCAGGTCTCACCCATCCCTCCTGCTGCGGAAACACACGTGCTTCGTTATTTCACGGTTATTCCCAGCAAAGCTCATCCTGTGCGTGTGCACCTGTGTCTTTGCGGCAGGGACAGAAAACGGGTGACGGGGCTGTTCCCACAACAGGATAATAACCAGCTACGAGCGTGAGCATCGCCGTGTGCCCGGTGCTGGCCGAGCGCGTCACCCCACCACCCCTCCAGGGATCCCCAGGCTGTGACTGCATCACCCCCATGTTCGCAGCTAAGGAAACAGGGCGACGTGCTGTAAGCACGTGGGAGTGTGCTTTTCATGCGACATCTAACATGATCTATACGTTAGTGTTCACTCTGTTCGTTGTCCGTAAGTCCTGTTAAGGCAAGTGAATTTCCTTGTTGTTCACTGGGTGTTGAGTCCCTGGCAGTGAGCAGCGCCCAGGAAATGTTTGCTCAATGAATGGACGCATGCGCACTCCTAGTCATCTTATGCTGCCCAGTCGAGGCGATGCCAGCTCCCGGAACTCTTCCCAAGCCAACCAGTGACTTTGCAGAAGCATTTAAACTCCAGCAGCCAAGCTCACTCTGCAAAAACCCAAACCTGCAGAGTAACTGAGGTCCACACGTGTGGCTCCAAGGCTGCAGACGTCTGTGTACGCATGAGTTTTCTGACCTCTGCGGGTGAAGGAGCCTGCGTCTGGGAAGGAGGGAGGGAGTGGGAAATGGCGGAGATGTCTCAGACAAGTCATTCTTGAGCACCTCTGGGCAGAAGAATGCAGCTTTCTTAGGCTCTCAAAGCCGCATTTCCCTTCCTTCTAAAAAGAGACTGACAGCAGGAACCTCTTCACAGGGCGGTCACTCCAAGGCGGTCACTCCAAGGCGGTCACACTCCAAGGTGGTTGTTAGGGTTCGATGAAACAGCACAGGGGAAGTTCCCGGAGGGGCCCCAGGCAAACAATAGCATTCATATGAACGTTTAATTGCTTTGTTATTATTAAAACTGGCTTTAAAGCAAAGTCCCCAGAATTTGAGCTGCAGGAGGAATACAATCCCAGGGAACAAGCTGCATCCAAAGTGCTCTTTCCCTTTGATTCCCGACCCGGAGCTGGGGGCGCTGGGGGAACCCGAGTGCGGGCCCGTCCCGGCCAGTCCTAGCCCGTCCGGCTCAGGCTGCGGCCGCGCTGAGCCACGCTGTCTGCGCTGCCCGCGGGCAGGGAGCCGGGCTGCCTTCTGCAGACCCGGGGCAATCAGACCCCTGCGAGGGCGGCGCAGAGCAGCAGCCCCAGGCTGACTGCACCCCTGGATGCTCTGCAACAGAAGCCAGGGCGAGGAGGGGTCCAGGAGCATCTGAAAGGGCAGAAAACCTAAGGGTGTCGTCACTGACTACTGGAAACAGTGGAGGCTTGGAGGACAGAGAGCCCAGGGCGGCCCAGAGCCACCTCACTTCCTCTCCTGGGTGGTCAGGCAACAAGCACCCTCCCGCACTCAGGGGAGAGAAAGCCGCCTGTTCACAGGCCCTCGGTGCCCAGGGCTGCACACTTTGTGGGACGTGTGATTGCGGATGGAGAGGCTTCCAGGTGACCGGGTCCACTCGGACGCCATCTGCCCAGAGCCTCGCACCTGCCAGGCAGGGGCCATTCTGGCTCCCGCATCGCCTCCTACTGTCTTTACGAGTCCAGGGCTTCTCGGAGCCTTGACGTGGACCCTGAGGACAGACAGAAAGAAGCAGTCCTTGCCCTCCCACCTCACAGACCTGCTGGTGAGGTCTGAGGCACTGAGCACATAGGGGAGGGCGGAGGATACAGGAAAGCAGGGGGAGGGCCCTAAAAGCAAGTTCAGTCTTAGAGTAAGTACCTTCCATGAGGACTTTGCTGTTCAAGGCCCTGTCATAGACCCAGGCTACCGGAAATCAGAACACACACTCCAGGGTGAAGGGCCCTGGCCTCTTGAGAAAGACGTTCCTTTCATGCCCTGCTTGAATGCCTCTGTGGATGTGGAACTCACTACCTAACAGGGCAGGCTGTCTGATCTGCAGCAAGCTCCTCTCTGTGCTGAGTTTACATCTGTAAACTGTATGACCTGTGGGAGGAAGAGGCATGGAGGGGCTGGGACTTTGATTCCAGCATCAGCCTGTGGGGTCAAACCTGCTGGCCACTTACTAGCTAGACTTTGGAAGAGGTACTTGATCTCCCTCAGCGTTCATCTCCTCGCTGTAAAGTGGAGAAGCTGACACTGTAAATGCCACAGCACTTTAGATACTTTATATAGGATGGGACAAAAGCAAGCTCTTGGCTCACAGCAGGTGACTTTCAGGTCTGGTTTGATCCAGGACACAATGATGCAATACCCTCACCCCCTGGGCAGGTCACCATCTCCTGCACTGTGGGCAGGCCCACCAGCTCACCCTGCATGACAACCCTGGACAAATCTGAAAGGCCCAGTTCTCTCCAAGCGCCTGGAACGGTTTGCATTTCTATGCAGGACCACGTCCACCCTGCGAGCTGAGCTGCTAACCACAGTAACTCAGTCCGGAGCAGCCTGGCACTTGCTACCTGGGGTGATAATGCGTACCTTAAAGAACACCCTTAATAAAAATGTCTAGGACGCAGGGCTCAGCCAGGACACCTGCAGGAAAGCACTTCCCCAAAACAGCACGTCTGGCGGCCCTGGGCCACAGGAGGGAAACGCAGGGTGGGGAAAGGGTGGGTGGGAGCCTGGCTTCCTGGAGCCAGGGGCACACTGGCGCAGGGAGATGTCTTACCGCATTCTTTTTATTTCATTTTGATCTGGATGCAAACAAATTACTGACCCGACATGGCCAAGAGCCTGGCTCCAGCAGAATGCTGTCACTCAGCCAACAAATATTTACTGAGCGGTCGCCACGTGCTCCACAGATGTGCCCCCGGGCGGGGGTGCGGAGCGCGCCCTGCAGCAGACAGACCAAGCCTCTGCTCCCACGGAGTTCCACGCCTCTCGGAAGGACACAGCCCAGCCCCAAGCGCTGAGCCTGTCACGTGGTGACGTGTGCAACTAGGAGCAACGAAGCAGGCGGGGATGAGGAGGGGTGCTGTCAGCCAGGAGCACCCCTCCTGTGGCGCTGCCTCCTCGCCCTCAGTCCTAACTCAGCGCCATGTGTTTCCGGAGGGAGGAGCAGAGGCCGCCCAGAGAGAAGTGTGTGGCGTGTGCACTGAGCTCTGCACGCGGACTGTACCTGCTTCCTGTGCTGCTGAAACCCATCACCACGAAGGCGCTGCCTTGGAGCAACACAGACTGGTTCGCCCCCAGTTCTGGAGGTCAGAGGTCCAAAATCAAGGTGTGGGCAGGGCTGCACCTGCTGGAGGCTTCAGGGGAGAATCCCTTTCTGTGTCTCTTCCGGTTTCTAGGGGCCCCCACATTCCTCAATTCCCGGACTCTTCATCTTCAAAGCCAGCACGTAGCCTCTTCCCGCCTCTGCCTCCACTCCGACCCTCCTGCCTCCCTCTTACAAAGATCCTATGATGGCACCAAGCCCACCAGAGAATCCAGGGTCAGCTCCCACCTCCAGGTCCCTATTGTGATCACATCTGCAAAGACCCTTTGCCAGGTCAGATGACACAGTCACAAGCTCCAGGATTTCAGACGTGGGCGTCTTCGGGGACCGTTACTCAGCTGCCCACACTAACCAGAGAGCATCCTCTGGTCCTCTCTGTGGTGAACTGAGACTCCAGATCTGGAAACATCAGGATGTGTCCACGTGGCTGCTCCTCCCTCGACAGGGAAAAACACACTCTATGCAAGGGATGTACCATTTTCCTTGCTAAAAAGGGTTTTGGGTTTTTTTAAAGAACGCACTGATGTAGGATTTCTTTGTTTCAACAACAAGGAAAATGAAAATCTTGGAATGGTTGCACTTGCTTTTATTTTGTCATAGTTGGAGAATCCGTTTGGGTGTAGAATGTTCTAGAGTCCTCTCCAGCAGGTTTTCTGGGAGTAAGATGCTTGGGGCCACCTGGTGGGTCGGGAGAGGACGCACGAGTTTTCTCTGGGCGTCCTGCCGGCACGCGGCTTGACCTGGGAGCCTGGCCCCCCAGCGTGTCCCCGACGGGAGTGATCACCGGGAAAGCCGCTTTGTTTACGCCGTCTCCATGGGAACGGCCTGCATGGTAGTGGCTTTGAGTCTTGGGAACGCGAAACATTTTCACAAACCGTCATTAACCTGCTCACAGTTTGATGGGCAGCTGCTGTGGCTGCGATTGAAGGGACAGGAGACGGGAGGCAGGGTGACCGTGCAGGGACGATTTCCTTGGACAGAAACGGAACCCTCGGTTGCTGGCCGGGAAGGAGAAAGGCAGTAAGTGTGGCCTCCAGGGCACGTCACTCCAGCCCTGGTGTCCCCAGTGACAAGCTTTGGAAAGGAAGACGCGTGGAGGCCACAGGGCCCCGAGTGGCACCCCCTCCATCCAGTGCCCTTGTCAGAGTGGCTGTCCTTCCCTCTCCAGCGGGTGCAGGGCTGAGCTTGGCTACGACTCGGGGTCACAGACGCTGCAGTGGTGCCTGAGGGGACAGTGCTTGCGTCCAGGCTGACCCTCCTGGGCCCTGGGGACAGAGACAGTTGGCAGGACCGTGGTGACACTGAGCTCCCTGTCTCTTGCTTGTCATCCAGGAGACTCGGGCTGAGAAGCAATGATCCAAGGTGACCTGTGCTCGTCTCCCATCCCTCTTCTTCTTCCGGCCTCTGGCCCAGACCCTCCTCTGTGGGTCACATGTAAGGGATTCAATCATCGTGTGTGCGGTGCTGAGAGGGGCACGTGGGGACCCCCCAGAAACTCTTGGTCAAGAACAGAGCTCCACCACCAATCACCAGGGTGTATTTTTTAAACAAAGAAGTTGTCCCCAATTCCTTATCACAGTCCCCTTGTTTCTGCACCCAGTCCTGGGAGACATTCTTGTGTTGGAAGAAGGAAGCCCCAGAGAGAAAGGGCTCTTGGCGAGGGGTCTTCGCTCAGTGTGCACTGTGGTCCCCGTCACCCTCCCCTCGCCTCCCAGATTGGACCTGGGCACCAGCCCTGCCCCTCGTGACCTCACACCTGGCCACAGCTGGATGGACCACAGTGTGGACACATGACCTGAGTGGGGACCATTGGATTCTGTGTCCCGGGAACTTGGACCTGGGTCTGAGCGGTTCTTGGGTTGGAGTCTCTCCAGTGGGGGATCCGGGAGCGACTGCATGCACATAGGGCCATTGGCGTGGGAAGCAGAGAGCCGGCAGGGAGCCAGTGGAGGCTCGCAGGAGCTGGCGGAAGCGTGCAAACTAGCCTGAGCTAAGCTGGGGGCCCCACGTGGCTCGCAGCCTGAACCTTGCCAGGGCCCTCGGACGGCCTCCCCGAGAGGGAGAGGAGCGAATCCCGCCAGGAACCTGGATCCGGGGCCAGAACCAGCCACAGGGTCCTGACTGGGAAGGCAGCCAGAAGAAAGAAGATCGTGCTGGACGAAATTACAGCGAGGACATGTAAGGACCCAAACGCCTGCAGGGCTGTCCCTCCGAGGGCCGGGAGGGACCAGCTGCCCCAGGCCTCTTCCCGTCCTGCGGGTTTGCTGGCAACCCTTGCTGTTCCCGAGGCGTCGATGCCTCTTTCCTGGGTCCCCCGCCACCCTCACCTGGCCCTCTCCCGGCGTGCCTGCCTGTGCCCAGATCCCTGCTTTCGATAAGGACATACTGCTTGAGGACCACCCTACTGGCCTCATGGTAACCTGGTTTTCTCTGTAAAGACCCTCTCTCCAAACAGAGGCACATTCTGTGGTCCTGGAGGGTTAGGACTCCAGCACATGAACAGGGTTGGGGGGCGATTCAGCTTACCACAGACATCTCCTCATTTCACCCCCAAGACCAGACAGTGTTGCTGTCTTCAATTTACAGATGTGGCAAGTGAGGCTTTAAAAGATCAAATGACAAGCCGGACGCTGCGAGCCTTGTGCCCGGTGACGCCAGGACGCAGGCCCCAGCAGGCCCCGCCTGCATACGCTTCCTCACATGCCTCCTCCTCGGCGTCAGAGCGCGCTCAGCTGTCACCAGCCTGCATTTCTCAAGACGAGCGGGCAACCCCGTCTTTGCTGAGGAGGCGGGGGTGTCCCCTAACCCGGGGCTCCCTCGGGTGGGGAGGCCGAGGCAGGCGTGCCGGGGAGGGAGAAACGGAAAAAGGGACTAACCTGGACTTCGGAGCCCCCTGAAGGGCTGCAGCCCTGAGGCTGCGAGTCCAGGATTTAAGGCTCAGGGTGGTTGAAAACAGAGACGCCGAACATCCAAGTCCCCAGAGAGCACACCGGAGATGGAAGTGTGTTTCTCCATGTGATTTTTTGGTTGCAAGAAATAGAAACCATCTTGAGCTAGCATAAGCCAGGAGGGAGGGAACCCATGACAAGGACCCCCGCGTCTCAGGGAGACCAGGTCAGGGATGCGGGCTGAGGCAGGAACGGGCACCGCCACCCGCTCTTCTGGGCTTCCACAAACCTCCGTTGGCTCCCCGCCCTCTCTCTGCTTCCCACACCAATGGCCATGCATACAGTCACCCCTAGACCCCCGTGCTCTGTCTGTTTGCATTGGAGAGACTCCCACTCAAAAATCTCTCAGACCCAGGTCCAAATTCCCAGGACACAGAATCCAGTGGTTCCCACTCAGGTCATGTGTCCATCCAACTACGGCCAGGTGTGAGGTCACGAGGGGCAGGGCTGGAACCTGGGCCCAAACTGGGAGATGAGGGGAGGGTGCGGGGGACCACAGTGCACACTGAGCAAAGACCCCCCCCACCTCCCCACAAAGAGCCCTTCCTCTCTGGGGCTTCCTTCTTTCAACATGAGAATGTCTGGGCTCTTTTCTCATTCTCCCAGGAGTGGGTGTAGGAACAAGGGGACCTTGATAAGTAACTGGAGACACCTTCTTTGTTTAAAAAAAGTACCCTGGTGGTTGGGGTCTGTCGTGGGGGTTGGGGGCTGCCCTGGTGGATGGGGGATGTCCTCATGGTTGGGGGCTGTCCTGGAGGTTAGGGGAGCTCTCTTCTCCACCAACCAAGCATTTCAAACCCTGCGGCGGGTGAGCAGCATTGCCATGGTCCTCTGTAAATGGGGCTGCCTGCTTCTGCACCGGTTTCTTAGCAACAAAATACCTGACTAATACTCCATTTTTTCCAGGGCTTTAAGAGCTGCAAGATATTAATTCCAAACAAGACATCTAAATTGTTACTCTGGAAACCTGAGTATGTATTCCTTCATAGATTAGATGATAAAATGCCACATTAAAAATAGCCCTGATTATTTCACCCTGGCCTTCCCAGAAGTGAGATCAGAAGTCTCTGCTCTCAGGTCTGTTTTGCTGGTTGCTGGTGGCTGTGACCCGCACCCACCACCAAACCCCTTCAGTGGCCACTGCAGGAAAGGGGGGAGCCGGGGCTCGGGGTCCACAGCTCAGGTTGTGGACTCTCACAGGTCCTGCCTGAACTCCGGATGACCGCTTGCTGTCTCAGTGCCCTCGAGGGGTGTGCAACTTTCTAAGGCTCAGTTTGCTCCCCTGGAAGCTGGGAACACTAGGGAGCCCACAGGATGGAACTTGGGGCGGCTGCCGATGTTTCACGAGCACAGAGAACAGAGGGAGCTGTGCGGGGAGGAGGCGGTAGGGGGAGCAGAGCCTGGGTAAGGTGGTCACTCACAATGAACAGGAACGGACAAAGGGACCACGGCCCTGCTGGGACACCGGGATCTGTCCCAGTGGTGCTCAGAGTCAAAGGCACAACTTTATTTGCATTTATTGGGGAAAAATATTTAAAAACAAAGAACTGGCCAGTTTCCAATGCTACATGTTAAGGAGCTTGGAAGTCACTACACTGTACTAACAAATGAAAAGCTGGACAGACTGAAAACTCAACAATTCTTCTTGGCTCCTAGAAAAGGGAAACACAGTGCAAGCTGCTGCTGCAAGATTGGAGAGACAGCCGAGCGTGGGGGTCACAGCATCCCACAGTGGGGACCCACGCAGGAGCCGGCACCCAGGCCGGAGAAGCTGAGTGTAGCTGATGAACTGTGGGAGGCTCAGCTCTGGAAACCCCAGGGTCCCAGTCGTAGGGGCCCCACAGTATCATGAGACTTACCTCCAGCAGCTCGACAAGGTTTCCACAGTAATTATTGGAGAAAAGTGCCCCCCAGGCTTCCAGCACAGGGAGGGAAAGGAACCATTTCCAACCACTCTAGAGAACGCTGTTCTCCCAACAAGGTCTGCCCTCGGGGGCGCTAGGTAACCAGGGCCTGACCCGCGGGACTGTGAGAGCCTAGCTGACCCGGGGCAGGGAAACGCCAGCTCCAGTCTGCTCCCCTCATCCTGCCCGTTTCTCTCCGTAAAGGGGGGGAAAACCGAGAAACCCAGGTAAAGTTCACCGCCCAGAGGCACAGACTCCCTAAGAGACGGAGACTTAACCGCAGCCGTCCAGCCCTTCCGCTCCCCCCACCTCTCTCCGCCACGGCACCGAGGGTCTGTTTACTGCAGCTCTTTTTACCCAGAACGCCGTGTATGACGAGGAAGGAAAACCACTAGGCACACCGAGCGATCAGAC
The DNA here is from genome assembly GCF_036321535.1 of Camelus dromedarius. Lineage (NCBI taxonomy): Eukaryota > Metazoa > Chordata > Mammalia > Artiodactyla > Camelidae > Camelus > Camelus dromedarius. The sequence goes on along the minus strand of NC_087453.1, from coordinate 2,138,556 downwards.
CAAGAACTTCAGACGACTGTGAAAATATACTAAGTGCTCTAATGGATAAAATAGGCAGCCGGCAAGAACAGATGGGCCACGCAGGCCGAGAGATGGGAATCCTAAGAAAGAACCAAACAGAGATAGTTGAGATAAAACACACTGCAAGACAAATGAAGACTGCCTCTCACAGGCTTGTTAGTAGGCTGAGCACGGCTGAGGACAGAGTGTCTGAGATCAAGGATTTCTCCATAGAGGCCTCCAAAACCAGAAAGCAAAGAGAAGAAAGATGGGGAAAAAAGAAAAGAAAAAAAGAACAAAATACCCAAGGACTGTGGGACAACTACAGAAGGTGTAACACACGCTTAACAGGAGCACCAGGAGCAGAAGGAAGGAAGGAACAGGAGGAATGTTTGAAACAATAACAACAGAGAATTTCCTCAGATTAATGGCAGGCACCGAATCACAGACCCAGGAAGCTCAGAGAACACCGAGACGGATAAATATTGGAAAATACCAGAAGTGGCTTATTGTCCTCAAACTACATAAAATCACAGATTAAGAAAAAATCCTGAAGGAGCCAGAGGATGAAGCACCTTATTGTAGAGGATCAAAGACAAGAATTACATCTGACTTCTCCACAGAAACAATTCAATCAGGGAGAGAGTGGAGTGAAATATTTAAAATGTTGAGAGAAAAAAAATCCCCACTGGACTAGAATTCTGTAACCTGTGAAATTATTCTTCAACAGTGAAGGGGAAAGAAAGACTTTCTCAGTCAAACAAAAATTGAGGGCATTTGTTGCCAGTAGACCTGCCTTGGAAGAAATAAGAAAGAAGTTCTTCAGAGAAAAGGAAAATAATATAGGTCAGAAACTCGCATCTACATAAAGAAAGAAAGAGCACTGAAGAAAGGATAGGTGAGGTAAAAGAAAAACGTGCTTTCCCCATCCTTCGCTGATCTAAGAGATAGCAGGTTGTTCGAAATAATAACAGCAACACGTTTGATTGTGTCTGCTTATGCATGTAATATATATGTGCTTGTGTGTGCTCAGATGTAAGTGAGATGGATGAAAGCATGGTACCAGCAATGATAGGAAGAAGTGCTGATTATTTTGCTATTATAAGGAACTCACATTATTAGTGAAAAGGCACGGTGCTATTTGAAAGTGCACTTGGATTAGTTGTAAATGTATATTGTAAACTCTAGGGCAAGTACAAAAATGTTTTTTTATAAGGTGTATAACTAATTTGCTAAGAAATGAGAGAAAATGATATAATATTAAATGCTCAATTAAGACCACAATAGACAGATAAAGGACAGAAGCAAAAGCAGAAACAAATAACCAGGGCAACGGATAGAAAGCGGTAATGATTATGGTAGCTGTGAATCCAACCGTGTCAGTAATGACTTGGAATGTCAAAGGCCTAAATGCACCAATTAAGACAGAGGCTGTCAGAGAGCATCCATAAACAAGATCCAGCTCTATGCTGTTTACAAGAAACCCATTTTAAATATAAAGACACAGACATATTAGAAGTAAATGGATGGAGGAAATATACCTTGGCAACACTAATCAAAAGAAAGCAGGAGAAATTACCTAACTGCAGACAGAGCAGACTTAAAAACAGGGGATGTCATCGGGATAAAGATGGGCTTTACACAGCGATAACATAGTCATTTTCCTGAGAAGACATAACAACTTTTAACAAGTGTGAGCCTAACAACAGAGCATCAAACTGCATAAGGCAATAAACGGACAGAACGGCAAGGAGAAACGGATAAACCCACGGTTATCACTGGCAACTTCAACATCCTGTATCAGAAACACAGACCCAGCAGGCAGGAAGTCAGTAAGTATGGCGTTGAATTCAACAACACCATCAATCAACTGGATGTAATTGGCGTCTATAGACACATCCATCCAATGAGAGCAGAACACACATTTTTTTCAAGCTCACGTGAACACGCACCAAGGAAGGCCACATTCTGGGCGGTAAACCCGCCGTAACAAGTCTAAAAGAACAGAAGTCGCGCAGTGTCGCCTGCAGACCACTGCACAATTAAACCCAAAATCCGTAATAGAGAGATGTCCTAAAATATCCCAGAACATTTGGAAGTTAAAAACACACTTCAGAATAGCACATGGGTCAATGGAGAAAACTTAAGAGAAATTTTAAAACATTTTAACTAAAGCAAAATATAAACAAACTTACCAAAATTTGTGAAACTCAGTGAAAGCAGTGCTTACAGCATTGAATGCATATGATGGAAAGATCTAAAATCAATAATAAAAGTTTCCACTTCAGAAAACTAGAAAAGAAGAAAAACATCAAATCCAAAAGAGGCTGAAGGGGAAAAAAAATGAGAAGAATTAGTGCAGAAATCAATGAAATTAAAAACAGGAAATCACCAGGAAAAAAAATCAGTGAAACCAAAAGCTGATACCTTGAAAAGATCAGTAATGCCAACAGGCCTCCAGCCAGACTAACCAAGAGTGAGCGAGGGGACACGAGGTGCTAACAGCAGAAAGAAGCAGAGAACATCTCTACGGCACCATGGACACTACAAGGCTAACCTAGGACTGTTGTCAACAACTCTGTGCCCACGGATTGGATAACCCAGATGAAGTGGACCAGTTCCTTGAGAGGCACAATCTGCCAACACTCATGTGAGAAGAAACAGACTATCTGAACAGGCCTGTATCTATTAAATAAATTAAAGAAATAGTTAATAACCTTTCAAAACAGAAAGCACCTGGCCCAGATGGGCTCACTGGTGAGTGCTGCCAAACATTGGAGGCAGCAAGTGATGCCAAATCTCCAGAATCTCTTTCAGAGTTTAGAAGCAAAAGGAACATTTCCTAACGCGTTCTATGCAGACAGTATTACTGCAACACCCAAACTAGACAAAGACTTTGAAAGAAGAGAAAACTACAAACCAGTATCTGTCTCGAACATACAATGAGAATCCTCAACAGCACGTCAGCTAATCAAGCCCAAAAACGTGTAAACTGAGTTACACACCTTGACCAAACGGGACTCATCCCATGTATGCAAGGCTGGCTCAATACTCAAAAATCAGTTAATGTGAGCCATCACCTCAGCAGACTAACGAGGGAAACCACATGGTCGTATCAAGAGATGCAAAAAAAGCATTCAACAAAACCCAACACCCATTCATGATTAAAAACACCCTCTAGTAAACTAGGAATAGTGAAGAACTTTCTCAGCTTTACAAAGAACACCTACAAAAAATTGTCATACTTCATGGTGGGTGGGACACCTGAAGCTCCCCGCTAAGAGCAGGTACAAGACAGCGATGTCCCCTCTCATCGCTTCTTTGCAGCACTGTACCAGAAGTCCTTGTTAACGCCATTTAATGAATTTTAAAGAACAGGAAATAAGATGTATACAGACTGGGAAAAAAGACATAAAACTGTCTTTTTTCACAGATGACATAATCATCTATGAAGAAAATCTTAAAGAACTGACCAAAAAAACCCACAAAAACCCCCCTCTCCTAGAACTAATATGCAATTATAACAAGGTTGCAGGATACCAGGTTACTATACAAAAGTCAATTGTTTTCCTATGTACCAACATTAAACAAGTAAAATTTGAAATTAAAAACAAAATACCCTTTATATTAACACCCCAAATGAAACATTTATGTATAAATCTAGCAAAATTAATATAAGATATATATATATATATATGGAAAACTGCAAAATTGTGATGAATGAAATCAAAGAACTTAGTAAGTGGAGAGAGATTCCACGTTCACAGATAGGAAGACTCAATTGTCACCATGTCGATTCTCCCCAACTTGATCTATAGATTCATCGCATTCCCAGTCCAAACCCCAGCAAGATCTCTGCAGGATATTGACAAACTGATTTTAAAGTTTACATGGAGATGCAGAAGGCGCAGAATAGCCCACTGAACAGTGCCGGAGAAGAGCGAAGTCGGAGGACTGACACTGCCCAACTCAAGCCTTTATGAGGCTAAGTAATAAACACGCTGGGGTCCATCCAGGCAGTAGAATATTATTCAGCACTAAAAAGGAATGGGCTCTCAAGTCGTGAAAAGACAGGGAGGAACTTAAGCACATGTTACTAGAGAAAGAAGCCAGTCTGAGAGTGCTACAGGCTGTCTGACCCCACTTCTATGACATTCTGGAAAAGGCAAAACTATGGAGACAGTAAAAAAAAAACCACTAGTGGTTGTCAAGGTGTGGGTGAGTGGGGGGAGGAGTGAGCCCCCAGAGCACAGAGGCTTTCCGGGCAGTGAGGATGGAATGTTACAACGATGCACGCGTGCCGTTACACGCTTGTCCGTGGCCGTGGAATGCATGGCTCCGAGTGAGCCCGAATGTGAACTGCGGAATCTGGGTGGTGATGCTCCATCTGGGTTCATCTCCGGTTAAAATAAAAGCCTCACTCTGGTGGGGGATGGTGATGGGGAGCAGTGCATGTTTGGGGGCAGAAGGTATATGGGAAATCTCTGTACCTCCCCCTCAATTTTGTTGTAAACCTAAAACTGCTCTTAAAATAAACTTGTTTTAAAAAGCAAAGAATTAAGCTTTTAATTCAAAAGTTAGGAAAAATCAGGCCTAAGATGCTCTGTGTTCTCACTCTTTATCAAACACGTGAAGCACTATTTCTTGAATCCTCGCAATGACAGTTTGAGGTAGGGACCTACCACCCCTGCTTTTACGGACAGGGGGCTCAGAGTGGACCAGTCAGAGGCCGGGACCCCTCAGCCTGGGCGCGAGGGAGCAGGGGTCCCAGCAGGCCGTGCGCCCCAGGCCGGGCACCCCCTCCACCTTGCTCCATGCTGCCCCCCCAAGCAGGACGCCCAGCAAAACCCAGAGGATGTGGAGGAATGAGTGACTGAAAAAGAAAGGAAACAACAAAACAGAAAAGCAAAAGTTAGAGGCGGCCAATGCAATCACAATTTTGGGAGGTGTCCGTGCTCCAGCCCTCCCCCCCTTCCTCACTCCGCCCTCCGGAGGCTGCAGCTCGCCCCCCGCCCCCAACCCCAGCCCGTCCCTACACCACGCGCTGCTGTGCGGGCGCCACGGGGCTCTCCTCGGTCTGCACCTGCTCGGAGCCCGTGTCCTCCCAGCCTCAGTTGCCAGCGCCGTCCTCAGGGAAAGAAACCCTCCCCCAGCCCTGGAAGAAAGCGTGAAAAGAAATAACCAAATAGGGACGCAGAAGACAGAATGACTCAATAAAACCGCAATACGGTTGTTTTTTAAAAACAAAATTATAAAGATACAAGCCTTGGGAACCAAAAGCAGGGCATACTGAAATAAAATCTCAGTTTAGAATTCAGGATTTTGGTCATGAAAACTCCAGGCGGTGAGCCGGGCAGGGGGCTCTCGGCCACCTATCTTGCCGGGGATTGGGCCCCGGGGTGGGGCTGAGGGGTCCCCCACGAAGGGCCAGGTCCGCAGAGCACGAAGCCAGACGACGGCGGCTCAGGCGTGGTGGGTACTTGCAGACACCGACCTCACTCACTCAGTGTCAGCTTGACGCAGGGGAGAGTTGCGCTCCGGCAGGCCTGAGGGCGGGGCCCCCCGGGGGCAAGCCTGCTCCCAGCTGGAGAAACTCCCCAGAGAGCCTCCCCCAGCCCACCTGGGATGTCGGGAAGAACTGGCTTCCACCTGCTGGGCTCTTTGGGCCAGTCCCTCATCCCCCCAAAGTCCCCTCCTGAAGCCTCAGTCTTCTCATCTGTCACGTGGTGCAGAATCTGTAAAATGGGAACAGTAATAACACAATCATTATTCTATTATTGTAACAGATGTTATTATATAACATGGGAATAAATCATACACTTCAGATGGGGGCGGCTCATGGTACGTGGCGCACCAGCGTTGACTAAGGTCGCTATGTGACCTCACGTCCCTGCCACGGCACCCTTTGGTGGGCTGGCGCCATCACACGTGCTGATGAGAAGATGAGGTCCAGGGACGGGGAGACCCTGCGCCGACAGAGTTTGTGGCCAGCCCTCGGCTGGACTTGCTGTCCAAAGCTCCTGCAGGTAAAAACACGGGCGGGAACATGCCTTTCTGGTGGCCCAACCCTGAGAGTAACGAAGGCACATAATTTGGCGTTCTGTCGGCTGCAAACCCTTATTAACTGGCGATCACACCGCACAGGGATAATTGATGCTCATAAGGAGCTTAATTGCAATTAAGTTTGAAACAGCTTTAGTGTTAAGAGCTTTTTGTTCCAATTCTTTGGAAATTGGCCGCCTGCGCACAGTAGAGGAGGTGACGAGGAGACGGCTTCATGGCAGCACTCAGGCCGGACCCTCGCCGGCACCCGAGCTCCCTGTGAGAGAGGAGGGGAGGGGGCCCGACGTCTCACTCGCCGGCCTCCCCGCCGGCGCAGGGCCGAGCACGGAGGGCTCTGTGAATGCCTGCTGAGAGAACAAAGGAGTGTCGTGATGCTGTTGGGAACCCAGCTCGGGAGACAGAGGCCGCACCCCGGAACGGCTGAGAGCGGCACCCTGGGCTCACGGGGGGCTGACAGGCTGTGTGTGGAAGCGGCTTTTTCCATCCATCAGGGCACCAGCAGCACTTGGGTGGGCTCACACTCGGGGCAGAGACCACAGGCTTAGTTCTCGTAAACAAAGCCAGCTGCTGGGGACGGCCAGTGGATCAGGTCACAGACCCAGAGCAGCGAGCAAGTGAAACGCGAGGCTTGACCTAAAGTTCAACCCAACTTCGCATCGTCCTGGGATGCGGACACCCCGGGCTCCCCTAGAGGTGGAGGCACACGCACCTGTCCTGCAGGAGGTCACCGTCTGGTGACGAGGACAGACGGCGTTCCTCTTCTGCTGAGGCGCTTCATCCACGCCCGGCGTGGACTATCCATGGCCCTGGACCCGGGGGCAGCACAGTCCGGACCTTGGGGGACCCACAGCCTGGTGGGGAGGCCAACATTCACTAGCCGTGGCAGCACAGGGACGCCCGAAGGGTGACATGAGAACTTGTCACGGGGGCTTGACCTAGGTGTGGCTGCTGGGGACACAGACGCTGCAAAGTGATAGGCAAGCAGGAGGGAGACTGGGCGGGGAGGGGGGAGAGTGTCTCAGAAGGAGGGGAGCTGTCATCTCAGAGGGAGGCACCCTATGAAGGATGGCGCGCATGTCTGGAAAGCAGGGAGCTGGGGCTCGCGGGGGTCGAGTCCGCACCCCGGGCTTCCTGGCCTGTTAGAGCGGCAGGTCCCCGTCCTCAGGGCAGGGGGGCGTCTGCACCACTGACCCTGTAGCCTCTCGGGGCACTGCTGCCCTGTCTCTTTCCTGCACACCTTCCTTCAATTTAAAGCCAACCTGGCCGTCTCCGCCTCCCCCCCAACTCCGCTTTCCCTCTTTACTTGCACCCTGCCTCCTTCCACGAGGACATGCGCCCCCAGAGGGCACAGGGTTTGTGGGGAGGGGAGGCGGATTTTCTCCCCGGTTTCATCTTCAGTGCCATTGGGGGTGGTGGCCTCTGGGGGCTCCGAGTTTTCGCTCTTGTATCTCAAAGGCGAGTCAGCAGCAGGAAATCCAGAAGGTCTGACAGTCACTGGAGCAGAGGGGGGAGGCCGCTCCAAGCAGGGGACTCAGACACACTGCTCGGGGGGTGGGGGTGGCCGGCAGCTCGGGGGCAGAGCGCGCGCTTAGCACGCACGAGGTCCTGGGCTCAGTCCCCAGCACCTCCATTTTAAAAAGCAAAATATTAAAAAATTAAAAAAAAAGAAACACCACTGGGCTGTGTGAGGGCGCAGGGAGGAGTCCTGAATTAATGATGATACAAGTCGGCGTGTGGATTCCTCAAGCAGTTCTGGGGAGCTTGGGTGCGCGTGTGGGGAATGCAGACTGTTGCGCTGACCCCAGGACGTTCCACAGGGAAACAGGGCGGTGCAAGGAGCCGGGCAGGGAGGCTGCGTCGAGGAGGAAGAGACCGCGAGGGCACGGGCAGAGGGAGGAGATGACAGGCTTTCGTCCTGGGGCAGCGAGGAAGACAAGGACGAGAGGGCCGACAGCGGGACAGCGTCAGCATCGCCTGGCGAACAGGAGCAGGTGCGGGACTCGGCGTCCGGGGGCGGCAGCGGGGCGGATGGCCCACCTACCTTGTCTCCAGCCGCGCAGCCCCAGCCGCGGCCGCTCTGCTTCTGCAGGAGCTGGGCTGCCAGGACTCCGAGCTCCCCGAGGGTGCGCTCGCCCCGGAGACACGGGCTCGGGCGTTCAAGACGCCGGTCGGTTCTCCAGTCTCGACCACAGTCTGCGGCATTCCTGTGGTCGCCCTTATGTCAAAGAGAGGGAGATGGGCTTCCCCCAGGTGATGAACAGCTGGCTTGGATGCCAGAGGGGGGCAAGCGCGTCACACGGGGAATTCACAGCAGTCTCGGGAGTGACGCTGAAGGAGCTTGGAGGGGGCTGCACACCCGCTGCAGGGTGCATGGCCCTCGTCCGAGTTCTCCTTGCCAGCTGGGCACTTTGACACCCCATGCCCCCGACTCCATCCCTCTGACTCCTAGGATAATCTGGTAAAACAGGCACGTGTCTTCCAATTCTGTAACATTTTCCCAGGCTCGACCTCCGGGGCTGCACGTCAGCCCTCTCTTCCATTCTAAGAATCAACTCCATGAAGTAAGGGAAGCTGGGAAGAAAGCTGGAAATGAAAAATGCACTGGGCGGGGGAGTCTGTCCAAGCCCTTACAATGTGTCCATCCGTGACGTGCACCAGGCCTGAAACTCAGAGTCCCCAGGGTGTGTTTTTATTCTCCCAAACTGTTTGGAAACATCCTCAAAGGCTGTTGAAACCAGTAGCATTTGCAACGGCTACACATGTTATTAGCAGTTAACAGAAGCACATTTAGCACGTAGGTAACACACCCAGTTGATAAATTTGCAAATTGAATTCAATGAAGTGGATTTTGTCCGATTTCAGGGATTCAGTCCTGCAGCAAAGCATTCATTTCGTGAACTGATTGACCGCAAGTTAGTTCTGGGTGAAAAGCTTGTCTTCCCACTTAGCCACAGACCCTCGCGACCACACTGCCCTTCTCCAGGGAGCTGGTCCTCTGCTATCTCCAGACTTGTATGTGTTCCATTCAGAGCCTCGTTTCATCGTTTTGACTTTACCAGTTGGTGGGCTGCCCCGTGAACGACTCTGCTAAGCATTATTTGGTCAAGGAGTCAGTTCCTCCTCCTTTCCCACTGAGACGTGAAATGAGTGCTCTGCCCGCCACCCCAGAACCACAGTGAGGTTGGCATCCTCGACTGTGCAAACGTGGGTCCCTGTTTGGCCATTGACAGATGTTTTTTTTCCGCCAGAGTTTGCAGCCCGTCCGCCCTCTGTCCCCACACAGATGTGATTTAGGGCGTCCTAAATCAATCACCGTCCTGGGCTATCAGCTAACAGATGTCCTCCTTAGAGAGTCGAGTGCAAACAGTTAACCCACAGATTTCTTTGCCTTTCTTTTTTTTTAAAGAAGTGCCAGTTGTCTGCAAAGATGCCAAATGGCATGAACGTTGTTTGGGCGTTGGGCTTACGGACAGATCTTCCCTGGACAAAATAAACGTGGATGGGGGTGCCCTGGCAACGCTCGCTGCACAGACCCCAGCGCCAGCCCAGGACGTCGTCGGGCGGCAGACGCACTGCAGAGCCTCCGAAATTAATCACGGCTGTTGGCATTTTAATAAACAGCTGCTTTCGAAAATGCTTTGAAATGAACACGATCATGACCACAAAACCTTGCTAAGAGAAGACGGGGGTTATAAAATCTGCCGGTTTTGAAAGCAAAGTGAGAACAAACTTGAAAGTAATTCTTCAGGAGACTCCTTCAGGGAGGAGCCCGACATGTGACCTGAAGCGCCTGGTCGTGAGGCTGGGCCCAGAGGGACATGCAGCGCCGTGGAAAGCACGCGGGCGCCTGGCCCAGGCTGCACTGACTCGACGTGCGACCTCGAGGGAGCGTCTCACCTCTTCTTCCACAGCACAGGGACATGGCAGCTCCACCCGGGGCTTCTGCGAATGTCCGTGAGACGATGGACGTGAGCATCCTTTGAGCGGATAAAGCGGCCCCCAGCGTAAGCGAGCGAGGGTCCTGCTGAAACGGAGCAGGGCCCTGTGGGGCCTCCCCAGGACGCACCCTCCTCCACCCTCTGCCTGCTTCTTTTCGGTAGAAAATCTTTAGTCAAAGAGTCAGTTTAGTCAGAGAAGTCAGAAGATAGAGGAAATAGTCAAGCCAAACAGAAGAATAGTAGTTTAGCCATTAAACCAAGTCACGGACCTTTAGTTTCTCCTCAAGGGCTGTAGACAATCTTCTGAGCCGTGTCCTCTGAGCTGGTTTGCAGAGACTGAGACCCCACCGGGGGGAGATGTGAACCCCGTGATGACCAGACGGGAGCCAAGACAGAAGCTGCCACGACTCCAAGAACTGGCCTCAAGGAGATGTGAACAAACGACCCTGGAGCTGAAGGCTAACTGCACTCAAAACAGTCAACGTGACACCATGACTGATTCCAAGGCACCTGTCAGAGCTGCCTTGCTGCGCCGCACGGAGCCCCTCCCTCCGCCTGTGCACCCCGAAACTCCCCCTCAGAAGCCCGCGCCCACTGGCTGCCAGCGGTGGGAGGCGCTGGCCTGGGGGCAGGAGTCCGACCCCCAGCCCCATCTTGGGATGCCGGCCTCGGGAATGGAGCACCCAACTTTCTACCGACATGTGCCTCTCTAAGTGTTGGCTTTCATTCAAGCTGCGAGAGGCTGGACCTGCATTTCGGTAACACTGTCCCCACTCACGTCTTCCAAACGGGACTTGAAGGCAGCTCCACGGGCAGAATAAGGAGAATTCTAGGAAAAGTCAAACCCGCGCTTCTCTGCCTGGTTACAGGGGATAAGATTCTGCTTCGCAGCCAAACTCCCGTGGTGATAAATGGAAGGTTGGAAATGATTCAGAACAACAAAATGATCCAATGTTTTGCCGTCCGTGAGCCTCCTCTGGCTGGAACGCTGCGGAGGGATGGACCAGGGCCCGCCCCCACCAGCAGGACTGCACGGCCACCTTCCATCCCCGAGGCCGCTGCGCTCCAGTAACTGCCCCCTCCCCCTCTGCAGGTCCTGTTCTGTTCCTTGAGGACACAGCTCCCCACAGACAGGAAAAAGGAAAACACTCGCCCAGAGAGAAACGCAATCACTGGCTGATTCCCCACCCAGGTCCGAACAAGAAGATGCCGCCTGGAAGCACGGGGTCCGGGAGCCCGGCCTGCTCCGGGGGAGGGCGTCAGCCGGGGCCACGCAGCCCGGGCCCTCCGCAGCCACACAGGCTGGAGGTCAGGCCTCCACCCCGCGCAGCTGGACTTCAGCAGCAGTAGGCCTGGGAAGAGGCCCCCGCAGACCCTTCGCGTGGCTTAGTGACGCGAGAGAGATGCTCTGAACTGGCCCCTGCCCCTGGCCGGCCGAGGGTGCCTCTGTCTGCTCCGTGGGGGCCTCCCCACCTGGCTCTGCGGCCCAGCGCACACCATCAGCCCTGGGTCGGGGCAGGTTTGGCCTCCGTGGCATTGGTTCATCACAGACCGTGGACTGGTAGAAACTTCCCAGGCCTTGCTTGAGGCCCCCGGGCCTCCGTGTGACATCTTTGGGGCTCCCTGGAACCACGTCGGGGGACGTCAGACGGGAGTGGGGGCAGCTGCACCACCCGTGAGAGCACGACCCGGCTATAAGGAGGGAACGGCTGACTAACCCAGGGGAGGCGCCAGCTAACCGCACCGATGTTTTAGCGCCCGTTTGCCACCCGCCCGTCGACCTTCTGTCCCACAGAGAAATGAACGAGGTTGCCTAAAGAGAAAACAAACCAGAACCATTAATTAGCTTACATATAAGTTTCACACTCTAATGTTCATCAGGTTGAATTCGGAAGCTGAGAGGCCAAGGAGAAACCAATCTCCACTATTTCTCAGAGGCCGAATGTCGGCGTTTACAGAAGCCTGAGCAGAACCCGGGGTCTGAGATCTGGGAGCAGGCGGGCTGAGGACAGGTCGGCCGTGTGTTGATCACTGTTGAGTCTGGGGGATGGGGGGGGTCATGGTATCATTCTCTCTCCTTTCATGTTAGAAATGTTTAGTGAGTAATGCCTTTTCTTTAACTTCTATACAGGTACCACACTCTTAGCTTTTGGTATTTCTAAAATTTAAGCATTGAAAAACAATTTAGAACCGTCCTGGATTGTCGCTGAGACCAACCTCTCCTCCCTCGCTGCCAGAACGAGGGTTCAGGAGAGACGCTCCATCTCGTCTTCCAAGGGGCTCCTGGGACATCCGGTCTCTCCCCTGCCCCCGTCCCCGCAGGCCTAGAATCCCAGAGCCCCATGACTTGAGCAGTGTATGCCTGCTTTTTTAAGAACAGACACGATTGTCCTGAACCCGACAGCCTCAGGTCATGTGCGGCCAAGTCAGGTGCAGGGCTGGGCACGGGACCTGGGGCCTGAGGGCGGGGGGGATTTGACCACTGAGGGACGCAGGACAGTTGCCTCCTTCCAGGCAGACCAAGGCGTCTGGGGACCCTGCCTGTGGCCTGGGCTGCCTGGAGCCAGGAGGATCTCGGGGACTGCATTCCAGGTTTGAACAGGACCACTGCAGCCACCCAGAGTCCCCCGGGGGGCCAGGCAGAGGAGCTGAGCACAATCTGAGCAAACTACGTGAAACCTCATCAACTCGTAAAGGAGGAGGACGTCGCCTCATCCTGGAGGTGGTGGCCCAGCTGCGCCCTCCGGAGCACAGCACTGGCCGCCGGCTGCAGCAGCTCCACGTGTGCTGGAGGGTCTCAACACGGGGACACGGGGACACGGGTGATCAGCAGCCTGCCATCGTGAATGGCATCTTCTCTTGTCTTCTAGTCGCTTAATGTCAGTTCTTGGGGCTCTCCCCTCCCTCCCTTTCTTCTCTCACACTTAACCTGGTTTGGAAGTTTTAAACGTGTAGGGGCTTCTCTGGGCTCTGCTGAGGGAGGCTGACGCGCACACCTAGACCCCGGCGTGCACGCGTTGCGGGGCGGGGCGGCGAGCTCACTGACCCCCGCGGACACCTGCAGCCTGCAGAGACAGTCATCCTCAAAGGGAAAATGGCTGTTTATTCCCTTCTCTCCCAAACCGTCCCTGCCAAGGACATGAAAAGTCAGGCACGGGTCATCGCATCACTGGCATGACACAGCACCCCACGTGCGGACCGCTGCTCTGCAGAGAGAGGCCACGGGCGGCAGGACGGCCCTGGGTCAGCCGCGTGCTGGGCCCCGAGCGCGGCGGCTTCCGTCCAAGATCCTCGCCCTCCTGGGCCCCTCGGTTCACTGCCCACCTTGTGAAAGAGCCAAGGGCTGGACAGTCCTCCCCAGTGATGGCGCCCCCCGCACAGCGAGCAGTGTGGGGGCCCACGCAAGCCCGTTACTGACGCAGCCGAGCACAGCCCTCACAGGCGGGCTCCGGCGCCGCCTGGGTGAGGAGGGATTTCAGAGGCAGCTTTCTCTCACTGACTTCTTTGAATTCACCTGTTAAAAAAAAAAGTCAGAGTCTGATTCCAAGCTTGTTCTGGGGGATGGCAAACTAGTGAACTGCCCTCATGTTGCCAAAGACTTAGCTCTGAGCGTGGGCTGGCAGGCGGATGGCCTTCACGGGCCGCCTGGCTCCGGGCTCACGGCAGCTCCACCTTTGACGGTGGCGGTGGAGGGCGTGGCACGGGTCTGATGAGGGCTCGCTGCGCGCAGCTGAAGTAGAGGCCGAGATGAAGGGCGCGCTCCCCTCACCGGCTCTCCTTTTCCCTCCGTCAAAAGAACCAGGAAGGCAGAATTCAAGTGAAAACCAAGCTGCGCATGATTCTCAGTTGCAAGCCTTTAATGCCCGTAATAAGTACGGCAGCCATCAGACCAGTGCTTCTGACAAAAGGTTCAGATGCTCGTCTTGCCTTTGAAAGGATCTGCTCCTTGAAATCTGACTTGGGGCGGTGGGGGGACTCAATCAGCATGAACATCTCCGAGGTCCTCTCACCGCTGAGATAGCTGCCAACTCCTCAGAACAAACCAAGCCGTTTACAGGGCACCTCCACGCGGAGTCGGCGTGGGTAAGTCCATTGTGCGCCCTTCAGAGTGGAGTGACGAGAAATGAGAAGCCGTTTTGTGAAACGGGAAGGAGGCAATTTGGCTTCCCATGACACCTTCCCCGCTCAGAGGAGGAGCCCAACAGGGGAACGCTTACCCGGAATGAAGAGCCTGCGCTCGGTAAGCGGGGCGGCGGCGGCGCAGCAGCGGGCTGGGAATGAGAGAGAGCTGACCCCGGCGTGCGTCCGAGCGACTTGAGCTGCGTCTGGGCGCCGGGGCCCGGCTCCAGGTGGGTGGCTCAGATGTTTCAGGCGGCCAAAACCAGGCCCTTCCGGAGCTAGCTCGTGCGGCGATAACACCGCTGCCGGACGCTGCCTGGGGACAGGCGACCGAGCTGCCGCTTGCTCTCATTTGCTGGAGGGGTCTTTGTCCCTCTCCTTTTCTTATTTTTCAGATGGATAATTCAAGCCAAATTAAGACAACGTGAATATGTTCTTTTCATTTTTAGTCGCTGACAAGTTTACCACCATGATCCTGAGTTCCCTTGTGGTCCTGACTCTCCGGAGAAACCACTGTACACAGTCACACTCCTGGGTCAGACTGAACCTCGTCACCCGCCCCCCCTCGCCGTAATCTGGGGGGCAAGGCTTTGGGGAAACATGGGTTACGAGCTGGTCTTCTGACCACAGCATTGCTAGTCACGCACCTGCTGCCGCGGACTAGGTTCTTGGGAGCTAAATTTTTTGTCTAAGTTTGTATTTCTGTGTTTATTTTTATATTTTGTCAAATTATTTTCACAAGGAACTATGAAATTACAGTGCTTCCAACTTACAGTGCCGTCAGCAGTTTACGACAGTAGCACACGATAGCCCCAATATTAAAGATGACAGTTCTTTATTTAGTTATTTTTGTTTTTTCGCTTTCTTTTTTAACTGAGTACAGCTGACTTACAATGTTGTGTCAGTTTCTTACACACAGCATAGTGATGAAATTATACATGTGTATATGTACTCTTTTTCATTATAGATCATTACAAGGTATTGAATACAGTTCCCTGTGCTGTGCAGTAGGACCTTGTTGTTTATCTATTTTATATATAGTAGTTTGTATTTGTTAATCCAAAACTCCTAATTTATCCCTCCTTCCACCCTTTCCCCTTTGGAAACCATAAGTTTGCTTTCTGTATCTGGGAGTCTGTTTCTGTTTTATAAATAAATTCATTTATGTCATTTTTTTTAGATTCCACATGTAAGTGATACATGGTATTTGTCTTTGTCTGACTTACTGCACTTAGTATGATAATCTGCAGGTCCATCCATGTTGCTGCAAATGGCTTTATTTCATTCTTTTTTAGGGCTGAGTAGTATTCCATTGTATATACATACCACAGCTTCTTTACCAGTTATCTGTCCATGGACATTTACGTTGTTTCCATGACTTGGCTGCTGTGAATAGTGCTGCTCTGATGGTGGGAATGTAATTCGGTGCAGCCACTATGGAAAACAGTATGAAGATTCCTTAAAAAACTAAAAATAGAGCTACCGTATGATCCAAGTATCCCGCTCTGGGCATGTCTCTGGAGAAAATTCTAATTCATAAAGATTACAGTTTTTAAAATATGTTCATTTGACAGGCTGTACAGCAGGTACTTATTATAATTTTGCATCACATCAGGGAGGTTGAACGCTCTTCCCTGGCTGCCAATGTTATGTCAGCATGTGACTGTCCCCCCGCGGGTCCCGCCGCCGCTGCGATCCCGGCCTCACTCCAGTGGGCACCTCCCTCGTCCGGTGTCTGTCCACTGCATCCATTTCTTTAACAATGTCACCTACAAAGTATGTTCTGCTTTTTCCACCAGAGCACATCTGGATGGAACTTACATATGTTTTCCAACATGGCCTATCCAACAAGTTCAATCTGTCTTACAGACCACCTGGTTTGTGCTGGAAAGTTACTGGGGAAGTCGCTGTCCGGGGACAGGAGGCTTGGCGCCAGGCTCTCCTCCCTGCATCGTGGGCTCGTCAGACCCCTCTTGTTCTCAGCAAGTCAGAATGTATCACAGCCCCCGTCAGACCCCAGCCTTCATCCAGACAGAGCCTGGGTCCCTGCCAGGCCTCCAAGGGACCCACGTGGCCAGTGGTGCCTGGGGGTCAAAGGGAGAGGCCACTGCAGGGAGCCCGAGGATGGGGAGGCCGCAGACCATCTGGTCCTCACTGCATCCGACACTGGACACAGCTCTGTGCACCCGGCGGGCCTGCTGGAACCCGTGACTTGCCTGTCTTCTCCGGGAGCGTGACGTCTGCCCATGGGGCTGAGTTCCCTCTGGAGGCACAGGGTCAGCTCAGTTTTGGGGAGTGACACAGGCAGCAATGATGGCCGTCGGGGGCCGTGTCAGTGTCTCAGAGGTCTGGCTCCTCTCCTTGGGTGGCAGGTGCGATGAGGCTCGGGTGCTGCTCCCCCTTGCTGAGAGCGTGTATGGGACTCTGACCCTCCGTTCTGAAGAACCTCCTCCCCGTGCCGGAGTAAAGTGTCATCCTGCAGAACAAGGCCAGTCTGACCCGGACACCTCTTTTCAGATGGTTTCTGGACATCTCAGGCGTCAGGACTGGCTCGTAGGTGAGAGGGAACCTGGGCTGGGGGAAGACCCCAAGGCTTCTACCAGTAGGATCACATCTCCAGCCCTGTCGGTGGGGCCCTTTGTGACTCCAGGGGGCGGGTCTAGACTCCACCGGACGTGCCATCCTCAGCCCCTCTTCAGTGGGGACACTCTCCCCTCAGAAGGCAGAGGGCCACGGACCACAGGGCTGGGGGAGGGTCTTAGGGCATGGCCCCAACCCCATTGGGAGCATCTCAGAGCACTGTTCCCTCCAGGGATACTGACCCAGTCCCACCAGGTGCCAGAACCGGGCTTGGCGGGGCCACAGCAGAGACGGTGAGCACGCCGGCTGCAGCAGGGTTCCCCAGCACCCGCTAAACGCCGGCAATCTGGCTGCGTCTTGAGAACCTGGGGAGCCAAGGTTTCAAGGGTACAGTGGTCATGTGTGTCTTTGAATAGATGCCTGTGTGAGCAGGTGGGGGGGTGGGCGTGGGCACGGATCCTCTGGAGCTTGCGGCAATTGCCCAGCTGAGAAACGGTGGCAGAGGAGACGGAGGAGGTGAGCAGGGCGTTCCAAGAGGAGAGGAGTGGTCTGTGCGTGTCAGGGGTCGGGGGTGTGGGGCATGGCCAGAGGAGCAAACCTGGATGGAGAGACATCTGTCCACATGTCTCATACGGCTGGAGAAATACAAGGTTTTTGGTCACTTGGCCACACATTTCTCAGGTTAAAGCTCTTGGACTCTCTACCCTGGAAGGGATGGGAATCGATTGCCGGATCTTAAAGAAGACAGTTGACATGATCAGATCCAATGCTTAGAAAGCTCACCCTCTGGGCTGGGGGGGTGGCAGGGGGTGAGTTGGGAGGGGAGAATTTCTCCAGACTTCTGTAAAAATGAATATGTCAAATCAGTTTCTTCGTCTTTACAATGATGATAAAAATAACTCATCTGGGGCTTGGGAGCACGTACAGTGAGCATCGTAATGTCTATCCGTCATAGTTTGCTTGGGCATCACGCCAAAGGCTTCACCTACAAAACCTCATTTAATTTACTCTTCAAAACAATCTACAAGACAGAGTGATTGCCTGCCTTGCACGGAGGAGAATATTAAGTCTCAGCGGGTCTGAGTATTTGCCCGAGACCCTCCGGCTGCAAGGGCAGAGCTGGGCTGGGAAACCGCAGCAGCTGACTTGGGAACATCAGCCTCTGAAATGTCCCGCGTCCTAAGACAAGGCCAACGACAGCTCGGAGGGTGAGCAGGCGGGCAGCCTCTCACAGGCGAGCAGCCTCTCACAGGCGAGGCACTGGGACCAGAGAAACCAAGCAACCCCCCCAGCCCCAGGGGCTCCCGCGGCACCTCACTCGTGTAAGTCGGAGGGTCAGACGCCAGCGTCCCAGGTCTGAGGGGCGTCTTCACGGCCATGCTTTCACCAGAGGCAAGACCTGGAGAGATTTGGAAGAGGGCGGGCATTTTTACTGCAGAAGAAAAGGAGGACTCTGGTCACAGAATTCTATCAGCGAGTCAAGGAAGAATGGAACAGGTTTTTTTGTTTGTTTGTTTTCAGCTCCACAATTTAATAAAATAGCACCAAGTCAGAGTGAGAGATGAGGCAGACCCGGGAGAGCGCGGGGCGGGGGATGGACAGAGAGCAGGGAGGACTGGCTGCTCCTGGAAGCTGGACCGTCTCCGTGTCCCTCGATGGCCCTACTTGGATCATGCCTGGAGCTGCTGAAGGCTTCCTGCCGTCAGTGATGAGGAGTGAGTGATGCTGGAGGCGGCCACACCCTGAGCCCCCACCAGGTGCAAGGACACAGAAAGGGGACCCATGACTCTTCTCAGC
Source organism: Camelus dromedarius (assembly GCF_036321535.1). Classification (NCBI taxonomy): domain Eukaryota; kingdom Metazoa; phylum Chordata; class Mammalia; order Artiodactyla; family Camelidae; genus Camelus; species Camelus dromedarius. The sequence goes on along the minus strand of NC_087453.1, from coordinate 2,120,059 downwards.
GAGTCGCCCAGGCAGCTTCCCTCCCCACAGTCTCCTTGGTCTTGTCATTAAGCTATTTCAGAAATTGCTGTAAACCTCTGTATTTCCAGAAAAGCCAAAGCAATTTATTTGGGAGATGAATTCAAGCCCTTAAACAAACCACACAGAAAATTGTGACCGAGGCTAAAGTTCGAGGAGAGCTGAAATGGCCAGTGGCGTTCTGTAAGTCTGGGGCTCTTTTACATTCTAGCCAGCAAGGTCACTGAGCCCCGCCCCCCGCATCTTTGGAATCAGACCCCCCGCCACCCGTTCCCATCTCATCCCTCTTTTACTGGGTGGGGTGGGGGTGGGCCGGTCTCTGCAGAAACAATGAGCTCCCAGGTTACTTAACCCTCATTTCCCCTGAAGCACTGGCTCCAGAAATGTGCCCCCACCCGCCCCGGCCAAAAGTCATCACGAAAATGCTTTTCAACTCTTGTTAAATTGTGGAGGTGAAAACAAACAAACAAAAAAACCTGTTCCATTCTTCCTCGACTCTTTGACACCATGAATTGCCAGCTACACGCAGCACATTCCGAACAGCTTTCTGGGGAGGGGGCACTATGCTTCCGGTCCTCTTATCTTTAAGACACGGCCGAATTTCCGTAAAACCTGAAAAAGAAAAACATAGATCTTTTAATTGAACCATAAGGCATTTCCCTTAAAAAGCATTGCTCCAACATTTTCAATGAACATCTTGGTGGAATCTTCAAAGAGGCTGAAGCTTTTCTTTGAGTTTTACCTCAAATTAGCTTCGGAATCCGTCTGCAGTGGGAGGAGGCGAGGAGCGCCGCTCCCGTCCCCCGCGAGGCCGAGGGCAGCGCATCCCGCCGGAGGTGCCGCACGCCGACCCGGCGCGGGGCCAGGGTCTCAGGCTGCAGGGCTCGCCTGGGCTGCCCCTCCCTCTGGTCCTCAGTCCCGGTTCCCCCCACGACCACTGCAGCCTGAAAGGTAAGGGAACCCACGCCAACCCAGTGGCCTCCAGGCAGACTCTCGGCGGTTACAAGCTGCTGGTGAATTATTTTCCCTTGGCTGCTAGAACACATCACCACAAATTCAGCACAGATGTGTTCACTCGCAATTCTGAAGCCAGAAAATCAAAACCAGTTGCCCCGGGGCTCAAATCAAGGCGTGGGCAAGGCTGGTTCCTTCTGGAAGCTCCAGGGAGGAATCTGTTTCCTTGCCTTTCCCAACTTCCGTGAGCTGCCTGCATCCGGGGCTCCGTACTCCATCACTGCGCCCTTGTGCCTCCCTCATCACATCTCTGACCACAGTGTCGCCGACCCTCCCACCGCTCTCCTATGAAGACCCCGTGATTCCGTCGTTAGGCCAGCTCAGCTAGTCCGAGATAGTCTCCCATCCCAAGATCCTTAATCACAGGTGAAAATCCCTTTTGCCACAGAAGGTGACACGGCCACAGGGTCCACAGAGGAGGGTGTGCACACCTGCGAGGACCGTGATCCAGCCTGTCACAAAGGGAACGCCGAAAGAGAGGCGGGGACAGCTCTCCACTTTTGTGTGTATTTTACTGTATCTTTCCTCTGTGCCCAGCTGCCTCCCTTATCTGGACTTACCCTTTCAGGACCTCATCTCATGAGCTGTGACTGGTGTCAGTTCTATTCCTTGGGGTCCACTGCAGACCTGATAAATATTACCCGTTGGTGCCTTTCAAGGTGCTGTGCTGTAGAACCTGGGAGACACATAATTATGTAAATTAGTCTCTGCCCTATAGGAACTTGCAACCCCCTGGGAAGACTAGACCCTCAGGGAAACAGGTAAGAACTCAGAGGAGCAGATGGTGTAATGGTGAGTGGTTCAGAGAAACCTTCCTTTGGGCAGGACCTCAGGGAAGGGGCAGCCAACAGTGACCAGAGAGGGCAGGGCTGGCACCTTGGAGAGAAATGACCTGGGCCAGTCCTAAAGACATGGGAAGAGGGAGAAGATAAGGGTCTCCAGGAAGAACGCGGTGGGAAAGTCTTGGAGGCGAGAATGAGTGTGGTTTCTTCTGCGTGCAGGGCAGACGTTGCTGGCGTGGAGCTCACCGTTCATTTGAAGATAGAAGGTGATTTTGGCTAAGTTGGGCAGGGTTGGATTTTGAAGTATCTGCATCCAACAGTAGGTGTTAGGACTTTATCCTATAATCAGGGAAGAGCTACGGATGGATTTCAGAGGGAAATTACGTGATAAAGTTGATGATCTGCCCACGTGAGGCATGACTGGAGAGGGCATCCTCACCGTGTAAAAGGGCGGGCTCTGGGGAGCCCGGGGAACCCAGGCCGGGTGGGGGGGTGGAGAGAAAGCACACCTGGGAGGCAGCGCAGGGGAAGAGTCCAGGGTCAGGCTCCTGAACGGAAGTGGGCGGAGCATGCGAAGGGAAGATGGACAAGGCATCTCTGGCCCAAGGACAGACTTGGCAGAGCCAAGCGCTGCGAATCCCTCGTCCTAGGTTGCAAACCTGCACCGCTGACCTGGAGACAGCAGCCAGCTTTCCTGCGGCCAACGTACATTCACACGAGAGGTGTGCTGCACAATTTACCCGCAGAAGCCAGCGTTAAGAAAACTGACATTAAACACAGTGGTTCTCATGACTCCGTAGCGGCATCTGAGGTTCGTGTTCCTCTTCGTTTTGGAGACACAGGTGCCGGAAATTGAAATAATTTCACACTCTGGCGTTGGTGTCAACACAGGTTATTATTTCGATGATAAATACGAAATGTTACAACATGCCTTTTGTGTAGCAAGTGTCTCTGCCTGCCCTTTAAGAGGTCTTAGATTTAGTGTTGCAAGCACGTGCTCAAAGTTGGATTTGCCACATTTCTTGTTAGCATTCCCATGTGGGCAATGCAGTCTGAACACTATCCTTTACACACGCACAGGCACAAATGCATGGACAGTTTCAGGTTCCCGCTGTACCCATTCCCAATGGAAAGATTTCAGATCAAGAATGAGATGCCAGCCAGACAGAAGTCCTATGCCCACCTTACAGGCGCTGGAAATCGCCAAGTGTTCACGCAATTTCTTTACTGCAAAAACACTCTTTTCCTTGGTCTGTTTATGCACAGCCTGGCTGCTTACTGACAGCATCTCCATCTTCTTCCCCGACTTTGACTCTTCCTGCTAGTCTTCTGGTTAATCAGAGGGTGGGGTGCAAGACGGCCAATACACAGGGACGGCCGGGGGGGGTGTAATCGATTAAAAAACTCAACCTGAATCAGTACTAGACTTTTCCTTATGTTTAATTAAGCCTAATTAAACAATGCCGGCTCCTCCCTGGCACCTGTGGTGTGATTATGTTAAATATTTAATGCTGGTGAAGGGTTAGGCTGAGCTTCTAATCTGCAGCTCACCATCTGTCCCCTCTCTGGAGTGTTTGTTATTTAGTTCTGCTTTGGGATAATGAGTTACATTTCAAAGGAAATGGTGAGACCCTCCAGCACGGACGGGCCACGGCGTGGCCTGGCGAATTGGAGAGGGAGGCGCCTTGGCGACCTGACTTCCACATGCGGCCGGCTCTGCTGGACCACAGCGGTGGGATCCCGAGAAGAGAGGGACGAGAAAGCGAAGGGCGCCCAGGAGGCTTCTGGAGGTATTTTCCAGCCTCATGCTGCCAGTGATTGTGGACTTGGAGTGTGAGGACACCAGGTTCACACTGCAAACACTCCGGACACGCTGCAAGGAGTTCACAGCTGCGTTTCCCCCATCCCCCGTTTCCCCCATCCCCCATTTCCCCAAGGGCTGTTGGCCAGCTGTCCAGTGAAAAAACACACCTGTATATTCTTACCCTCCTCCCCCCATGACCCCGGGACCCACACATCCATCCTCCTCTGGAAATAAAGCCACTCTACAAACCTGAGCACCTATTCCAAAGAGCTCACTTCAAAGAAAAGGCCGTGGTTATTTCTGGAAGCAAAACTGCAAACGCTGAGTAAGGGTGTTTGTCAAATGTCAGACTTCTTCCTCCAAAGGAAAACAGGGCCCTCATTATTCATCTTGGCCTGAAAAGCTTCTGAGAGAAGAAATTCAGTGTGTTCTTCGCACACGCAGCACTTGACAAAGAGATTCTTGAAACCTGAGGCTTTGTTTCATTTCTCTAATGATTCCTAGTATTTTTAACATATTTAGGAACGCACGACAGATTTACGCAATTACTTTTTCAATTGGCAGAATCTGTGTAGTCAATTTCTCAGGGTTTTTAAAGATCCTCCATCCTCGGCTGAGCACGGGGGGCAGGTTGACACTCCTGCGTATAACTTGGAAGGCAGCTCCAGGAGCCCCACTTGTTAAAGCAAATGGACTTTTTAATATTAAATGAGTGCAGCTGACACAAGTTCTGGTGGCGAACGGATTGCCTTCAACATTTTGGGGACAGAGATGAAAAATCCACTCTGCTCCTAGAAGCTGGACTCTAAGGCCCAAGGAGCGGCTCCTCCCTGCACCCCCACCAGGGTGGGGGGCGTGGAGCGGAAGGCCAGAGGGCACGCCCAGCAGGCAGGCGCTGTCCAGGAGGTGCGCAGGTGGCGGTGCGCCGCGGCAGGCCCACCCGGACACCTTCGGGATGCGGAGGTGGCCTTGTGCTCTGGAGTGGGGGCAGCGGTGGATTTGACATGTGCCTCCGTGGGACACCCCAGTCTTGTAGGTATGCACCCCAAGTGAAAACAGGGCGGGGCCCTGTCCACGGCGGCCAAAATTAGGATCCAGCTCCCTGCCACCTGTTGAGATGGCCAAGTCATGTGTACTCAGGAGCGTCACCGGATTTTCAAAAGTAACTTTACGCTGATGTAGAATTAATCGGGTGCTCATTATAAAATCCACACGGCACCTTATTAAACACCTCCTGTCGCTGGAAGCACAAGGCAGAAGATCCTTATGCTGAGGCTGTGTTGCCCTCTAGTGAGAGAGGTCAGCATTATGCACGCAAAATTATCATGATCGCTGCATAATTAATGTTTACGGAGGGAGGCAGGGAGAGAAGAACCCAGCCCCAGCTTGTTCGGGACCGCTAAGTATTTCTAGATCTACACATACAGGTATATACACAGGCACGTGTGTGCGTGTCCCCGCCCCCCTAAACAGCCCCCCAGCCCTTACCTTGACTTAGCATATGGAAGCCGTTTCTCCTTCCCTGTCACTTTTGTTTCTCGGCATGGAAGTTTCACTTTATATGGCCATCAACAGGCAAAGATCCAAGCCTAAAGAATAAATCAGCGGCGCTGATCGGAGACACAGAGCTTTAATGCATAAGTATATATTTAATGTGTCTGCTGAAAGAATGTCTAATTACCCTGTCACTGAACAAAGCACATGTTCAACTGCGATAAATTATGCCATCCTTTACTTCTGCAAAACATATTGAGATTGAGGAAGACTGCAGCAAAATCACAAAGCCATCCATCCACGGGAGCAAGCCGGCGCCCAGACCATCTCGGGGGCAGAGGGCGGGGCGGGGCTGAGCCCCGGGCGACGCCCCAGAGGCTTCCCTTCAAACCCAGGCTGGCCAGGCTCCCGCACACGCACGGCAAGAAGCAAGTCCTCTCCATGTGGCGTCTCCCTGAAGACCTGCCCCTCCTCTCTTGGCCTTTTACGGTGTCCACACTCCGCCCTTCTGAACTCCACCTCAACCGGCTGGGTCCCGATATCCAAGGAGAAACCAGCGTACATTTCAGGAAAGGGAAAGGCAGCACCTGAGCCTCCAGCTTGTCTGTAGTGGTGCCTCTTCCCACGTGAGGCTGCAGAACTCAGACACGGGTGCTGAGCCCCTACAAACGTGCCCCCGAGGGGTGGTGGACGTAAGGCCGCGTCGTGCCCCGCTGAGCTGCACCAGGCAGACTGATTGGATGTGGGGAGGGGATAAAGTGGGGGTAACGTAGGCTGTGAGAAACGAATCGAAGTGCAGCTCACTGATGGATCTAGACCACCGTGGGCAGGGCTGAGGCTCCGACGGTAACATCTGAGGAATGCTCTAGAACCAGTGACTCAGCCACCCCTCCGGACAGTGATGCCAAGCAGGTGCTTCCTGCCAGTGTCCGTCCAACATGGATGCGGTTCACCAAGTAGGTCACTCCCCGTGCACGCCTGCCCTTGTCACCCCCGCCTCCTCCGCCGAGTCTTGCTTCTGACACTTCCTCCCCCAGACGCTGTTCTGGTCGTCACAGGTCCCCGGCCTCTCCGACAGCCCGAGAGGGAGCTGAGCTGAGCGCCCGGAACTCAGTGTGTCTCATGCAGCGTCAGAGCAGGAGCCACGCCGTGCTCCGCGACATGCAGTGCTCGGTCCCACGGACGCAGAAGCATCCGATCTCTATTTATGCCAGCAAGAGACACGACCAGCCAGGGAGAGAGAAAACAGACTCATCCTGCCTTGGTGCCTGCTCCTTTCCTGAGAGAGTGAGTGCCCCGAATAGCGGCCCGTTTCCTCAATGGCCATTGTATATTTTTTTTCTTCGATTACCTCTGTAATAGTATTCTTTTATTTACCAATGTAGAAGAGAAGGCTTTACCGTGCTGCCTCCATCATGTGTGAAATATAGAGCCAGTAACATGGGTCCTTTTATTTGCTTTACGGAAATTGTGATCTATAGACTGCACATGAAAAATAGAGATAAAAATCTATTTCTGACACCATATTGGCTCTCAAGTGTCAAAGTCTTCTTTATTGCTTTAGGAGAGTTGTGTCCTTGTTCATCTTTCTCGGTTTATTTTCAAAGGCGGCCATCTCCAGGCCACCCGTCAGGATGCTGCTTCCGCGCACCACCAGGCTCTCCCTGCTGCTTCTGGGCTTCCACCAGGGCCTCCCACGACGGCTGAGACGGGCAAGCCCGGGGACCCAGGCCAGCTGGATGGCAGGCCAGAGGCACGGTGTGCCGCATGGGCAGCCGTGGGCCACGTGTGTGCAGGCTCAAGCGCGTTGAGCCCTTTTTAGTAATTTTCAGTGAGAACTGAGCGGCACCTCGATGCTTAGAATATTGAGACATCGAGAGACAGGCTCACAGCTGTGCTTTCGAAGGAGCACTTAGAGTCCGGAGTGATTCGGCCAGAACTGAGTCGCCCAAGCTGGCTATGAGGAAGCTCCGAGTTGGACGTCCCTCTGCTCTGGGAAGCAAGACGCACCTGCAGGGCGAGGCTCTGCTCCGGGGAAACGGACTGAGTGGGAGTGCGACCAAACCGTACTCAACCAAGGCGGGGCTGAGCCGGAGGCACCCGCTGTCTCTCCTTAACCCTCATCTCCGGAGTGCACTGCTGCCCCGGCTTCCCAAGGGGAGGAAGGGGCTGAGAAGACCTCCCACCAGAGGGACCAGAGCTTGCATGTGTTGATGTGAAACTGGGCTCCCCTGTGGGAAACTCACTTCTTTTTTAAAAGTATTTTGTTTGTATGCAGTGTTAAAGGTTACTTTCCATTTACAGTTATTAGAACACATTGGCCACATTCCCCGCTTGTGCAATGCACCCTCGAGCCTCGAGCCTGTCTTACACCCGGTGGTCTGTGCCTCCCGCTCCCCGCCCCCTAGACGGCCCCCCAGCCCCCACAACCGCGAACTCGTCCTCTCCGTCCGCGACACGGCCTCCTTTACGGAAGCTCACTTCTCGTCGCGTCAAGTCTCGTGCGGGTTCCCGGCCGAGCTGTAAGCGACCAGGCTGGGGTCAGACCGCGCCCTGCCTTCCCCGGGGCCCGATGCTCCGGGAACACAGCCTCCTCCGATGCCACAGGGCAAGGACACCTCTCAGAGCCCTGACGGTGGTGTCGGAGGTCACGGGCTGCAGCTGGAGACGCCCCCTTTCTTCCGAGATGGATGAACTGAGATTTAGAAAAACGATGAAATAGTGACTCTGGAAAAGCCGTCGTGAGAGACCCTGGGTCTCCAAGTCTCTCCCCGCCTCGCGGGGGACCCCGCTCCGCCCTGGGCCGGGTGGGGTGCACCAGCTCTGCCACTCTCATGGCGGCTCTCGGACGGGGCGGACACTGCTGCTGCCATGGGGAGGCCCCAGAGCCCGATTCTCACATCAGGAGTCGGGGACAGCAGCCCCGCGGTGAGGGGACCACCTGCACCCTGAATACCCGCGTATCAAAAGCCACCGCGCAGGCCACGGCTGGGCTTGGCGAGGCGCCCCGCATCTCATCACAGCCGGCACCACCTTAGCGATCACTGCGGAGCAGAGCCACTCAGCCAGGAAGGCGTAGCCCCCCGTCGGCAGTTACGTGCGGCACGGCCCTTCCCGCCCACCTCTGCCAGAGGGGAGGAGAAGGCGTCCGGCGCTCTTCAAGAGAAGGATGTCCCTGGATCAGAGCTCCCAGCGCCCAGTCCGTTAATAGAACAACCGGACAGGATTTTCAGCCTCGAATAATCACAGTAAACTGCGCCTGGCATTTTTCACTCATTGAGTCATATTCATAGAGTCGCATTTACATTTTCTGTGCAATAAATCAAAGGCAAGATACCACTGTTTCTAATTTATCTTGCAGACGGCTCTGGTGATATCTTGCCGCTGTGAATATTTCTAATATTTCTTGAAAGTCCTAAGATAAACGGATCCTGAATGTTGAACGTGGCGGTTATCTTCATCCTGCAAACTTTTATTTCAGGAAAGGTGCTTTTCTTCTCTTTCCAGTTTCTAAAGGAAGTAATACACAAATTATGTCAAGCAAGCATTAACTGTCGACATTAAAATGTTGACTTTGCTCAAACCCTGTCTTACAAAGAGAAAACATTAACAATTGAGATCATAAGAAGATCCCGTGCACCAAGCGTCTGAATTATGAATCAAAAGATAAAAACGTGGGTTTTTTTTCCTTTTCTGCAATCAGCAAAGAACAGGATACTATAAGCCCGAGGGAAAACAAGTGTTTGTGCTCCTGAAGCATTTTACCTGTTTATTCAGCAAAATGAACGCACCCCCGAGTGCAGCTCATGGAACACAGCCGGCAAGGAGTGACCCGTCGGTTGCCCGGTAACAACTGGAAATGCAGTAAATTGTCGTTAATTTGTCCTCTGCTACTCCAGGACTTGTGCTGCAGGTGAGCTTTGGCTTTTTAAAAAAGTCTTTATAATCTTCATGAGGAGAATTCGATTTAGTAGACAAACCTCAGTACAAATCTAATCACCGGGGACACCCACGACCTGTGTAAGAGCACACGCTGCTTCTAAGCAGGATGGAGACATTCTCTTCCTACAAATTCTTATTATATACTCACTGCGAACCATATTAACCTGTGTTTAATTTCTATTATGAGTAATATGGCTTCTTATAATAAGAAGCCAGTCCCAAGGCACATAAAGTAAAGCGTGAGCTTGTCTTGGACTGCGCGTCTCCGCGGGTGGAGACGGCTCACCACCGTCCCCGCCTGTTTTTACTAAGTGGGTCCCAGTGAGCACTTCCCTACGGCTGAATTCAAGTGGAGGTCAACTTGGGGGTAATACAGCTGTTTGTAAATAAACAGAACTTCCCATAAACGTGGAGGCTGGCATCCACCTAAACATGCCCATGGACGGTGTCATTCATCTCAGCGACGTCGCTGGGTCTCGCTGCGAGAGGATGAGATTTGGGAGACTTTGCTCTGTGTTTTCTGCTCACTCTCTTAGAATGTACGTGTGCCCTTGACCCCAAGGCAGAGCCAAATGGGAAGCCACCTGGAGAGCAGGTGAAGCCCAGACTGAGGAGAGCTTAGGTTCCCCGAGGGGATGAGGAAGAGGCAATGCCTTTGAAAGTGAGGAAGCAGAGGTGGCTGGAGGACGCAGATGAAGGTGAAGGTGCAGGTCCTGATGGGTCAGGGGTCCGGGTCCTGCCCTCGCACGGGATACAGCCCCAGGGATGCCCCCTGGGAGGCTGGTGTCCAGAGGTGGGGCTTCCAACGCCAGCCAAGATTTACAGCCTGAGCTTGGGTGGAAGCTTCAGAGAGCCCCCTTCAAGGAACCGAGGCCCCTGGACAGTGACTGGTGAAGGCCAGGTCGGGAGGTGGCTCCCCAGGTTTGGACCCTGCAACCCCACCCTCACACACACCTTAGCACTGACCTGGTGTGGGGTGGACTCTCTCAGTGATGCCATTGGATCACCTACCTTGGGGGCTTGTGTTTGTGAAGGTTCCCTAGAGAAACAGACTGATAAAACGCATAGTGCATGAGAGAGATTTATTATAGAGAATTGACTCCCATGATTATGGAGGTTGGAAGGTCCCCAGATCTGCAGTCAATGAGCTGGAGACCCGAGGAGTGGAAGTTTCAGTTCAAGTCCGGAGGCAGGAAGGGACCAGCATCCCAGCTCAGCAGTCAGGCAGACAGTGGTCCTCTTACTCAGCCTCTCTGCTTTATTCAGGCCTTCAACTGATGGGACAAGGCCCACCCGCATGGGGGAGGGCAATCTGCTCTCTTCAACTCACCCATCCAGACATGCATCTCAGCCAAAAACACCCTCGCAGACACCCAGAATAACGTTTGACCACTTATCTGGGCATTTCATCCAACCGACACCTAAAATTCACCCCTACAGAGCCCGTTAATGATGCCACGTGTCTCAAAGGAAAGGATGTGCTGTTTGGATCTTACCTGCCTTTGTCTGCAGAGCTGGATTAGCCTTTTCGCAGCAGCAAACGGGTGTCGCTCTTCCTCACGTGTCATAGGATGTGGAAGTGGCCTCCTTCCACCCTCCTGTTCCCATCTGCCACCTCCTCCTCCAGTCTGGCCTTTGTGGAGTCAGCTCCCTGGGATATGCCGCACTGTACACAAAGCAAACAGTAGCAAAAACAGCTCTCTTTCTGCAAGTCACCAAGGCAAGGATGCTGTGGGAACGTTTAGCCCACGGCGAGATGGAACAGGAACAATAAATCACGCGCTCTTTCTAAGCATCATAAACATAAAGTTGGAACTGCTGGCCCCACGTCTAGATCCTGTAGCCAACAGGGCACCAGGCAGCCTGATGGCTGTGCGGGGGCGCCTCCATCATTTCCGGATGCTCTGTCAGGCCCAGGACAGACCTCAGGAAGAGGAGCCATGTGCCTTCATGCGCGTCCACCCACTAATTACATCCCGCCTTACTCAGCGACTGTTCACTAACAGCGATGCTCCTGGACGTGCCAGGGCCTGGGCTGGTCAAACAGAAGCAGAACTGTCTCTGCCCCTGCTGGTATTGACAGCAGGCCCTGGGGTTCTGTCCCCTTCCGATGCATCCCCCAAACTGCAGGAGCTTTTCCAAGTCTGGATGGCAGAGTCCAGTCCTGCCCTCCTGCAGCACCGGGGTCCCTGCCAGCATGTCTGCGAGGCCCCCCAGGTCTGGCTTGGGTCCACAGGGCTCACGTGGAGCTGGGGGAGCAAGGAGCTCTTCGTGGTGGCGTCAGGGCTGAAACTTCTTCCTCCAAAGTGTGAGTGGGGGTGCCTGGCTCACAGTCAGAATCCAGGCAGCTGGAAGGAACCTCTGGGGTTTGTTATGGCTGCCAGCACCCATGGGGACTGCAGTGTCACCGCCTGCCCAGACACTGGAGCCACCATGGATCCTGGGAGCCCTGCCTTAGTGTGTTCAGCCAGGGGAAGGCAGCACTGCCCAGGCCCAGGCCCCCGCAGCACACACTGTCTTCCGTGGTCCACGCCTGCTGCCAGAGTGGACTGGTCACAACCAGCCCTGAGTGTCAACCACCCCTGCCGCTTGGCCCACCCAACTTGCTGCAAGGGAGTGCCGGCTGGTCTTCCTGCCCCTGATTCCTCTGTCTCAGGGGCCCCACCATCCTTGCAGGAGACTGACTTTGAGTCAGTCCACATGACCCCTTTCAGTAACAATACCTCGGAGATGACCTCGGGGTCACCTTCGCAGCAGGTGCACAGGATGGCTGCTTCCCAGGATGGAGGCTCCACCAGAGCTGAGACCGTAGGCATCCTGGTGACCCTTTACCGCCACGCCCTCCACCCAGGAAGACCTGGAGCAGGTGGCCGACCAGACCTGAGCAGCGAGCTGCTTGTGGTTACTCTGCTCAGGTGCCAAGTGCTCGGGGATCCTTCAAACACATCTGTCTGTGCAAGAACACACCCACTTCCGTGGCTTTTCTTCTGAAAGCCAGCTCCGCTCACTTGCAAACTTGTCAGGGATAAAGTCTTTGAGCAGGACGCAGTAAAAGGGAATCGGCCACCACTAAATGCACACTTTTCCCCAAGCCGCAGCATTCCTTACACAAGCCCGGGGCCAGGGCCCCGTGTCGGGCCACGCCTGGCCACAGACCTGCTGGGGTCGGGGGGAGGCGGGAGAACTGGGGGCGGGCGTGTTTTCCCGGTTGGCCAGAGGCTAGAGCTTGGACAAGTCTAGTGCTTAACCAGACACCGTCCAACGGGGGGTCACTCCAGCCCGTGCTCCTGCCACCTCGCAGTGAACACCTGGGCTCCAGGTGGAGCCCTTGCTTCTGCCGGGGATGCTCCGTCCCAGCACAAAACCTCCTCGTCTGCGGAGGGGGAGGAAATGAAGCTGTCTCCTTCACAAACAGCGTTTCCTCCATAATTAAAATGAAGAAGTGTCCCGGCGGCTGTCAGAGCAGGTCTAATCATCGCGCTGAGCGAGGCCCCCGAAGAGGCGATAAATCACCGCGCTGACGATGATCACCGTGATTAACAAAAAGGGATCGTAATTAGCACGTGCACTTTGGCCGGACCACATCCAAAGGGTCTTAAAATAGCCCGCATCACGATGGCAGAGAGGTCCTCCTGCAGGAGTCCAGCTGGCAGAGGGGGCCTGGCCAGCTCCGGCCCAGCAGGCGGCGTGTGAGCCCATTCGGTGCATAAGAACCCGGCTCTGGGGTCTCGAGCACTTGTCCTGGACTCCAGGTCCTTTGGGAGCCAACGGCGTGTCCGTCTGGGAAGGGAAGCACCAGAGGTGAAACGGCCCCACTGCCATGAGGCCAGCAGCCTGCCCGGCCCTTTTCCACGCAGGCGGGCATCCATGCCGCCGCCCCCTCCTCCAGCCCTGCCCCGTGCTCCTGAGCCTAGCCTGGGACCCCGGCAGTCCGTCCCCAGCTGCGGCTCGGAACTGCTCAGCAGGGGGCCGGCCCCGGTTCTCCGACTGCACCGAACCTGCTGCTTCCGGGAGGTGCCCGTGGAGCCTGCTTGGCCTTGCTTATGTGTGAGCCAGACGGTCAGGGGTCTGTGTCTCTGACTCAGCCAGGCAGCCGGTCGTCCTGAGGCAGGGGCTCACCTGGACTGTTGCTTGGCTGAGAATGGCAGCATCTCTGGGCGCCAAGGCCCCTGCTGTCCCCTCGGCTGAGCTCAGGAGGGCGGACGGTCCAGATCCTCCTTTCACTGTGAGCGGGGACCTTCTCCACTGGTGGGCTGGTCCCTGTTCTGCCAACATCACATCAGCAGCTGGTCAGCACTGGGCTGTCTGGGAGAGGGGAAGACCACTCTGCTCCCGGGGCCAGAGGCTCCGGGCGGATTCCTGACCTCCCCGGGTCAGGTGAGGCAGGTGCAGCCCCCGCACTCAGAGGCCTGCATGGATGAGGAAGGCCTCTGCGGCTGAGCCCGGCCCTCCAGGCGGGTCCCAGGAGCCAGAGAGCAGACCTCACAGCTGCAGACCCAGGAGGACAAGGCTGCTTTGCCTGAAACAGTGTTGAATCTGCAAAGTGAAGAGGAACAGGCGGGAGGTGTTGGGAGCGACATCTGGGCCCTCTTCGCTGCGTCCTGGAAAGCCGTGTGCGCGTGTGTGTGTGTGTGTGTGTGTCCACAGCGGCCGCCCCCTTCCCCATGCAGCTGCTTGGCCGGGAAACAAAAGGAAGCCAACGACAGAGATGATGGTGACGATGATTGTTCTCACGTCCGTTAACAGTACCGCAGGCGCCGACCTCCCCATCAGCAGAAGCAGCTACAGATTCAAAGGAGGCCACGTAGACAGACCCCAGGCAGACCGCGGTGGCCCTGGAAAGGCGAGGGCTGGCAGGCCAGGGCTCTTTGGGCGTCGGTGGTGCTGCCTTCCGGGGGGGGGTCTCCATCCTCTCCCTGGCAGCTCCTCCCCTCCTCTCCCATCACCTCAAGTCCTGATTTGTCCAGCTGTCGCCTCTTCCAGCTCCATTCAAGTCCCCGTCATTCTGCCTGGCTGCACTGGTGTTTCCAGTGCCTTTGGGAAGACCCAGGGACTTCTGCAATCCTAATGGTCCACAGATTTCAGTTCCCTGCACCCTCGTCCTCCAAGGGGTTCAAGACCTGGCACCTTGTTGTCCAACCAGAGGCGCTGGACAACATCGATGTGTACTCGTGTTCCACCACCCATAAGGGTCAGCACAGTTACCCAGAACCCAAAAGGGATGTCAGGGGCAAGGCTCCTGCAGGACAAAGCACCTGCTGGCCAGGTGCAGGGGGTGGTGGGTGAGCGTGGGCGGCACTGGGAAAAGTGCGGGCAATGGGGCACACAAATATTTGTTTCACAATCTGGACAATCAAGGACAGTCACGCCAGGTAATTACCACTTGGATATATCAGAGCCGTGCAGAGCACCACGGGGTACGTCCTGGAAACACAAGAGGCTGGCAAGGGTCACCCACAGGCGCTCAGGAAACCCAAACGCCATGAGAACCTCGTGACCCCGAAGCTCCAGCTGCACTTGCCGCGTTGATAGGACGCAGGTGCTTCGCCTAGTCTGTTCCACGGAGGGGAAGTCAGGCTGATTAGGAGTTAAAGTGCACCTCCTCTTCCACGTAGCGACTCTATTTCTCCTTCTCATTTCAGGGGGAGACTGTGTGCGGGGGTGCGAGGCAGCCCTCGGAAGGGCATCACTGCAGGATTTACGGTCTTGGCGGTAACACTGGAATTACACCAGCTCCCACTCCCACGTCTACACACAGAAGAACTGAAACCAGAGCTCAGGTACTTTACACGAGCGTCCCCAGCAGCTCTGTTGGCATCAGCCAAGCAGGGGAAGCAACCCAAGTGCTGGATAAACAAAAGGGGGTCTATCCATCCAAGGGAGCACTGTCATCCACAGAAGGGAACGGAAGTCTGGCAGATGCCGAAACATGGGCGAACATTAAAGGCGTGGCGCTTGGTGAGATAAGCCAGACACGAAAGGGCAGATCCTGTGTGGCTCTGCTCGTGTGAAGTAGCCAGAATTAGGGAGGTGCAGAGACAGAAGGTCGGTCTGGAGTGTGGGGCGGGGATGGAGAGCTATGATGAAAAGGGACAGCGCTGCAGCAAACCTTGTTTTTAACACGCCCTTGCACACTCGCGCTGGCACACCTGTAGGACAGAACTCACCCGTGACCTGAAGGAACACCAGGGGAGACACAGTGTTCTCTTCTCTCTAAATTAAATTCTTCCAGAGAAATGGGCTCGGGTGTCAGGGCAGCCACGCCTGCATGAAGCTCGTCCGAGTGCCAGCCCGGAGCTCGGCATCCACCTGACGTGTTCCCCCAGACTGTCGACGTTCATCAGCCTCAACTGATAATTGTTTGACGAGCTACATGTTGTCATAATGTCTGTGATACTGTCTCGAAGGAGGTGACATAATATTGTGACACTGTACGTAACTCCTGTGAAATCTTAATAACCACTGCACGCCGAAGGTCACGGGCTCCCAGCCCCGCGGAAGCCCCGCACCCGGCAGCATCTTTGCTGGCGACAGACGGCGTCTGCTCGGGAGGGGCCACAGCTTTAGGGAGGGCACTAAATTCTGTCACTCCTCACCGCGCTCCTTTTGTGAACAGGGCAGGACATGTCTTGCCTTTGAAATAGCCAATTAGAAATAGAGAGCAGGGAACTGAAGTGGGCTTGCCCCAGGTCTATGTCTTTCTCCCTCCTGTCTTAGAAGACTAAAACATTCCAATTAAGATTTGATGACTGAATGGCTTTACCTAAGGAGCTACGTATGAAGTCAGAATGTCCTCTCGCTTGCCCTCTACGACAGCGAGATGTGCTTTTAACCCTAAGGACGAGGGTTCCAGAGACTCATACAAAGACAGGGTTGCATTCTTTTCCTTCTAACCCACTTGGCCCGGATAGATTCATGGGAAGCTTGATTTATTTTGCAAAGTGGGTGTCATCCACAGCCTGAAGTGTTTAAAAAAATCAGTCATTCCATCTAATTAGATCTCTCAGCAGCTCTGAAAGTTCATATTACACCATCGCGACACTAATGAGCACCGTGGTGTGGGGCGGTGGGTGGAGAGGGGCGGCTGCGTGGGCACCTTGGGAGCGGGAGACAGGGGCGGCGGGGCTGGTATGTGTGGCGTGGTCTCAGCCTCGTTTTTGTGACTTAATCCAGGAGCCTGTTTTAACAAGACCCCATGCATCAGAGAGCTCTGGCTATTTAGCTTGTTCCATCTGGGGAGAAAAAGGAAAAAAATACATAACCAATCATGACTTCACAGAACCGACATGCCATTTACTCACCTTTTTTCAAAACCTCGAGTTTGCAGCATCCACCTCATTAAAAAGCCTCTAAGCAGGTTGAGGATCTGGGTCCTATATATACTAATAAAATCATTGATTTTCACTGAGCCAACTTTGCACCAGCGCTGGGAAACCCAACAACACAGTGTGAAAACGCTGCTCGTGTCAATTTCCACTGTACCCTGTTAATGTCCAGTTTTGAGAGCACATCTTTTATCTGCGAAAGCAAATTGCTAGAGAAGCAATGGCCACTGGCGTTCTGGGTTTCCAGTTCCGGCCTGGGTCCTCACAGAACATTTGTAGGAAAGAGCTTCTAAATTTGTCCATATCCCATGTTGTCTGGGCATTTACCATACATTTAGACACATCTGTGACTTTATTTTTTAAAATGATGGCCCATATGAATTCAAAACACGGTGACTCGAGGGCACACACATCAAATAGATGCTTCATTGAAGGCTTAAAAATGAAAGGCAGAGAGGGGAGATGCTGCAGACCCACCAGAAAACACAAGCCTGCGTGATTTTTAGTGTTTTGTACGGGTCCCTCTCAACCAACAGCCAAAAGCTGTAAGCTCCCTAGACTGGGGATTAACACAAATGACTCTGGGAATTAAAGCAGGGGAATTAAGGACCCTGGTGGGGAGCTCAGGGAAACCAGCTGTCCTCGGGAATTACTGATGGAATGCTAAGTCAAGTATCGTCAGCATCGAGGAGAGCATTCGGACCGGAGCGGTAAATAAAAGCACGGTACGTTTTTACACGCAACTGTTGCGAAGGGCGCTAAGCAGTCACTCTGTGAAACGGATTGCTTGGTGCTGAGTGCGTCTGAAGCTCCCGGTGTGTCTCAGCGTGTGTATAAAGTACAGCAACGCGGGGGGACAGACAGTGGAGTAGTGATGGGAGAAAACTGAGAAAACCCGTCAAACCAGGCTGCTCGTGGGAGTGACCCGGGTGACGACGGGCGATGAGGCAGAGCCCTGAAGTGCGTACCTGGACGGACGAACGAAAACAAGGTGAAAACGTGTGAGCCTCCAATTCGCGACGTCCAGAGCAGGCGCTCAGAACACTCCGCCCGTCTGGACGAGCTCCGAGGAGGCGCTTAGGTCCGGCCGGGCCCGCGGGGCGCGTGGGGGCGGGGCGCAGGCTGGGTTTGTGCTGCGCTTTGCGTGTGGCTTTTTAATGACCTGTCAATATTTAAGACTGGGGAAATTTCACGTAAAGTATCTGGATTCCCGGCTTTTCCTGGAAAATTAAGATCTGGCAGCGCTGTGGCCTCCCTCCCACGTGACCAGAAGGGGCTGGAGGGACGGGGAGGGAGGAGAGAGTTCCCCTCTGTCCTCTGCGCACCAGCTGCGCCGCACTGGCCTCCACGCCCTGCCTGACCTCGGCGACGCTGGACTTGAGGCCTCCTGTTTGAGAGCGCACGTACGTGTGAGTTGCGTCTTCTTCCCTGAGGGACCGATGAGGCAGCTCAGTGTCGTGGGGTCCGGGGGCTGGAAAACGTCGGCTGCCCGGTCCTTGTGGGTTTACATACAGTGTCGGCCTTCTTTACCGACCGTTGTAAAGCTTACATCACGATCTCAGGGGTTTGTGAGCGCCATGCTGCACAGGGAGGAGATAAATTCCTCATCTTCCTGAAAGGCCCACAGGGCAACTGGAGCCTCACCCGGATCAGGTAAACAAAATTGTCCTCTAACTCGAATGGGGGGAAAGAAGAGTGTTAGCAGAGTCCTTATCATTCTATTTTCAACTCTCCTGTTATTAAGTTTGACTGGTTTTTCCAGGGACGAGATTGTTACAGGGCGACTTGAAAATGAACCCAGCAGAAACCACTCTTTGGGGTTTATAATAGAAACATTTTAAAATTTAAATCACCAGCGAAGGATTGAAGCATGCAGTTCGGAAGCTGTGATTTTTTTTTTTTTTTTTTTTTTTTTTTTTTGGCCATTTACTTTCCATGAAAAGCGCAGCCCGGCTCCTCAGCCTGACTGTCATGCCGCACGGCTGCGGAAGCCATTGCGAGGGGAGCCAGTGACCTTGGGCACTGCCTGCCCCCTGGGTGTGGGCCTAGGGCGCCACACTGACCACGCAGCTGAGAGGGAGGCAGAGCTCCCTGCACTGGAAGACGAGACGGGTGTTCCAAGGTGGCCTGGAGCCTGGCTCTGTGACGAGGCCCCGTCCAAGGGCTCGTCTGCTCGGCTGGGAGGAAGTGGGCTTCAGAAGCCTTCCAGTTACACACACACATACACACACACACATATACACACACATATATGTACATGTTCCTTTTCACACTCCTTCACTGGAGGCTATTGCAAGATATTGAATGCAGTTCCCCGTGCTGCACAGCAGGACCTTGTTGTGTATCTGTTTTATATAAAGCAGTTTGTATCTGCTAATCCCAAACTCCTCATTTATCCCTCCCTCCCCCTTGCCCCCGGTAACCATTAGTTTGTTTTCAATTAAAAAAAAGGAAGCTGTCTGCTCCGTGTCGGTCTCTCCAGGACCGATGTGCCTTATTGACCAGCAGAAAGTCCTCATGAGCATCTCCGGTGGGGGTGGCCGCCGACGTAACACGCTTAAGGTGAAGGCCGGCCCACAGCATGCGGTGGGCAGGAGCCGGCCCTCCACGCTGAGCAGCTGCCATTCCGGGTAACAGTTAAAGGGGGGGGATTCAAATCCCGGACCCCCATCTGTTGTCCAGGAAAGTTACTCGATTGCTAAGTTTCCCCAATGACACTAGAATAGTAACTCCCACTGTGTAAGGATTCCACCAGGTGACATGCACCGCAGCTCAAGGCAGCCAGGTAGACACTGTGTTATGACTACTATCCCGTAGGGCCGATGTTTCCCTAGGACTCACCTTTCAGGAGTGGACTGGATGTGACCTAGTAAACTGGACGGTGATTGGCCCTTGCGCTGGTAACTCAGAACAACTTTTCTCCAACGACGATTTAGGAAGGAGGGGTCCCGCAGCCTGTGCACTGCCTCAGCTGGTGCAGACGTCCAGGTGGCCAAGTGGCCAGAGGTCCTGGACACCAGGCCTGTCCCCGCGTGCGCCTGCCACGTGCTGAGACCAAGGCTCCCTGCGCGATCTTAGCGGCCGTGCTGTTTGCCGCTGGCTGCAGTGTTGCACCAAGGATGAGTGTTGTAAACTTTTTTCTTTTCAGAGACTTGGCTATTATTACCACTCCTGCTCTCGAGAAAGGAAATACGGATTTAACTAAGTCAGTGCAGCCCGTCGGAGACAAGGCCCCCCCCCGACCCAGGGCTGCACCAGGGCACCGCCAAGCAAGGGCTTTATTTTCTCGGCTTCCCTTTGAAATCCGCAGGTGTCAACGCTTCGACAAGGCTCCCACTTCACGACATTACCACGGGTTTGTAGGCCGCCTCAGGCAGGCCAGCGATCACAGGAAGCCACTACTGGAGCGGCGGGGGTCTTCTCTGGAACCATCTACAGGCCATTCGTAGAAATGACCAGGGCTCCAAATAATGGGAGCGGAAGGGGCTCCAGGGACTGCAAGCCCTGGAGGGGCGGCCTGGGCGTTCCTCGGGCAGCAGGCCTGGGGCTCGCGGGTGACCCCAGAGAGAAGGGGGGACAGGTGTCCTGTCGGGGTGCCCAGCCTGCGCCATCAGAAGGAAGCTGAGATCTGTCTCCTTAAACGGCACGTGCACTCTGGTGTGTCCTGACACACCCACCATCGTGGGAAGCAGCCTCCGTGGCACAGAACGGCCAGCCCTCCGACTCGCCCCCCGCGCAGCCAGGCCTGACGCGATCAGCAGAGTGTGCTCTGTTCCCTCAGTCCCCGCCTTCTCCGCCAGGCCTGGGGACGCCTCTGGTTGTCTGGTGCAACGGGGTTTTGAGCCGATTTTCCAGCCGATGACCTCATTCTTCGAGAGGAAGCACTTGCTGCGTGATCATCTCCGGAAGTCGCCTGCAGGGGAGTCACGGCCACGAAAGTCCGTGTGATGAGTTACGGCTTCCTCGGTGGATTCGAGGGAAATACCCTTTCATTTGAACTCTGGAATTTTCTCCCGCTCAGCAAACAGTTCCAGGCATCTGGGTGGAAGGCGTCCTGCTAACTTGGACCTCCGAGACCCACGCGCCTCAGCTGTCTGGCAACTGTTCCTTCTTTTCTCAGAGACACGCCATCTGCTCCTGGACGCTCCAGAGGGACCGTCCACATCGAAGGGGGTTTTATCACACGGTCACCACTCCTGTGCGTGCAGAAATGTTTTGTCTACACGTATGAAACATTCGTTGAGGGACTGAAAGCATTTCCTACCATTTGCCTCAATTCATTCTCTGATTTCAACACCCGTCAGGGAAATCCGGTCTCGGTTGCTTTAAGCCCTGCACCCTCCCTCCCTTTCCTCTCAAAACCAAACCGTCTAGCATTTATTTTCTAAGAATATAGAAGGTGTCCCTGCCTTTGGTTCGCTGTCTATACAAATAAACCGTGCAGCTTAGGGGAGGGGAGCACACTTTTTCACCAGCGGAAGTGAGCCGTGGCTCCAGCTGTGACCGCCAGTGGGTGAACGGCCCTCTGCCAGTCAGGACCCCGCTTCTGCCTTCGGAGTGTGGTGGTTGTAACAGCGGTGTGCGTCTTAACCCTGTCTGTGGGCGTTTGTCCCGGTGAAGCATCTGAATGTGCCATTACACGGGGACTGTGACGCGGGGGGAAGGCTGAACCGCGGTGTGAAGCATTCACCTGGCGGAGGCGGCCAAACCCAAAACCCGTGTGTTCCTTTTTCTTTGTAGGGCGTTGGTTTTCTTAAATAATAATTATTTTTCATTTTGTTTTCCAGTCGTCTAGAAAATTCTGTCTTCAGGTCCATGATAATTACCTTAAACCCACCTTCTTTGGTAAACGGAAACCAAGAATTTAACTGCAACAGGGCAGGTGTTAGAACAGCTTCTTTCCAAAAATCTCAAAGTCTCCTTGTCACTGAAATCTCAAACTCCACCACTGTAAAAAAAAAAAAAAAAAAAAGTAAGATAAAAAGTGAGCTGGCGTACCCGTTTGCATCTGTTTTGTCCTCTCATTGCACCTTGTTATTTGAAGGGAGCGTGATCTAGCCACATGGCTTGCACCTGACGGAAGCCCCGGGGAAGGGACGCCCCTACCAGACAATTTGAATAAAGAAGATGATTCCTATTAGGGTATCAGATTGTATCAGTAAGCCTGCGTGGTTCTTAGACGTCATGAACGGAACTGAGCGAGTGTTTAAGGGGCTTAGCAGCATCCAGTGACATCTGCTAGCCCTTCCCTCCCAGGTCAGGCCGCCCCCGTCTGTCAGACAGAGACGACGGGGATTACCTAACTTAACACCCTTCCAGCTCTAATTGAATTCTATTTTCTCAATCCCGAATAAATACATTTCAACTGCTGCTGCGGTCAGACGGAGAGAAAGAGCTGTCTTCAGTGCCTCCCCTGTGGATTCAATGCCTGTTCTACCTGGGAGAGTAATGGTGCCAACATCCCGGGACCACATTGAAGGGATAACGGTTAGTTAAACATGCCAGGTCTTTATAGAGCAGATAAGCATTTTAATTTGCATTTATGAAAATCAAAACATGAGCTCAGGAAGCCGGTGCAAGTTTGTGCCTCCCCAGGCCCTGGAGCCGCAAAGCTCTAGGATCAGGAAGCAAGGGGGGTGCTGTGCTTTCCCTCAAGGACCTGCCACTGTCCCGTCTGTCCCCCCACAGAGTTCTCAAAAGTGGTCTTTAAATCGGCACCTCTGACGGCCCACCCGCCTGGCTTATGCCTCCAGCAGCCTCCAGTCGCTCTGCCCCCAAGACCAGAAGAACCAACGTGGCTGCCGTGGCCCTGGCTTGGCCTGTGGATTTCTCCTCCGCCACACCCTGCCACTCTGTCACTTCCTGCCCTTCCTACTCACGGTTCCCTTGGACCCCAGGACCTTTGCATGTGCTCTTTCCTGTCTACAAAGCTCACACACAAGATCTGTAATCACCTGGTTATTGATGTCATTGTTGGATTCTTGTGTATTCGTACTGATTCTGGGGCCCTCAGCTCATTCATTCAATATCACAGACCCAGAACATTTCGCCCAGCACCCAGTATGGTCTCCATAAGTTTCTGATTGATTCAATGAATAAATCAATAAATTGATCAATGCCCTGATTTGCAAATTCTGTTGAGCCTAAAAATAAACAAGCAATTTAGTCAAGTTTATTCTTGGTGACTCCCATAATCCAATACCTCTTAAATCCAGAATTACTCCCTGTTCATTAATGTCCATATTCTTTGCTCTATTTCCCTTTACTCCATCCCTTACAATTTTCAGGTGAGTCAACCCATCACAATTTACCCAAGCGACACTGGACTCCCCCCCCAGTACCCGGACCTTCATTTTCTGCACCTGCAATTCCTTCCTGAGGCGGTTTGACGGCACAGCAGCTACGACTCCCTCTCAAGTGCTCGGTGCAGCATGTTCCAGGGCTTCCCAAGATGTGGCCTCCCTCCTCCCCTGCTGCCCCTGCCCAAAAGGTGACTGTGACCCCCTGGCGCTCTTTGCAAATGTGGCCGAGGGTGTTACCCACCTGTCTGGGCTCTAGGAGATGCCTGGGGAGACGGCCCATCGGTTCCAAACTGGGAAGCCAGGGTCCTCCTTTCAGCCAGCAGCTCAGGACGCCAGGGGGAGACTTTAGGGACAGAGAGAGCCTGCGGGGGGCTGGCAAGGGTTAACAATGCGCTTTCAGCAGAAGGGCTGGGAAGGACTCCATCTGCGGTGTCCACCCATTTCCCTGGTATAAATACTCTCACTGCGGTCAACTGTGAGTCAGCAGTGTGGGTCCCACGAGGGGAGGGGAGGGGTGGGCAGGGGACTCTCATGGGTCCCAGGAGCCGCTTCCAACACCAGGGCGCCTTAGGTTCACCAGAGAGGACACAGGAGCAGCAAGATCTGCTCCCTTTGGTCCAGCTTGGTTCTTACCCGTGACACACCTTGTGTCACATTTTCACAGCGCTGACCCCGCCACCTGCAGGGACATGCTTGTTACCCGGCGTGCTGGTCGACCTCCTGCAGCAACTTGGACACTCAAGGGAACGGAGGCCCTACTGTCCTCTTCTGAGGAAGCCTGGCCCCGCTGCCCAACTCCCATGTCTGCTCATCCCCTCTGTCTTGATTTCCTCATCGAGCGGAAGACGGTTCCCACCTCCGGCTACCAGAACCTGCAAGAAAAAACTAGATTAAGTCTCGTCCCTAAGTGCTTATCAGCTGTTGTGTTCCCGGAGGCCCTTCTGAGTCTTTGGAAGCACTTCCCTAACTACCTAACGAAACGGATTGAAAGCCCGCACACCTAACTCGGGTATTCCATGGAAGACGTCTCTGCAGCTCTAAAAACACAGGCAACACGCTGGGGAATCCGATGAAACAGCCTCCTCAAAGTAAGACCAACAGCGGAATGAGCAGACGCAGGGCAGGGGTCAGAACACGCAAGGAGCCGCAAACCTCAAGTGACCTTCGCCTCGCCCCCAGCCCAGGGAAGCCTTCCTCTTAGCCCGACTCTCCTGTTTCAAGTTCCAACCTCCCCCGCTGGTCCTGCCTCCTGGCAGCAGAGGAGGCGCGTCTCATTGAATAGAAACCCAACTATTTACGTCCTGTGAATCCGGGGCTTGGAGATCAGACCCCAGAGCCTGGACTGGGCGCAGCCTGACTGCCTCTCCCGTGAGCCCGGGAGCCCGGGAACCAGGTCCGCCATCTGCTTTGAGGAGACGAGGAAAGGGCTTGGGGGGAGGCGGAAGGGAGAGGACCCTCGGCCTGCAGAGTCCGCCAGCAAGTGGCTTTGACTCTGTCTTGTGTTTGTTTTGGGGGTGTGTGCATGTCAGCGGGAAGGAGAGAGGCCAAGAAGGGGTCCTGGTTACGGACGGGGAAGAGCAGCCTCTTCGCCCGATGAGCAGCAATCCAGATGTGGGCGAAGCACGAGGCTCGAAGCACAGCTGCTGGTGCAAATTTGTGTCTCCGAAGGTAGCGTCAAAGGTCGAGTGTGGGCTGCAGAGAAACAGCCCCCGGCCGGGCACTGCATCTGGGCACTGCGGCGGCGCAGGGAGGGTCCCCCTGCACGTGCAGCTGGGCGCCTCCACTCACCATTGCCCCCGACCCTGGGCGCAGGAGCCCCGCGTGTGCGACGCTGGAGCAGAGGTGGGGCGCCGGCCCTCCCGATGGTGTGAGCAATTGTCTGAAATAGAAGTCTTCCTGACAGTGGTGATTCCTGCTTGTCCCTTTAGAAATTGAGCTACTTTTTAAATGCACGATACCGCCACCCTCCCCTTCTATTCACGGGTCCCCCTAGGATCTGTCCACGTGGCAGCGTGTCCCCACAACCCCACTGCCCTTACGAAGACAGGGTCAACCTCCCTATCATCGTAACGGAAACAGCAGGGCTGTCGGCCCTGCTGTCGGAGAGCGCGACTGACATCTGACGCACCTATTTAGCGTGTGTGTAATTGATAGTTTGACACAGGACACACCCGTGAGACCACCCCCTCAGTCCATTTCTAGTTTGGACTCTGTCCCCACCAGAGGCTCCCTTCTGCCCGTCTGCACGGCCCCACTCCGGCTTTTCTGCCCAGACACCCATGAGCTGCTCTCCAACACTAGAGATTAATTTTCATCTTCCCGAGCTTTACAGACGTGGAAGGGCATGTGCGTGTTCACCTTGTCTGGCTTCTTTCACCCGAGTGATTGCTCTCAAATCCGTCCCCATGGCCACTGTGCCCACAGCTCAGCCTTTCTATCAGAGTCCTTTCCATTGCGTGGATGCTCCACGGTTTCTCAGCGCTTCTGTCCATGGACATTTGGGGTGTTTCCAGCTTGGGGTTGATGCCCATGAAATAGCTCCCACAGCCCTGGACGTGTTTCTGCGCAGACGAATGCTTGCTTTTCTGACAAACACCCAGGAATGGGCCGTCTCGCTCACATGGTAGATGTAAGTTTAGCTTTTTCGTTGTTGAGGCACAGTTGACATATGACATTATACCAGTTCCAAGTGTACAACATAAAGATTTCATATTTGTATAAGGCTTACCTTTTTAAGACACTGCCAGGCTGCTTTCCAAGGTAGTTGCCACACGTATATGCACGCATATATTTGTACATTTTATATGCATTTATTTATATACCTAAAGCACCACGTCAATCTGTACACAAACCTACGCAAGGGGTGTGTGTGCGTGTTTGCAGCTTCAACACGTAGAAGAATTCACATCAAACTCTTAGCACTTCCCTCCACAAGGTACAACTGAGGCTTTGAAATTTTACCTCAGTTTTGGAATAATTTTCCAGCATGTGTTACTTTAATACGTTTTAAAAATTACTTTATAGACAATAGAGGGTTTTGGAGGGAAGGGCCCTGCTGTCACCCCTCTGGGACTTGACCCACCGTGTGCACTTTGACCCTCCCCGGGCTGTAACTCCACGTCCCCAGGCACCTGTCTCCGCCTACGAATGAGTGTGGGAGATCCAGGTGAGGGTGTGCTGTGCGTCAGGTTCGCAGACACAGCACCCACCCCGCACCCTGGATTGTGGGGCGACCAGCCCCAGCACCGGGTGAGCGTGCTGCCCTCACAGCCTCCGTCTCACCTTGATGAACATCTCCCAGGGACCTCAGACGTCTGTCCCAGTGAGCAAACTCCTTCACCAGACTTTTTCTCCCAAATGATGATCGTGTCTCACAGGGACACGCTATCGCGTGAGATTACGTTACTAGCGTTTCTGAGCGCACCTAACCAGCCCTCTATGTGATGAAAACTCAAGGGAAAGAAGATTTTGCAGATGTTAGGTGGCAACCGAGTTTTGAACGATGGCCCGAGAGCACCTTTCTGAGTAGCATCCCTCCGTTCTCTTGAACAGCAGCCCACTCTGCGTTTTTGAAAGATCACATGTTGAGCAGACGCCAGATTAGCCCCCAGAGAAGCGTCACAAACGTGGCTCCCCACGCGGAGGTTACGAGAGGCTCCTCTGTCGGGGGCCACATCCCAACCCGTGGCTTTCTGATCAGGAGGCTCGAGGCGAGACACTCAGTGGGAGCGAGAGGAGTCCCGGCCAGCGAGCACGGGGACCCGATGGCCCCGCGCCCTGCCCAGCGCTCCTTCCAGCCCCAGCAGATTCCAAGAGTCTGGGAACCTGTGCGGAGAGTCATCGCGGCTCCCAGGAAAGAAACGCCCCTCTAAGGACTAGGACGCCGCCCAAGGTGGACTCTCTCATTTCAGGAGACGCCGGTCACGGCCGGGGGTCCGTGCGCTGGGCTGGGTATAGGAAGGTTACGGGATGACCGTTGGGAGTCCCCCTGCATTTAGTTAAATGTAACTGCTTCCGGGTAGAACTGACTTAGTATTAAACTCACGTCAGTTTTTAACCGTGAGTCGCCCCCATTGGTAATAAATATAAAATTGAAACATCACTTTGAGTCAGTTTTGAGTCAGTTGCTGGACACGCGGCTCGCTTTATGACGTTTGTAAATGAGCGAGCATCTCTGGGCTTCCGTTTTCTCAGCTGTAAAGTGAAGGTGATAGCACCTGCCTTGTAGGCCTGGCACGTGTGAAGCCACTTAATTAGAAGCAGTGCTGGGTGCGTGATACAGGCTACGGCAGTGTTGACATGAGAGTTCATGTCATTTCTTTCTGAAGTTGGATCCCCTTTTCTTCAACAGAAGGCACCCACTGTCACTCACTCACTCATCCGTTCATTTATACGACCAGTATTTATCAAGCACCTAGTATGAGCTGGTGGCAGGGTCTCAGCTAGTCGCTGTGAACAAAGCAGAACTTAAAATCAGGGAGCAGAGGCATGGCGTGGCAGTGCAGGTGCCAAAGGGCATATCAAGGGAAACTGCCAGGGGCAGCGGCGGGGGATGCAAAGGGAGGGTGGGGATCTACGAAGGCTCGGGCTGGAGCCATGACTCTGTTTTAGAAAGAGCACGTGGCAGAGGAGCTGAGAACAGCGACAGGGAATGCCAGTTCACGGGAGGCTGCACTGTTCTGACGGGAGGATGAGGGTAGTTTGGAAGGGAGGCCAGTAAATGTGGGAGATCGTCCAGAAGATGAAGTTCGGAGATGGACTGGATACGAGGGTGCAGGAAAAGGAGGCATCAGGAATGGCTCTGAGATTTTGAGCTTCCATATCTGGGTGGAAGGTGCAGTCCTTGCCTGGAGTGGGAAACGCTGGAACAGTGTCCCCTGGGAAAGGGCCACAGGTGAGGAAGATGCAGCCATTGTGGAATAAGAAAGGATTGGGTGCTTCCTGGGTGCCTACCAAAGAATCTTTCCTAAAGGAAAAAAACAGGCTTGAGGCTTTTATTGAGTTGTTCAAGTACTGACTGTTTAATAGGAGTAACTCTGTGAAACAGAACAAAACGGCAGCTGTCCAGGCTGTCACATACGGGACAGGAATACTGTGTAATTACACACAGTCACCCCATCCAAGACGACCCAGAGAGAGTCAAAAAACTGACTTGTCACCCGACTAGAAGTAGCAGAACATGAATTTGAACCCAGATCGGCCTGAGTCCAGGCCCTATTGCCATCCTAAGGGCACCTTGCAGAATTCTCAAGAATTCTTTTGTGGGGTTAAAAGAGAGAAATCTCGAAAGTAATGAAAAGGTGAGATAACATCTTGCAGATTTCCAGTGTGAGATACAATTGGTGGGCATTCACGAGCCTTGGCAGGTACTCTGACAGTTGCTTAGAAGATGCCCTAGCCAGGTAGCCAGATAAGATCAAGTCTCTGTAATGGAATTTCTGTTCACTGTGAGCGAGTGAAACACAGTTCAAGCAGAGTGGAGTGAAAGCCTTCAGATTTTACTTCAATGATGGAGAGACCCAGAGAGATTATTACTTCCACCTTTATAGCAAGTGAAGGACTAGACAAACTGCCAGCCACTGACTTTCCTTGAACCCATCACAGAACCTAAGTTGCAGAGCAAACAAAAAACCCCCAAACCTGGGGAGAGACAGATGCTGGCAGGGAAAAAGAAGACCCACACATTTACTTATGCAGAGCAGATGTTACCTGAAGGCACGTATGCTAAAGGAAAACTCAGCTTTAAATTGTTAACTAATCGATAGTGGCTGAGTGCAGGTGAGCCTGAGTGTGTAAAGTGTGTGGTGACTATAGACGTGGGGAAGGTTCGCACCAGCTTACGAACACACCCAGTGTCACAGGTTTGCATGCAAAAGTGAAATATGTGTGAACTATAAGGCAACAGTGCATGGAGGGCGGGGGGAGGGTGGAACCAGGGACGCCTTGCCCTAAGTCCCTTGCACTACCCGTGAAATGGCATCATATTACTTGAAGGTGAACCTAGATTTTTTTAAAAGTATATTGTAGATACTAGGGCAAACATTAAAAAATAAGAGGTATAAACATGTAAGAGAAGAAATAAAATGTAATTGTAGAATGCATAGTTAAACTTAGAGAAGGCCGAAAGAGGGAGAAATTTTTAAGAAGTGAAACGAACAGAGAACAGCAACAAAATGGTATGTTTTCACCCAGTGTTGTCAATAATCATTTTAAATGTGAATGGTCTAAATAAATGACAAAAGACAGAAATGGTCAGGTTGGATTAAAAGCATGGAAGACTCAACTGTATGCTGTCCAGAAGAAATCCATTTTAAACTTAAAGACACAGATGCAATGAAAGGAAAAGTAGAGAGAGTGACGTACTGTGCAAGCACAAACTGATGGAAAGCTGGAGTGGCCGTATTATTTCACACACAGAATGCAAGGCTGGTTCAACATCAAAACTAAAATAATTCATTACTTTTAATACTATAATTAAGAAAAACACAAGGTCATTTTAACAAAGGTAGGAAAATTAATCAGACAAAATTCAACATCAATTCATGTTAGACTGTCTCAGCAAACTAGGAAAAGGAAGGAACATCTTTGACCTAACAAAGGGCACCTACAAAAATAAAAGCTTAAAAAACTTACAGCTAACAACATAGTAAATAATGAGAGACTGAATGCTTTTCCCCCTGAGATTAGGAACGAGTCAAAGCCATCCCCAACCCCCATTTCAATCCAGCTCCACCCTGGAAGGCCTGGCCAGTGAAATAAAGAAAGTAAAGAGATCAAAGGCTAACAGCATGCAGCTTACAAAGGGACAGATGAAACCATCTTTATCTGCACGTGGCATGAGTCTTTCCTGGGAGAAATCACAACGAATCCCAAAAAGAGTTTCCAGAACTGACATGTGAGATTGGCAGGGTCTCAGGACGCAAGGCCAATGTGCCAGTGACTTGTTTTCCTCTGCTCCATCAATGAACAGTTGGATTCTGAAACTTTTAAAAGCAAATAGTCAACTGCTTTTTGACAAAGGTGCATTGATAATTTGACAGAGAATCTATAATCTTTTGGGGTTTTGTTTGGTTCTTTCTTGGGGGAGGTAATTGGGTTTACTTATTTATTTCCTAATGGGGGCACTGGGGATTGAACCCAGGACCTCGTGCATGTTGAGAACACGCTCTACCACTGAGCTGTACCCGCCCCTCTTCTATAGTCTTTTCAACAAATGCTACTGGATGTTTTTATGGGGGAAAAAGGAACCTCAACACAAATTTCACATACTACACACAAAAAAAATCTAAAGGTAAAACAAAATGTTAAAATTATGGAAGAAAATGTCTTCTAGAGATTTTGTAGGGAGAAAATCCACGTGACCTGGGTTTGGCAATGAGTTTGTGGCCATAACACCAAGACTTTCATCCTTGAAAGAAAAAAAAAAATGGTAAACTGGACTTTTTTAAAACCAAAACTTTCACTTTGTGAAAGACACTGTTAAGAGAATGAGAAGACAAACTACAAACTTGGGAAAACATTTTCAAACCACACATCCAATAAGAGACTTGCATACGGTACGCATAAAGAACTCTTAAACTCAAAAACCCAACTTAAAAGTGGGTGAAGATCTGAACAGACACCTCACCAGGTGATAAATGGACGCCAAGCAGGCATAGGAATAAATACTCGACATCCTTAGTCGTTAGAGAGCTGCAAACTAAAACAGCAACGAGACACCGCCACACGCTCGTCAGAACAGCTGAAATACAAAGGGACAGCGCCCAGTGCGCCTGACCGCCCAGTGAGAGCCAGAAGCACCATCAGCCAGTGCCGGAGGGAACGCAAAGTGGCCCGGGAGCTTCGGTCAGGAGGCGTCCACATTCTCACACAGCTGAGCTATGCCACCCGGCCATCCTACTGTTAAGTATTACCCACGTGGACTGAAAATGTGTGGTCAAGGAAAACCAGTACACAGGTATTTATAGAAGCTTTATTCTGAACTGCCCCCAGTTGGAAACAATTCACGTGCTCCTTAACAGGTGAATGGATTATCAAACCATGGTATTTTTTGTAAAATGGGAAACTCCCCATCAATACAGAAGAATGTCATCAGTTCACACAACAACGTGGATGACTCGCAAGTGTATTCTGCTAAGTGGAAAAGGCCAGACCCAAGAGGCAACACACTGTGTAATTCCATCTATGAGACATTTTGGAAAAGCAAAACCACAGGATGGAAAAGAGACCAGTGATTAATCAAATGTGGGGCTGGGAGAGGAATTCAGTACAAGAGGCCATACGGGGGGAAAGGGCATTGTCATAGCCTCAGCCTCTCTCCCTAAAATGTTCACTGATTCCTGGAGTGGGTTTAACAAACGTCCACACATTCTTTAACATTCCTCCCTCCGGGAGATGGAGCTTAATTCTCTCCCTTGAGGATGGGCTGGTTTTAGCAATTGCCTCCTAATGACCAGAGCCTGGACAGGGAGAAAGGGTAAGTCTGCAGTGGAGGAATCCGGGAGAGCACCTTATCCAAGTGGCAGGGTTTACACCGCCGGTCACGCGTGCCGACAGCTGGGACCCCTGCACCGGGAGAAGAGGGGAACACCCCTCCTCTGGGGTCACCTTCTCCCAAATCCACAACCTGCTCCTTCACACACACGCACTCGCTGACACAGACCTCCCGTCATGCACACGTGGACACAGGCTGCCCACTCACATCCACACACAGACACGCCCACCTGCAGAGACACACACACACTGACACTCCCCATGCCTCGCGCACGTCCTCCGCGCACCACCAGCCCTGGTTCAGCTCTCCCTGGCTTCCATACTCATGATCTTATTGGCGCATTTGCTCGTCTGCGGTCACTGTGGTCCCTGCTCCAGGAGGGACCTTCAGCAGCAACCCCATCTCTTTTACCGTCTGCTCCCCAGCACCCAACACAGTGCCTGGCACAGTAGAGACTCAATAAATATTTGCATTAGAGTAGGCGAGGGAGAGAGCCCGGTCCAGGACGGAAGGGAAAGACAAAGAGGGCAGAGAGGACTGCACGAGAGAAACGGCCCATCCTTGCTGACCACGCCGGTCCTGCTCTGAGTCCTGAGACGTTTTCTCTCACACGTGGGGCCACGCGTCCCCGGGGGCTGCCTTATTCCAGGGAAACCACACAGCTTTGGCTTCAGAGACAGAATGTGCACCTGCCTTCCCACAAGTTACGGTCTCGGTAACCAGCCAACACAAGTTCTGCTCACGAGTTAAGGATGTGTTTCCATGGTGACCTTCTGGCAATTAACTCCTTGGAAGGTATCCAAGACCGGCCAGCATTCTTCAGAATTCGGCACCCCAGGGGTCCAGCCTGCCCAGGGCCACTCGTTTTGGAAAATTAACCTGTGCGTTCAGGCTGTGGGAAGGGACATTTGTTCCCCGACATCGCGCTTTCCCCAGGATCCTGAAGAAGAACCGGCCAGTCTGGGTCCTGTGCGCTTTGTCAGTGGGCTCAGGTCCACTGTGAGCACCTGGAGGCAGATGCGGAGAGAGGGATGGGAGGGGCCAGTGCCTAAACTTTCATCCTCGTTGGCCTGGCTTCGGAAAGGACAGGCAGCTCGTTCTGGCAGGCTGTGGAAAGGAGCGTGAGTGCGGGTGGGGGCTGAAGGCGGGCAGTCTTTGTACCATGTGTTCTTGGATGTTTCTTGCCAACGTGTTGAAATTTATTATTTAGCTTCTTTACGCTTGAGGCAAAACACGCAGGACAATGATAGCGCGTCACGGAAACAATGGTGACACATTCTGAACAGCCATAATCACCTGGTGGCTTGAAAAGGGACCTGCACACAATTAATACTGAAATTTGTTAAGTGCCCGATCTGAGGAAACAGGTACTTTATCAGGTAAGGAAACTGTAGGGGGTGCGCCATCGTTCGCACTGTACACGGTGTCTTCTGAACGGAAGAGAATTCCCCTGTGGATCAAACGCACGGAGCAGGGATTTTAAAACAGTGCTGTGTACAAATCACACTATCTCAGCTCTCTGCCCCCGTTCCAGGGCGATGCTGGAAAGGATTCTGCAGACTCGGCTGTGCTCGA
Source organism: Camelus dromedarius (assembly GCF_036321535.1). NCBI lineage: Eukaryota > Metazoa > Chordata > Mammalia > Artiodactyla > Camelidae > Camelus > Camelus dromedarius. Next base: position 2,087,309 of record NC_087453.1, on the reverse strand, counting down.
GGAAACAGGCCCGTTTGCAGCTCAGGCTGCCCAGCCACTGCAGAGCGCTGCGCACCACGAGATAAGGAAATTCAACTCTCCGCAAGGTCTGGCACACACTGGATCTGCGGAGAAGTCGGGCTGGACCCAGCCGCCCAGAGCAAGTGAGCTAGCAAAATTCGGAGACGTGGACATGGGTGTGGGCAGATATTGCCCTGCTTCGTGCACTCGGGGAAGTGTCCAGGCGGCCAGGGCGCCTGGAGTTGGGACTGTGGCTGTGACCAGACCATCTCCTCCACCCTCCATGCCGCCACTGATTTGCTCTGAATCTTAATGAGTCTTGTAATTTCCTGAGCCCGGATCTCCTTGTCCCCATGGATTGCTATGTCCTGGGGTTGAAGATGAAATGAAGTTAGAAAGTGGCCGGCACACAGTAGGCTCAGTAAAAACCAGCTCTGATTCTCTGCAGTCCTGCTGGTGCCTAGACGCCCAGACCCTATCAAGCACTCAGGTCCTCGTGGAATGAAGCAGAAATGAAACGAACAGTTCACCTTGAGCCATCGTAGTACGCGTTCATGTGAGTTCACTTTCCATCACCAAATGACAGTGACGCGCCCCAGCCGTTCAGACGACCTGGGATCCCGTTCCCGAGAAGAGCATGCAAATGGGGCCCCAGGGAGTCCACGAGAGAGCCTTAAACATGCACACATGGACCTACAAACCTTTAGGAGAATTAATTTCTCTGAGTCTGTTAATTCTTCCAAAGGATGGGGAGGGAAGTCCCAGCTTGGCAGCTCTGAGACCCTTCCCCGGGCCAGGCTGTCTGGGGTCCCAGCAGGGAGCTGCCTCCGTGTCTGCAGCACCCGCTGACCCCGGCTCGTTCCGCTGCTCTCTGGTCCCCTCCCGGCGATACAAGTTATTCCAACATCACCCTCCCCCTCGGTGGAAAGCAGCTGTTTTATTTCTGATTGACTCTTTTTTTGAGCAAATCCTCCAGAATCAAGTTACTCGAAGGGTAATTGTTCCTGACGAACATCTTGCTTTTCCCCCCGTGCAGCTGCGGTTGTTCGGTCTCGGTCACACCATCTACTGACTGGCGTGTTTACTGCTTGACTCTGCCCCCTCCTTTCACTGTGGGTCCGTGTTGTCTGGTTCTCTCAGTTTGGGGGGGGGTTATGTTCTGTAAGTTTTAGGGAGAGTTACGTTTCGCTTTCCTGTGTTCCTCATCTATAGGGTAAGAAATGTTTAATCTCGACCACTTTAAAATTGAGTGTCTCAATACAACATCCTCAGACTTTGACACGAGCCCATTAACTGACAAGATCTCAGTTTCAAGGAGAAGCTGACCAGTCTCGGATGTGCAGGCACCACCTTTACAAAGTCTGGAAACATGTGTCACTCAGTTGCACGGGCTCCCCTTCAGGGATTAGATTTCCTACTCACATGCATATTTAGTCCATCACCAAAAATGGCTAGGAGGTAGCCACGGTCCTCCCGGAGCTGCGCAGGGACGGAAGTTCCGTAATCTCACGTGAGTGGCAGTAACTCCTGGGCTTCCCCCGGGTTTTGGACGTCTAGGGCGTCCTTGTAGGGAACCAGCATCCTCTGAAGACAAGAGTTCCTTGTGAGGAGCCAGGGCACACGTCCTAACAGAGCCAGGAGGCCTGGGATCAGGGCAGGAGTGAGGAACAGGGTGGAAAGGGGGCACCAGGGGTGCTCAGATGGGAAAGCGGTGTCAGTCTTCCTGCCCCATGACTGCAGACCCCCGCGTCCCTGGCGGGGTTATTCTGGAGGCATCAGACCATCAGCTGCTCCACCACAGTTCTGTCTTGGAGAACATGTCCCACCCAACCCCGAAGGGCCACCCACACCACACTGAACCCTCAGTCCCACCACAGGTGACAGGCCCAGGGGTTCAGACACGGTGCTTGTATGGGTAGAAGGATGCTGAATGCCAGAGGGACATGGGGTGGGGGCACTGAAAGAGGCAAAGAGAGAAAGAGGGGACAGAACAGAAAGGAAAGGTGGTGAGCCCTTGAGAGACAGGGAGATGGCCACATCTCCTGACCCCACAGGTTCTGCTTTGAGCCTGGGGTCCAGCCATGCGTCATCTGTACGGTACTCGTGGTTCACTCTCACCACCATTGTGTGTCCTCCTCTGAACCATCAAAGGCTCAAAGTAAAACCCCCGTGAGAGTCTGGTTCAGCACGTGTGCCCAGGACACAGCTGCAGGCTGGGGCCAAGTGGCTTCCAGAAGAAACGAGGAGTGAGCTCAAGAAAGGGTCAGCATGTCAACTAGGCGCCCGCAGCGTGGTGGCCGGTGGCACAGGTAGGAGTGACCAGTGGAACTACAGTGAGACAAGTAGGTAAACATAGTAAAGGAAAAACATTCCTTAGCTGACAGTAGAATAAAAAGTGTTTAATAGAACCAGTGGTGTAATTATTAAATTGTGACCCCGTGTTTTAAACAGTAAGTACCTTCCCCATGTCCGCCTGCAGAGGAGCCACTGGGGTTTATGCAGGACATGCTGACCTACCCAGGGTCTGAGCGTGAATATTAGTCTTCCATAAGAGGAATCGGAGCTCCTCAGAGAGCAATTGATCTGAGATTCTGCAGAAGAGTAAAGTCAAGATGATCTTGCAACATCCTGTTGAAAGAATTCTTTCTATAATGTTTGGGAATCATATCAAAAGGACAAAAGAAGCTGACCCAGGAGGCTCCCAGCACACGCCCTGTGACAATGTGAGCATCACCAAGAAAGGGGTGATTACCGGTACCCAGAACTAAGTCGCCTCAGTGAAAAACCACGGACCTAGACTGATACTCAAAACAGGGGAGGCGCGCATCAAGCCTGCAAAGCTTCTGCGAAAGGGTGGCGGCGGCTGGAGACGAGCTGGTGTGAGACTGTAAGCCCGCAGGTTACTTGCTGGTTGATGGGAGAAAATCCACACGCTGCAGGGACCCGGCAGCCCCCGCTCTAACCCAACAAACAAACCTCTCGCCACTCACAGTGAAGGCGCCGGCCGCACGTGCGTCCACCATGGGGCCCGCAGCAAAGCACAAACAGGTGTGCTGTGAGTCAGCGCCTCACCCAGACTTCACGGCAGCCCTTTCCCCTTTATTGTTTAAACTGGTTTGAGTTGGAGTTCTAGTAAAAATCAGCTAAGAAGCAACAAGTAACTTAGATCCCCATGCACAACCTAGGACTCTTTGGGAAAGACCAGCCCCCCTTCCTCCTGGTCGGTGGGGAAGAACTCTGAGAACCCTGGGTCTCCCGGCACCATGACTAACGTGCGGCTGATGGGGTTAGATCGTTCACGCGCTTGTAGGACACGGAGAGGCTCCCCCCCACCTCCTCCTCTCCAGTCAGCTTTGCCCACAAAGAGCAGGAAACCAGGCTGGGGTGCGGCCATTGTGGCCTTTGACAGGACTGCCCAGGAAGGGACATGGTTCACCACTGGGTCTTCCTTTTATTCTGACTGGTCTTCCAGACAGATTTCTCACTCTTTGGAATTCTGCAGGGGTACATCTGGGACCTCGGTCTCTACATTCTCAGTGAGTCCCTTTCTGACTCCCATTAGCTCTGGTTTTCAGGGTGTCACTTCACTTCTCAAATCTCAAAACTGCTGGCAAAAGGTGATGCCTCATTTGGAGCGGAACCATTTAGCAGGACCAGTAATATCTATCATTATCCTGACGGCGTCAGTGGTGAATTCCACCGGACTTCCACTGGGGTCATTGGTGCACATCGTGGTATCACATGTCTTGGCAATGAAGAGGTTCTTTCTCCAAGAAGGGGTTAGGGGGCGGCAGTCTTCCGTTGTTTCATTAACTTCCCAAAACACATCCAGGTGTGTGACGCTGAATTCGTTGCGACAGGACAGGTGACTTGGCACCAAGATTTGTCTGCCTTGGTTCCTTCCTTCACACACCATGTTTTCTTGAATTGGAGCTCCCCTGCTCAGTGTTCCCTGAGTGTCAAATTTTTAACAAAGACTTCTTTCCACAACCTCCATGGTATTCAAGGGACTGAGACATACATGTCAAATATTTTAAGTCATTTACAAACGTATTGAGATTTCCTAATGGTAAATGAGCAGAATGGGGCTGTGGATGGCAAAATTACCAGCTGCATACAGTAATTCAGCAGTTGTCTACCACCCATACGAGACACAATGGAGAGGAGGCCTGACGGATTTAGCGACTCAATGGATGCATCCAAAAGTACCACTTAGAACCCAGTATTTATTTTCCATGGAGAAGAATAACTGTGCTGTTTCCTACTAGGAAATTTATGACGCTTTTTTTCTGTTTAACCAATAACACCTTATGGGTGCTTGAAAATTATATTCACTTATGGATCAAACAGTCATTTTCATTTGTCCTGACAGAAAAGCATAAATTGCAGTGGGGTCCCCAAAGACCAGGTTCAGGCATGGCTTTGCTAGAATAAAAATGGCTACAACCAAACTCCCCATCACTCAGCCTGGAGCTGACCACTTGCTCAGGCCACTCCCTTCACAGGGAAGCCAGACTCTGCTCTTCCTCGAGGCCCAGGCTCACTCTTCTCTTCCCACAAACTTCTCTCCAGACGTCTTGCGCTGACCGCTCTCTCCTTGCAGGCCTCCATGGTTAGTGGACCAGTCAGCCCCCCTTTCCACCTCTCTAAAATCCATGCCCTTACTCTGTCACTTTCCAGCTCCTCTTACTAAACAGAGTTTGTTACCATGCACCTAAGTTTTGGATTTGGCCGCATTGTTTGTTTTGGCCAACGGAGTTTGGAAAGAGAAATATTCGCAAATTCTAAGCCTAGGACAGGAGTTTAAAACTGCCAAGCAGAGCCCAGACAAGACCAGCAAAACCACCCTGGCTAATGCACAGATGTGTGAAAACTAAATGCTGATTTTTATCCACAACTAATGCTTTGTGGCTGTTTGTTACACAGCACTACCTGATTGATACAACCTCCTATAGTGTTTTTTTCATGTAGTGCAATGAGTGTGACAGATATGCAACTCAGCCAACTGATACACATATTTATGGCATTTTCCCCCCAAAACTCAACCCAGTCCCCAGTCCCTATGCTCCTTAAGTGGGATAAATTCAATCTCAGTCTGTTTAACTCTGCCCATTGCCTTTACCCTGAGTTTGTAACAAAATTCTAAAAGTTTACAAAGTACGAAGACAGGGAGGGGCCCCTGTGGTCCTTAATGTCATCCACCTACAAAGCTGATTACTGAGATGTCCATTAGTCATGGCCCATTTGGACCGCCCTGGGGACATCTCGCCCACCTGAGCCCTTCTGACATAGAGTCACTCTCTTCCACATCTGTCACATGGGGACTTCCTGTTGTTCCAACCACGTGCTTGGGTCTGAGCTACTCTGTGTGGTGCCCTTGCTTCTCCTTTGACTCGTCAGAGCAGCCACATTGTCCCTGAACTATCCCTAGAGAGAGGTGTCCTCTCCCTCTGTGCTGGGCCCGACAAGCCTCTCCAGACTTGGCCTCCTTTCCTGGTGCTTAGTCCCGGAGTGACGGCAGGGGGCCCATTTCTACAGTGCCAGCTAGTGGCTGTCCCCCTCAGATCATGGGAACCCCTCCATCTTCCCAAGGAGGCTCTTCTGGTCTGAGGGCAAGAAAGACGGTCCTTTGTTTTCTCCCAAATGAACTGACTATTCCTTGAGTCTTTTTGTTTGCCTAGGGACCCGGACTTTTGAGATACAAGATCCAGGAAGAGATGCCATGTATTCTGACGTCACCATTCTCCTTTCCGTCAAGAACCCCGGACAATGGTGATGCATACGTGTCGATTCTGAGGCAGTGTAACACTTTGGAGAGGCTTGAAAGAAGCAGTATGACTTTGCTTTTTGTTAAGAGAGCTTACTATTTGGTTCAACAACAACAACATAACAAATAAAAGAAGCAATTAATTAGTTGGATTAGTCAAATTTCACTACAACTAATCTCCCAATCACGGATGAAGACTTCGGCTAAGAGTGCCCGCGCCACGGTGGTAGCGGCAGTCTCTACGGCACAGCTGGCGTCTGGCTTGTTGGTTTGTTGCGCTTGTCCCTCTCAGAGTCAGTCAGCGATGACAACAGAGCTCTTCACAGGTTGATCTTCAGTTCATTGAAAGTTAAAGAGCTACAGAAAATGCGGTGATGCAAGTCAGGGAAAAGAGCGAGTCCCCTCTGCACGACCATTTCTGATTCACCAAACCAGGGCTGTGTTATCAGCCTTGGCTTCGCGTTAGGACAAACTCTGAGGAAATTCACAAAAAGAGCATCTTGGAGCTCCGTAGAGGGTCCCCCGGGCATATTCAGCTGAGTGCTGATTAGAGCACACAGCCCAAGGGGCCTACCTGTGGCCGGGGAGAGAGCCACCTGAAAGGACTGGAGGGAACAGTAACAGGCGTCCGCAATGGGCCGGGAACAGTACGTCTGCTCCTCGGTCTAGCTGAAAAAACCTGTAATTCATCGAACATTTGTCAAAGTATTCAGGAGGGTTTTGCATCAGTAGAAGCGAAAAATTAGCCCCAGACTAAATGCAGCTCTCGAGCCGCCTAGAACATTATAAAAGACCCAGAAGGACTAACCTGTCTCCAAGTAACTTACATGCATTTCAAAAAAAAAAAAAAAAAAGCACACACACACACACACACTTAGAATATCAACAAGAATACAAAAATAAGCAGCTCTCAAAAAGATACAAACCACACAATGCCTAGCTGTAACCAAAGATTACCAGACATACAAAGAGGCAGAAAACACCACCCAAATGAGAATAATTGATTGGAATTAGTTCAGAACTGGTGTTAGAATTAACAGAAAAAGACCTTAATACAGTTATTGTAACTCTATTCCATATGTTCAAAACATCACATAGAGAGAGGCATGGAGGATGTAAGAGAGATACGAGAAGTTTTTGAAGATACCACCCCCACATAACTTTAACCAAAGTCTCCAGAAAGGGGGCCCATCTATACGTGTATTTTTTTAAAGCTACTCTGATGAGTTAAGTCGAGAAACACTGCACTCACAAAAATCTAACACACTCCAAAGACTCCCAGCTTCAAAGAACTTCTTATTTGCCTTCAGGAAGCCACAGCACACTTCGCAGTTCCCAATTCATTGATCAGGGTTCCCCTCAAGGAGCAAGGAAGATTCAGGGCCTGTGTGCACCCTCGCCACGCAGCGCCCTGACACATCACAAGAAGAACACTTGGGACAGTGACATTTCCCTAGCAGAGCAAAATAAAGCATAAAACCAAAGAGCAAATCACAGTTTCTGGAAAAATGTGTGCGGCGACTGTGATCTGTTTCTGCAGTGCACGTACACTTAGCCATTTCCATGAAAACCTGACATAATTCTTCAGGTTTCAAAACACCTATAAATTCCACCCCTCTTCACTGCGTGCTGGCGAGCGCACTCTCATGTCCTCCTGAGCACCTGCGGGGACCCAGCACTGTGTTTATAGCAGGCAGTAAGGAAACACTTGCTGAGCTGCTTCACTTGGCTGGTACGTGGAGAATTCTCTTGTAAACCGAGCTAGTTTTGAAGAGCGTCGCAAACATACACAAATCACAGACACTGATGGGTGGTTAGAAGACCTGCACGCAGCGTGGGGCTCTGAAAACGCCAGGGAGCCTGGGTTCCACCCCACGCTGGTGAGGCCAGAATGCCGGGGGAGGCCTCTAAGTGTGGGCATCTTCTAGAAACACCCCAGGTAGTGCGGACGCTACCAGGGTTACTTTTGTTGCTGCAGGCATGGGTGCTGAATAACAGTGCATCTTAACTCAGTGATTTGACGGCTCAGACAAAAGGTTCAGTCCAGGATTAGAAAGTCTTTAACGTGTCTTTAATTCTTGGGGTTTTTTTGGTGTTTTTTTTTTTAATTGAAATATATTTGATATATAATGTGTAAATTTAAGGTGTGCATGTTAATTTGATCTCTTATATTCTGCAACATAATTGCCATTGTAGCGATAATTAGCACTTCTATCAAGCCCATAATTATCATCTGTTTAGTGGTTGGAATTATTAAGATCTAGTCTCTTAGAAAGTTTGATGATTGTAATGCGACCGTGTTGTCTGCACTCACTATTCTGTGCCCCGGATCTCTAGGACCTATCACTGCTGCTTTTACGTCTGTGCCCTTCAGCAGCCTCTGTCCTAGCCCCCATCCTGCCCCCTCAACCCCTATTTCACTCTCTACTTTTATAAGTTTGGCTTTTTTAGATTCCACATACAAGTGATGCTATACAGTACTTGTCTTTCTCTGACTGACTTATCTCCCTCAAGTTTCATCCGTATTATCGCACATGGCACATGGCTGGAGGTCCTTCTTTCTCACAGCTGATTAATGTTCCTGTGTGTGTGTGTGTGTGTGTGTGTGTGTGTGTGTACAGACATAAATCTCACATCTCCTCTATTCATTCGTCTCCTGATGGACACTTGGGTTCTTTCCGTGTCTTGGTTACTGTGGCTCATGCTGCAGTGCATCTGTCCCTTTGATATCCCATTTTAATTTCCGTGACTATATACCCAGAAGCAGGGTGGCTGGATCATATGGCGGTTCTATTTGTAATTTTTTGAGGAACCTCCATGTGTTTTCCACAGTGGCTGAACCAATTTATACACCTACCAACAGTGCACAAGGTTCCCTTTTCTCCACATTTTCACCAACATTTCTTTAATCTCTTGTGTTCTTAACTCTTGTTAACACGTCCCTTTGACGTACGGATCTCCAACTAAGAGTCTGGGAAGATAATGGTGTCTTTTTCAAATTTAATAATGTTTTTCTGGTTCATTCAGCTTTTTAGTGGTTGCCAGACTCATGAAATTGGAAGAGGCAGAGCTAAGATTCAAGCCTTATCCTGTCTGGGACCAAAGGTACGATTATACATATGTCTTTATAGATGTAAAAAAGGGATATACTTATATAACTTACCAGGGTTTATGGATTGATTGTACATGGTGTAGCCTGAAGAATTGAGGGGGGTTTCGTAAGGGAGACTTACATGTGAGGTGAATCTGAATGATGGAGTCTTGTGGGGCAAGGGACATATGTTTCAAGCAGAAAGTTCAGAAAGTAAAATTTCAAAGGACGTTGGGGAGGGACTTGGTAGGGCTGGAGTGCAGAGTTGAAGGATGAGTCCTGGCAAGACGTGAGATGGCTTTCAATAGATGGTGGTGAACAATTGGACTTTCCTGCAGGAAAAAAAAAAGGTACTTCTAACTCACATCATATGCAACAACCAGTTCAATGTGGATTAAAGGAATAAATGTGAAAGGAAATTGTTTCCGTAGATCGTAGGAAACTGTAGAGGAGAATGAGTGCAGTCACTCCCGACAAACCAATCAACTGGCTGTTATTTGTCCTGAACTTGTGAGCAATCTGTCTTTCCTCTCTAGTTGCTTGAAGATCGTATCTTGTCTTTAGTTTTCTGCAGTTTCACTAAAATATGTCTAGAATTGTGTGGGGAGGGTAAATTTTTATTTATCCTTATTAAGATTAATTGCACTTCCTGAATCTGTGAATTGGTGTCTTTCTTCAGTTCTGGAAGATTCTATCTGCTGTTCAGTCACACACTGTTCCCAGCTTATTACTTCTTTCCTCTGATTTGGAACTCCAAATAGACATGTATTGTGTTTTTATAGTCTGTATTTCATGTCCGTTTTCCTCTCATATTTTTCCATTTCTGTGTCTATCTGGGCTGCATTTGGATAATGTTTTCAGATACATGTTTCAGTAAACTAATTATCTTTTCATCTGTGTGTAATCTGCTGTCAAACCCATCTGCTGAGTTTTAGTTCTGATGCCTTCTCTTCTTTCACATTTGTAATTGGTTCTTTTCCAAATGTGTTTGGTCATTTTATACTCTCTCGCTTTCCCCATATTTGTAATCCTTTCATTTATCTCCAAAAACAAACTAAACACACTCATTTTTATATTTGGTAACTGACAATGTTAATATCTAGAATTCTACATTGTTGTTACACTGTCTGTTGTTTTGTGAGTCCTTGTTCGTGGTGCCTGGTGTTTCTGTGAGTTTATAACTTCTGAATGAGTTCATATTTATTTAGAATCTCATCTATGGCCATTCCTCCTGCTCTGTGTTGAAGGTGTGATTATTTCCTTTCAGTTCTGCAAGTTTTTGAGAACGTCACCAACAAGACCTGCATTAAACAACACTCTCCGTCTGAGGTTTACAGACTAGGTACTAATGTAAATTCAGCCCGCAATGCTGAATTCTAAAGTTATCAATTTCAGGGCAGATTTTCCCTCTCTCACATCTGCCTCGAGGTTTGAGAGGACAGTGGCCCCGCAGCCCCTGAGGGTGGGTTTGTCTCCACTTCCCCTTGCATTGCGTGCAGACTCTTGGGCGCCCAGGTTTATGGGGAAGGAGCTCTTGGTCTACTTAGCACCTTGGACAGATCCCCAGCTTTGCTTTCTCTCCCTGCAGCCTGAGGCTCTAAATGAAGCTCTGATATGCTTGGCTGTCAGATGCCCTCAAGGTAGAGCCAGCTTCCCTGCTCTTATCGCCTCTCTGGGTTCCAGTAATAATCAGTTGCTGGCCTCCAAGTATAATTTACTTTCTTGACGGCACATCATGCATTTTAAAGGTTTGCTTTTTTTTTTTTTAATCCAGCGTTTTGGTTTGGTTTCAGTGGAGTCTGTCATATCTAGCCAACCATTCTGCCAGAAGGCATTCTTTGTAATAGCTGCATAAAATTCCACATTATAAACGTCCCACTTTCTAATCATTGTTGGATGGATAGTCAGTTTGTCTCCAGATTGTTTGGTTTGGTTTTGATGCAAAGAGTCCTTACGCATGCATTTTTATGAGTGTGTGCTCTCATTTCTGAAGGACTGGTTCAAAATACCAGAACGCCTATATCCACAGGATGCTGTGTTTGTAGATACACAGAGTCACACACATACCTGCAATATCTCACAATGTGCACATTTACCTCTTCTTTTTTCCCAAATTTGGAAAAATTAATAGTTTCAAGACTAGCATAACGAGCATGTGCACACACACCGACACTGATCCATATACTTACAGTATATACGGTTTTGTTGAACCACTGGAATCAGATAGCCATCAGGACACTTTAGCACTAAATATATCAGCATGTATTTTAAGAAGAAAATCACCACGTAACTACAACATAGTTATCACACACAGGAAACGCAACGTTAATTATCTTACTATCTAGAATGCTATTCATATTCAAATGTTCTCAATTGTCCCCAAAACACCTTTTACAGATGTTTTGTTTTTTAATCCAAGAGGAAGTCCAAGATCAATTAAAGATTACAAATTGCCTTTAGCTGCAAAATTCCCTTAATCCCTTTTTAACCTGGAACAGTTCGCTTAGCTTTATTTTTATTTTTGCCTTTCATGGCATTGGTCTTTTGATGAGTCCAGGGTAGCTATTTTACAGAATATCCCTCAAGTGTATTTATCTGATTTGATTTGATTCAAGGTAACCACTTGTGGTCGGAACACCTCCTGGGAACTGTGCACCACATCAGGGGATACGCGCAACCACCGGTTCCCGTTACTCGCTGTGCTAAGTCTGAGCATTTGGTTAGTGTGGTGTCTGCCGTTTCCCTCCTGTTAAGCTATCCTTTGCCCATAGTAATCAATAAGTAATTTATGACACCAGACTTCGATCACGTAGTCAGCCTCCTCACCAACAATCTTCCATGCAGTGATTTCAGCGTTCATAGAAGGTTCTTGCCTTAATCAGTAATTATTATGGTGACTGTACAGTGGCAATTTCCTGTTTCTTTTATTCTTCTACATTTAGTAATTGATATTTTTCTGTAAAGAAGAGCTTTCCCATGTACCTGAATTTTTAAAATGTTCATTCACTTATTTATATGATTGTGGACTTGTGGATTCTTTGGGTTTTTTCCCCTTATGTTATGTGTTCTGACCCATTTCCTGGACCTGGCCAGTGGGAACCCCTCAGACTGGCCATGGTGTTCTTTTCTGTCTCCAAACATTTGTGAGCACTTTCTTCATCTGAGCACAGGAGAATGTTCCCATTTCATCTTGTTCTTTCCAGCTCCAGCCCCCCACCCCCCACCGAATCCGTGGGGTCTCGCGGCCCTGGCTCCTCTTGGAGGGAACACCCTTGAGAAGCCAGCACCTCACTCTGAGTCTCCAACACGCTCTCCCCTTGACTTTCAGAGCGACACCTTTCCCAGCCCCACTGCCGCCTCTGTGCTTATTCTGCGGGCTTGTCTTGCACGTATGTCTCTGCGGTTGGTCCTTTACGTGACGGCGACGTGAAGTTCTTCCAGGCTCTCCTGGGATGGCGTCAACCCCTCCCAAGGTTTTCGTGATGATTTATACCCTGCCAACTCCCAGGCCACCGTCCCCGTGCTAGCCTGTCTCCAGAGCTCAAGTCCGCTGTTTACAACTGTATACTCAACGCCCTGCAGACATCTCAGACCCACTCACTTCACTTTCAATTAAAGGCATCACCACCCACCCAGTCCCCAGGACTTAAACATGTCACCTCCTTTCTCTGTCACCCAATTTCTCTATTTAGTAACCAGACTCTGCCAGATCTAACCCAGAAACGTCTTGTGCACCACGTTTTCCTCTCCAAACTCAGTGCTATGTGAATCCCAACTCTCCCTCGGATGATGGTCTCTTGTTCTGCAGTTCTCATGACTTGTTTGGCTTCTTATGCCAGGATTACCTCCTGCAGAGTAAACGAGCTGACATGCGTGGCATACATTCCTCAGCCCCCACCCCCTTTCCTTCTTAGAGAAAACTCTGATGTTGATCTGCACACAGAGACACCTAGCCACCTGGCTGTGTTCCCTCTAATGAGACACAGCAAAAGTGCAATGTGGGATTTTGATGGAGAGCGCCCCTTCCTGCCTCTCTTCTCCTTCCAGCCTGCAGCTCAGAAGGCTGCTCCCCAGGGGTCATCTCAGACCCTCAGCTGATCGGGAAGATGAGAGCCATGTGCTGAGCTGATGGGCAGAGAGATGGAATCCAGCACCCCAGGTGACGCTATGGAAATATCTTCTCCTATGTCCCTCCTCCAGGTTACTGACGCCTTCCTCCAGGCTACTACCTACAAGATATCAACTTTGATCTTTTTTAAGCCATTGCTTTTGGGTAGGGGGAGAGTGTGTCTCCTCTGGGCAGCTGCCCCAATCCCAGCTGGCAGCAGATGGCATCGTGGCAGAGCACATCACCTTGGGAGCTAGCCACCACTGCCCTTGGAGTGACTGCAAGGTCTCCATCAAGCGACATAACTACTTTAAGTCTCACTTTATTCTCCACCAAGCAAACCCCTTTCCACTTTTCTTCAGTGGCCAGTTTCTATCCATGCTTCAGTATCTAAGTCAGGTGTCACCTCGAGAGAAGAGAGGCTTCTGGGTGCTAGTCATGTTCTACATCTGGATAGGGATTCATTTAAGAAAGTCGTATCTTTAAGCTCTATACACTTGGGTGTCTCTCTCTCTCTGCATGTATGTGCTGTGGATGGAGGTGCAGAGATGGAGGCAGATATAGTAGTAGGTGTGGACGTAGAAGTAGAGGTAGGTGTACAAGTAGAGAGAGAGCAGGTGGAGAGGGAAGGGTAGAGTAGATGTAGATATAGAAGTAGGTGTAGAGATGGGTGTAGGTACAGATGCTGGTGTAGGTGTAGAGGCAGAGGTCGATACAGAAGTAGATGGAGATGGAGAGGTAGAGGACGAGGCAGAGCAGATGGAGAGTTAAGGGTAGAGACAGATGTAGGACCATCTCCATCTGCTTCTATATCTACCTCTACCTCTACACCTCCCTTTCCCAGACTGGCCAGCGAGCTCCTGCTCCCCCAGGACCAGCCACATGAGGACTCGCATGAAGCTCTCCGCCAACGTCCATAAACACACTTGTGAACAGAGATTCTTTATGCACAGTGCACCTTTGGGGCCTTGACGAAATGACTTCCACGTGCCTAATTCCAAATGTGTGAAATCACGCCTCCTTTATTTAGTCTAAGACGACTTTCTATACGCTGCACAAAACTACCTCCTGAATTTGGGAATTGGGATTTTGAAAACAAACGCTTCTCCCTCCCTCCATTCCCTTCGAGACTGAGCACACTTGATCCACATCCCCTGAACTTCTGTCTGGGAGACGACGCACCCTCGGGGCCTGATTCTGGGGAAGCCCCTGTCTCTGCTCCACCTTAGAGTGGCTTCCTGAGTCACGCCGACCAGCACCGCAGATGTCCTCCAGGTGCGCAGGCCGCCACCTTGCTGGACACTTGGGAAAGAAAGACAACAAAAAGCCCACGTGTGAAAGAGGGACGGTGTGCGGGCTCACATGATAATCATAGTAAGTTTGCCAGATTTAGCAAAAGAGAAAAAACTACATCTAATTAGTTAAATTTCAGTGTCAGATAGTTTTCAGCATATTTATGTCCCATGTGATAAATAATTTCTTTGGTGCTAGTGTGTCCCAAATATTGCATGGAACTGACTTATTCTAGAAAATCATTCATTGTTTCTCTGAAATTCAAATTTCACTGAGTGCTTTGTATTTACGGGACTACCTGAGACCACAGTGCCTTTGCCTAAGCTGTACTCACCGGCCACAAAATGCTGTCTTGGACAACATCGTCCTGCTCGCTCCGCACAAAAGCCTAGCTCGGTGGGCAGAGCAGAGGTCACTGGCTGCACTGACATGAAGGTGTTCAACAAGAATCACAGCGCCAGCAGGCGGCAGAGCTCTCACCAAGCTCTGGCTTTTATTTTAGCCACATTCACGGCTTTAGAGGTGGGACAGGAGACCCTTTCCATGGAAGAAGGTGATCGTGTCTCTTTCCACAGCATGTCATTGTGGCATCACTTTTCCTTGGGAAGGAAACTTGCCCCATCCTGAGTCCATGTGTTCAGGAGGGACTGATCGCAGACCCAGGCACGGAGAGTCTGCAGAGCCCTCCTCCCCAGCCACGGCTGTCCGCTCACTGGCCACACCCAGGACACACCAGTGAGACAGTCACAGCACTTAGGCTGGAAGTTACTGAGAAAGAGGACTCTCTTTTGGGAGGGGCTTCCAACTCGGTAAGCCATCACAAAGGAAAGAAAAAAGAGAGTGAACCTTGACAAAGTAATTTGATCACCTGGATCCAGCTATGCCTGAAGGCTGATGGCCTCGGACTTGAATTTTCTTGATTTCTTTCTTTTCCCCCTCAGTACAGGTTTACATGGGTCTCTGCCACTTGCCGACAAAATGGTCCTGAACACCTACTTCCACATTTAAATGTCAGTCTATTGAAATCTGTCCTGGCCAGAAATCATGTATTAAGCGTTTGCTATGTCCCAGGCAGTGTGACCAGCACAGAGACCCAGCACGAGCAAGGTAAGCACGTCCTCTGCCCTCTCAGAGCTGACTTTAACGCCTAGACAGGCTGCCAGCAGGCCGCGGCCACGCCGTGCTGCCCGGTCTGAGAGAAGAAGGCTGTCCTCCAGTCCAGCTGAGCTCCTGCCAAGCGCCGAATCCCAGAGCCAAGTCTTCAGGCGGCTCCGGGACTTCTCTCAACAGAGAGCAGGTCACATGGCCGGGGGCTTGTTAGAGAGACCTCATTGTGTCACCACTGTGCCCCAGTCCAAACAGAGGCCACCTTCCAGCGTCACCCACAGGCCTGCCCCTCCTCCAGCCGCCAACTGAGGGGTAAACCATCTTGTTAAAATACAGAACGCCAGACTGAGACCCCAGAAGGCGATGAGTCCTAGCTCGTCCAAGATTTACTTTCCAAGTGTGAAAGTCAATAAAAACTAATCAGATGTTTACCTCGTTTCCTCGGTAATGACCCCGACACGCCTCCAATTCTCAAACTGAATCTATGTGCAGGCGCTGCCCCGACTGGGGTCAGGGCTAATTTCTGCGTAACACAAAGAACCATCACCGCGGTTATTCATACCGGGGCCCAGGGTGCTCTGTGCAGCTGCCGGTAACCTCATTTCCGTAGGAGGAGGCGCTGCAGCCAAGATTCGAGTGCGCGAGCAGGGGATTAGGTATGCAGCAGCCATTAACAGTAATGAGAGGGATGCACCTAATTCCCCAGCATCGTTTTAAAATTTGCTTTATTAAATAATGCTGTGATGTTATGTTAAGTAATGCGATGTTAAGTAGCACTGACTTCAGCCTCATTAAATAATCTCCTTAACTACCACACTGGAAAACTAGTATCATTAAACAAAGGCGACTTGTCACCAGCCGTGATGTAATCGTTACAGAAGGTTCCAGGTCAGGGAATTAATAAGCAAGGTCCTGCACGTATAACGCCACCAAAGGGCTTTGAAAGAGAGGGTGGGTGGGTCTGAAAAACACCTCCGGAGAGAGAACCCACAGTTCCCAGATCACTAACTCAGAAAGGGGAGAAAGCTGCCCACCCACTTTTGGTCCTGCCCCTTCGTGCCTGGCGCACAACCAGAATTCCAGGAGCGGTGTTACTGTGACGTGCTGCTGGGGAAGGAAGGAAACATGACACAGTGGGTCCATTTGTCAGCCTTCCTCCCTGACAGCAAGAAACTGGAGAACACAGTGGAACGGCCTTCAGTATCTCCACCCTGACCGTGTCGGAAGAGCCCGTTTTACAGAGAAAGCTGTGATCCTGCCAAGGGAAATTGCCTTTTACCATCCTCTTCTCGGTAGCAGTCCGCAGGATGGCGCCGCCTCCCAGAGACGCCAGGTCCCACTCCCCAAACCCGGGAGCACGTTAGGCTGCACGGCAGAGCGAAGTGCAGATTACTAATCAGCTGGCCCCAAGGCGGGGGAGAATCCTGGGTTACCCGAGTGGCGCCTGTGGGACCATCCTGGTCCTTAGAAGTGGGAGAGGGAGGCAAGAGAAGAGGGAGGGTGGAGTCAGAGGGAGAGATGTGACCATGACAACGACAGAAGCAGGGTCTGAGCCGGACGGCGGGAGGGCTCCACCCGCATCGCTGGCTTCGAAGGTGGAGGAAGGCGCCCAGGGATGCAGGCGGCTTCCGGAAGCTGGAGAAGGCAAGAAAACAGATCTTCACCAAGAGCCTCCAGGAAGAAGGGCAGCCCTTTCGACACCCGAGTTTTAGCCCAGTAAGACCCGTGTCAGGCTTCTGACCTACAGATCCACCCAGCGATAAATTAATTTTAAGCCACTAAGTTGGCGGCCATTTGTTCCAGCAGCGGGAGAAAGGAAACACGTGCACTGTTTGGAATGTTGTCCTGCACTTCCTGGTGGAAACTTGGAGACTTAATACGCCGGCAAGGGCGTGCCCTCCACCCACGAGCAGCTCCTTCGGTGGCTTGTGAGGCCCAGCCGCTCCACCGCAGGCATCTCGGCAGCAGAGGAGAGGCTCACGAGAGACGGACTAACAGACCCACGGCTAGTGTCCACCAGCGCACAGGCAGCGGGGGGCAACACCCCCAGGTGCTGAGCCCGTCCCGAGGCCCTCTCTCCAACCAGCTCCCTCTCCTCACTCAGCCTCGATGGTGAGGGAGGCCGCACTTGACTCAGGCGCCGAGGAAATGCGTCAGCCGGTCCAGCTCAAGCTCAGAGCTCCTCCTGGTAAGGCTCAAGAGTGGAATTTGAACCTCCTTGAGGTTTGGCTCCCAAAGCCGGGTCCCGCCCACTGTCCCACAATACCTAGATGCCAACGGCTCTCAGCACACAGCCACAGTCAGACGCAGCGGTGAGGCCCGCCTTCTGCGTGGGAAACGTGTGCTGCCGACAGTGGGTTGCTGCTGCGTTGCTCCTGCGAAGGGGCCTTGCCAAGAGGGGTCTTGGATTTACACCAGTCTCTGCACCGGGGGCATAGGCGACACCGCTTGTCTCCCCACAAGGCTCGTGGGTTAGAAAGGACAGAATGCCGAGAGGGCTCTCGGTTCAGCCTTTACCACACAAACAGAGGGGCGGTCTGCCAACATCAGCCCGTGGGGGTCTTCGGCCGGGTCTTTGGCCAGGTCTTGTGCCACAGCGCGGTGCACTCCAGGATGAGGAAGCAGCAGCAGCGCGTCCAAGTGAGAAATCCTCCCCGCGTCGGCCATCGCCCGCCTTGTTACAGGCGTGGAAGGCACAGGTGAAAAGACTCAAAGAGAGAACCAACGGGCGTGGCTGGGGGTTGGCCAGCTCCTGCTGCCCAGGGGGACCAAAGGGCGTGGCTAGAGGGCAAGCGCCTACTGCCCAGGGGAGCTTTGTGATGCCAGACACGCTCCATGGGTGCCCTTTACAATAAGGCGGCCTCTAGCGACAAGCGGCTGGTGCCCTGTGACTGAGGACCTGAACACAGAAGCTTAGTTCGTTTTAATTAATTTTTAAATTAAAATACTCACATCTGGCTAGTGGCTCTTGTATTGGACAGCACAGAATTGAAGAAACGTGTGTGAACCTACAACGTGTCCCTGGCACTGCAGTGGCCACTGGCCCGCTGGCCCGTTGGCCTTGGAATGGTCAGCTTCGTGGCGAGCGAGGCTCACCCCGACCTCCAGGATCCAGGTGTGTAATCCTTCTGTGAAAAGCTGTGCTCCCTCGTCCATCACCCTGTCTGCGTGTAAACAGCCCTTCAGCCCGCCTGTCTTGTGTCTGTTTCTTTGCTACCGGACCTATCAATCTGTGTTACACTTTGGACTTTGACTGAAACGCGTGCCCTGGGCTGGGCCCCTCCTGGAGCCGTTTTATTGCACACGTGCAATTAACACGAGGGCTAATTATAGCTGTCAGTTAAAAGCACAGCTTGTAATAAAAATGCCCTTGAACTTTTTGGAGTTAACAAAGCCACACGTGGGTGGATGTCCTGTTGGGTAAGGACGGTCCTGGGTGCGGCGACCCGGGCTCTCCGCACCGGGGGCACTTTTTCTCTCGTCTCACTCCTGGGACCCAGTGGAGAACCTCACAGCCACTGTCACTCTGGCAGGAGAAAGACCGTTCCAGACTCACATTCTTCCTCTTCACTTTAGCAGTCGCAAGTATCTCCTGATGCGTCAGAGCACCCAGACCACAATCCAGATTAAATGACATTTTTAAACGAGGAAATCGAGGTTTATGATCTACTTGCCAGTTTCAGCGTTTTGATCCTCATACTGAGAACCCTACACCTGACAAGGGTTGTCTAGGGTGCTGTCTGATCGGGCCGCCCAGGGAAATGACAGCCCGCGAGGCTCTGCTCCGGCTGCGGGCACACTGACACCGGCCGCGCTCCTCCGGCCCATCGCGACAGGAGGGTATCACCTGCTCTCCTTGAGGCCCCACATTCTGGTCCGCACGCTTGCTGTGAAGTTGTTTTGTTGACCACTGGGGAGCAGAGGTCCTACGGAAACGTGATCTCTCAAAGCCAGCTCCCCCTGCACCGGCGGGGTGTGCAGCTCTTAAATATTTGTTCAGCGAAGGCCGCGGCCGCTCCTGAGCCGGGAAAGGGCACGGGGTAAACAGGCAGCCGCTGGCGCGCCCTCCCAGGCGTTCGGGAGGTGGTGTGGGGCCCCGCAGCGGGTAGGGAGACCACTGCCTACGAGTTCTGGCAAGAAGGAGTCAACATTCCTCACTCCTAAGGAAAGACAAAGACACAAAAACCAACTACGGCTGTGCCCAGCCTGTTATGTTCAGGCCCAACGCTGGTTCCCAGGGTGTACTCCCAGGCACACTGCCGCAATCGGCAGGGTTTTCCTACACAAGTCAAGGCTGCGGACAGACTGCAACCACGTTAACAAGGAGAAAGGGGACTTAATTCTGGAGCAGTAGCCTCAGCCCTGGCTTTATGTTGGAGTCACCTGGGAAGACTTAAATGCCAGTGCCCAGATCCCGAAGCCCATTGGATAGTGCTCCCTGTAGGGCCGGGGCAGTGGGATCAGTCCCTTAGTTTAAATACCCCCGGGGGATTTTACCATGCAGCAGGTTGGCCACCACTGACTAGTGGAGGGTGGGGGGGTCCGGAATCTCCCCAGTGGGAAGGTGACTGGAGAAGCAGGCGTAGACAGGGAAGCTCCTGAAAGCCATGGGGATGGTCCCACGGACAGGACCCACCCCTCTGCCACCCTCACACCACGGGCTTAAGGATCTGAATTCCTGGAGAGCAGGCTGACGGCGCTCAAGCTGACGGCGCTCAGGACGCAGCCAGGCCCTCGGTGGCCAGGGCTGAGAGGAAGGCGCCCCTGTCCCCCTGCTTCCTGAGTGGGAGGAGAGGCAGAACCTACTCCCCGCCTCGGACACACACAGCGAGGAGGCTGGAGTGAAACCAGCCAGGGGAGTGGACGCTGGGCCCTGAGGTGCCCCCACCAGCCATGGTCTCTGCCACCAACGGGTGCGTAACCTGGGGTGAAAATATATATTAAAGTCTCTGGGTTATAGATATACAAGCTTCTTCTGTCAGCACAGGGAGCTAGATTCAATACCTCGTAATAACCTAAAATGGAAAGAATATGAAAGCGAATGTATGTATGAGTGTGGGTGACCGAGACGTTACGCTGCCCACCAGAGACGGACACATCATCGTAAGCAGACTGCAGCTCAATAAAAATAGTAATAACAGTAAGTCTATGGGTTAAAAAAAAAGTACAAACCTGTTTGAAACAAGAAGACGATGTACCACATTTTCCCAAAACATTTTAATAATTACAGAGCCTCCCCGCTTCGTATTTTTCAGATTTACCGTCGTCATCATTTTAACGACTGTGGCGCAGTGGCGTGAAGCCCACCGCCCCTCTGTCCACCTCCAGAACGTGTTCAGTTGGCTGTCACTTGTAGAGCGTGTGGGGCGGGCCAAGCCCTTCAGAAGACACCAGGAGCCCAGGAGGCTGGAGCCCAGGAGCAGACACACCTCGGGGCGCCTGTCCTTCCCCCGGGCTGCGGCACAGGCCGTGCTGTTTACCGCTCACAACACGCTCAGGACCCGCACGCAAACTGCAGTTTACAAATCTATCTCACACACACTCTGAGCAAATTAAATCAGATCAGGCAGAAATGGCCTTAAAGGGAGATAATATTCTGACTAACTTCCCGCTTAAAGTGGCCACGGTCCCCAGGTCTGCCACACTGGCCCTGTCACCTGGGTCAGACACGTGAGCAAGCCAGCAGCCCCCAGGTGTCTCTTTCCGAACTGGCCCTGGGGAGCCCCATTCCCCGAGGGCTCTGGGTTTCCACTCACGGCAGAGGTCAGCTGTCCAGCCAGGAGCGTCAGCGGCGAGGGGCTTTGAATGCTGCGTGGGTTTGGGACACTGCTTGTGCAGAATGCAGAAAATGTACACATTGTGTGTGGAGGGGGCATTTAAAATGGAGGCAACAATTTTTATAGCTGGAAATTGGAAAACTCTCGAAAGCTGATGGAAGGAGCCAGAGCGGCCGATGATGAGATGTAAAAGGGAGGTGGAGTCACCAGTGGGAAGGACGGCTGTGAGGTCTGTCAGACAACCCCGGGCAGCTACGGGCTCTCGCAGTCGCGGGGTAAAGTCCCCCCAAATGCACTGACACCCTAGCACCCCAGACCTGTGACAGTGCCACCTTACGGAGCAGAGGGGACTCTGCAGCTGTGGTTAAGGTTGTGAGCCCTGAGACGGGAGACAACCCTGGGTTATCTGTCTTTACCACGTGAGTCCTTGAGAGCAGAGAACCGTTCCCAGCTGTGATCAGAGAGCGACACAGTGATGGAGGGGTGATCGAGAGGTGGGGGTGAGAAAGGCTGGACCCACTGCTCCTGGGTTTGAAGATGGAGGAAGGGGCCCAGAGCCAGGGTGCAGGTGCCTCTGGAAGCTGGCAAAGGCAGGAAGCGCGTTCTCCCCTGGAGCCTCCAGAAGGACCCCCGCCTCGCGGACACCCTGATCTCAGCCCCGGGAGGCCTATTTCAGACTCTGACCTCCAGACCGGGAGATAATACACTCACACTGTCCAAGCCACTAAGCATGCGGTGCTTTGTTACAGCAGCACAGGAAACGAACACGGCTCTGGAGTCAGGCTGCCTGAGTCTGAAGCGCCCAAGTGTATTCCCGGCCCCCACGTGACTCTGCAGAGTGGAGGCAGTCGGCGAGTCCGCGCCATGGGACCGTTTGAAGGGTTAAACGAGGTATGGCCTGAGAGGTGCTTGCCCCTGGTGAGTTCTCCACGTGCCTTAAGCCACAATTTTAAAAGCAGTAAAGAAAAGAAAGTATAAAGGTTTTAAAAGGATTTCTTTTTTTTAAAAAAAAGGAAGGGGCTGTGTGCCACAAAATGCAAAATGTAGGATTCATAGTGATGTCGAGGCTCTAAATCCTGACTGTGGGGACAGCAGGCTCGTTGCTGGGTTCTTTTTAGCAGGTACGGATTCTCAGGGCAGTGGTTCCACTTGTAAGTGGAGCTGGCCCTGGAGGTCCTCCCTGCTGGGCCCGGGGAGACACGGGCTGCCCTGGTCTCCGCGCTGTTCCCGGGCAGGGCCTCGGCCGACGGAATGGACACTAAATATAAAGAGGAACCGCGTGAGGAAACAGTCTCAGGCCGGGTCTGAGGCCAGCCCCGCGCGGTCTCCTGACGGCGCTGGCCGGGGTGGCATTGCTCCTGACACGAGAAGGAAAGACGTTCCCATTAGTGCCTCATTCCCACACGCCTGCGCTTTTTGAAATGTGAGCGACTCTGTTTCCTTCTTACTTTCCGGAGATAAAACCAAAGTCCTTGCATTTGTGCCACACGATCTCTGTGCTTTACCTGCCCTTCATCGCTTCTTGCAAGTAAACTCCTGCCTCTTTGCAGTTTGCCTGCAACCCGCCGCCCTGTGTGCCTCATGGTGTCTTCATTTCCTTGGGGGAGACCCCCTGCTTCCCCCTCGGCTGGCCTGGAGGGGGTCTCTCACTGCTGGTCGGATTATAATGCCCCCTGCCCCTCCACCCACTGCCCGGCGTGGCTGCCCCTCCAGGCCCAGCCGCGCTGCGCACAGCGCCGCCTAGTGGCCAAGAGCCCCAGGCGCGCCCTGCTGGGCACGCACGCTTCAGAGCCTGGCGGGGAAAAGGGGGTTTTTAAGTCACCTTTTCATTTTGTCCCTACAGATCTCTGTGCATCTGAGAGCTATGCTGGAATTCACAGAGCAGCAAACTATGAGTGGAAGAGAATTAGAGAACGCACACAGGTGTGTACTGGTGGACTGGGAACCACATGAGATGATGAAATGGTCCAGTGGTCCAGCCTGACCCTTGTGTGTGGGACCTGTGATTCAAAAGTCAGACCTAGAGTGAAGTAAAGACGGAGAAGGACAAATATCAGATGATACCACTTGGATGTGGGATCTGAAACATGACACAAACGAACTTACTGACAAAACAGAAACCGACTCACCGACATAGAAAACAAACCCATGGTCACCAAAGGGGAAGGTGGGGGGAAGGATAAACTCGGAGTTCGGGGTTAGCAGGTACACCCTGCTGTGTACCAAACAGATGAACGGCAAGGCCTGCTGTACAGCACGGGGGCTGGACGCAGTAGCTTGTAACAGCCCATGATGAGAAAGAACATGAGAAAGAGTGTGTAGGTGTGCAGCTGGGCCACTGGCGGCACACCTGACGCCGTCGCAACACGGCAGATCGGCCGTCCTGCAGTGAAAGTAAGTAAGGAAGAGCGAGTCTGTCTGTCACACGTCGCAGTTCATCTGTCCGTCGGCCGACCTCCTGTCTGCCGCACGCACATGCAGACCCCCCCACGTCGCAGGGAAGTGCTGGCCACGCAGCGAAGAGAAAGCACCAGGGACACCGCATCGTATGCAGGGCCCAGGCACATGTCTTCCCACCGCGGTGCGTCTGCAGGCTGTGCGGCGACATCCGGGTCTCGGCAGGGAAACGCAGACCCTGGGGGCTGGGCTGGGGCGGGGTGCCCTGCGCTGGGGGACAGGGGCTCGGCCTTGGGCCCCGAGCGGCTCCAGACCCAGTGGTCAGCGGGAGACGCTCGGGTCGGTGGGCAGGGAAGCGGGCCGTGTGGGTGTCTGGCGGAGGGCGGGCGGCGCCCCCCAAGGGGGCCGGACCAGCTCTCTTCCCCCGCAGTCGATTCCATCGGCGCACTGGCTTGTTGAAGGCACGGTCCGGTTTCTCACAAAGGCTGGGCTCCTGCTCTCCGGGCCTCACACCCGCTTCCTTCTCAGCTGCCCCTCCTCCAGATGGGACTGGGAGTGACTGCCCTCCGGGGCACGTGTCCACGCAGTCTGCTAGCTACGGCCGGGAGGGGCTGGCCAGCACGGGCTCCTCCCAGCTTCAGCCTGGCCACTCCCTCTCCTGGGATGCCCTGCGGTCACCCCACAGTCTCCCCCAGGAGTTCTGTCCTCTGTGCTGTCGGCCTGGGCCCCCCCAGCTGGGAGTCTCTGGTGTGTTCGTCCCGTGTCTGTCCATGTATCCACCAGGCGGGAGCCTGGTTCCTTCCACAGCCTCCCTGCGTACGTGCCAGGCACAACCAGCGAGGGTTAACCCAAGGGAGGAATGTGTTTCCCACTGTCGAGGGTCTGGAGAGGCCAAAGTTTCGGTTGTCAAGGACAAAGTGGTCAGTTGTCAAGGAAGAGCTGCCTCCCCCGGGCAGGGCCAGTGGCCCATCAGCTCGGCTCTCGCTGGAGCTGGAGGTTATTCTAACCAAGCTCAGTCCTGCCCACTGTGGGCGGCCAGTTACCCGGCCCCGGCACTCTCGGCATGTAAGGCCAGACTAGGCTCAGGAGCGGGGCCGAGCTGGGCACTGTGGGATGTCTCGCGACACCCCCACCTTCGCCACCAGGCACCAGACCCCCTCGCCAGCCCTGCCCTCACCCCAGCTGTGGCAGTAAAAACGTCCATTGCCAAGACGTCACGTGGGGCAAGCTCACCCCTGCCCTCCATGGATCAGTCTCCATTCCTCACCGCCTGCCTGCCCAGGCGTCACTGTGATTTCTTTCCAGGACAAGAAGCTGCACTTGGATGGGTCCTGGCTCCTAGTCTTGCACACATGCCCCCGGATCCATGCTTGTGCCAGTCATCCAGCTGGAGCCCCTGGCACCCCCATGCTGCCCCCGAAGCTTCCCCACGTGTGTTCAGACAAGGGTGTGTGGCCCCAGAGCAGCCCTCCAGGGAGAAACGCACATCCTCCAAGAAGCCCCAAGGGAGGCTGGGCCTGGGAGGGTGCTTAAAACCAGGCCAGCCGAGGCCAGCCCAGGACAACGCACTGAATGGCCTTCAGCAACATTGTCACTAGGCGAACGAGTCATTTAGTTCCAAAGATGGGGGAAACTGAGGGTACGGCCCAATTCTATCCGTCTCAGGGCCACTGAATGCTCCTCAAAGGCACGTCCTTCCCAATTAGCTGCTGCCCCTGACGACGTCTGAGAGAGGTCGGCGTCCAGGGCCCCCCCGCCGTCCGCACCCACACTCGGCTGTTAGACGGCGCGTCAGATCATGGAGTCACTATGCTGCCGGCTACTCGACATCATTTTCAAACCACTGCTTTATTTCAACAATTATAAAGCTTCCTGGCCTCTGACAAATAAGTGGGAAACCTTCTTACACGCTAGCAGAGCCAGGAAAGGCAACGGTGTCAGAGCTGGGCCTCGCCCTCCCGCCTGGCGTCTGCTCTTCCCAATTTGTGTTTGCCCAGAGCGATGGGAAATCCAGAGGCTGGCAGACTCCTTACTCACTTCCCACCCCTGTCAATCTCGGTGAGGTTTTACATGATTGGATGTGAGTTTGGGGTGAATTATTCAGGTCTCATATTTTGATGAATGGGAAAAAAAGATGCCTGGAGAGAACACGGAACGTGCATGTTTGTGCGATTCGGGAAAACAAACGTCACCTTTGCCCCACTTTTAGTTCCCGTAAAGAATTATCTGTAATCTTCTGCGCTTGGCAAGCAAAGCCCCCTGGGTGGGCAGGAGCCCTGCCAGCCACGAGCTCACAGGGAGAGACTTGTGCATCTCTCTGGGCGGCATTTCCATCCTTATCCGGAAGGGGCGGTGGTGGTAACAACAGGGCCCCTGCCCTGGGCGTGGGACCCACAGCGTGTGCAGGGACGAATCTGCGTGCTGGCAAGGACTGGACGGACTAGGATCTGCCGTTTGCCCGGTCAAGGGCATGAGCCTCCTCTGGCCCCGTCGGGGAAAAGGCTCGAGGGTGGCTTTGGCGGTGAGGCCCGCCAGGAGCAGGGCTTTGTGGCCATTTGCACTGAGAGCTGAGACTCACCACCCTGCCCCACGGTCCCCTCTGAGAAATCAGGAGATGTGCAGACGGACACCGGGCCTCAGTTTTCCCATCTGTAAATGAGGGGCAACCTCCTGATTAAGTGACAGCGCCCTCGGGGAGAAGGACAGGCGGGGAGGACCAACAAGACCACCATAATGGAGGGACGCGATCTTGTCTGACAGCCCCCCCCCTTCCTCAGGACTCGCTAGCCCCCTGTACAAGAAAGCTTCTTCTGTTCAGGGAACCCCAGGGCGTCTGCTTCAACGAGCGATGCACCGCGGTTGGCTAGAAACCTCCCTCTCTCTCTCAAAAACGGATCTCTGCTCTCCGAGCTTCGCCGGCTTCAGTGATGTATGATTACAACACCTCCTCCACCGCGTGTTATTAATTTCATTTATAGCAGAGCCGATAACTCACACATTCAAGGCAGTTTGTCATGCATACCTGTAAATAGATTGAAAGTCTGCCGAAGCATGCTGGGTACACACGCGGCCGCAGCCCGCGCGTCTCCTGGCCCCCCGCCAAGGCCTCACCGCCGGGCGGAATTCTTCATCACGCGTATGAATTTATGCCACCCCAGCCCCCGGCGCCATCACCCCTGGAACTCCGCTCAGTCTCAGCGCTGCTGCCCCCGCCGGCTCTGTGGGCACTGCTCCCCGTGAAGGTGAAATGTCGCGGCCGTCATGTTCCTATTGATTTAGAGGAGACGCCTCCACGCCCGCCCACTCGGTGGTCTCTGTTCCGTGACCTGCGCCAAAAGCACCCCGCTGTGTACGAGGCGAGTGGACACGGGCAGGGCGACCCGGGCAGAGGGGGCTGGGGCCGCAGGAGCCGCAGGAGCCGCAGAGCTCGGGACATGGGGTGCACTGCCCCCACTCCCCCCAGAGTGGCCTGGAGTCACCAGAAGGGTCCTCGGTGCAGCAGTCTGAATAATCAAAGTGGTTCCGGCCAGAGATGCAAGCTGCTTGCTTAGGGCAAGTCTTTTATTTATTTTTTCTTTTAGGGCTGCATCCAAAAATAGCAAAATGGACATTTAGGAATTTCACAAACCTTTTGATACTACCCTCATTTCCCAAAATTTATCCCGTAGATGTTCTGGTATATACACTCCCAGGGGGCACGCCTTCGCGGTGGGGGTATGACTGCTTTGTGGACACCTGTGGTTTCTGCCTTCCCAGCATCTGTGCCCCTGCTGGTAGCAGGCCTTCGGTGTTTATGGGGCAGGTGACTTCCTCATCCATGAGGGTCAGGGGGATTGACTCCACCCCTGCCTCCAGTGTGGTCATGTGACCCAGAGCTGGCCGATCAGAGCATCAGCTCCCCCAGCATGGTGACTAGTTCAGGGAATTAAGATGACAGACCAGCTTGGTCCAGTGAGGCTCGTTCCAGGACTCTTGCTGAGGCAGTTGAATAAGGTCAGTTCTCCTACTTCTTGTGTTTCTGAGAAGGCAGGATATGAGCATCGAGCTGCTAATGTAAACATCCTGCAACTAGAAGGAGAAAGCTTTATTCAAGATGAAGCTATATGTGCAAAACGAAAGGGGGCAAAGCCCAGAGGTCAAGAGTGGTCTAGTCAGCACCTGGATCCAGCCATGCCTGAAGCCAGTGTATGTCTTGGTTTTGGGTTACCTGAGCCAACATATATTTTTCTATTCTTTTTAAAATTATGAGTTGGGATTCACTCTCTTCTGACTGAAAAACAATATCCTGATAATACAACTGAGAGCCCGAATACCAAGAATCAGAGTCTCCTCAACCGTTCCTGCAATTGTTCGGCTTTCCTTGCAGTCTCAAGTGTCTGATTCCAAGTTAGCAGTGGATTTGGGGTTCCTTCAAGTGCTATCCTTCGTAAATCCAACCTCGCAGCCTGTCAGAGTGCAGCGATCAGATCGATCGTGTGGAAGGAAGATGTCCTTTTAAAATGAAAAGGGAAAGCCAGTTTTCTCTACATTCTTTTTTTCATAAATGTGTGTCACCTCTTCCTCTTGGCATCTTCAGCCCCTCATCCTCCACCCTACACTCTCCTGCTGTGCAGACAACCTGATCCTCCCCGGGCTCTAGAAAGGCCTCAGTCTCAGCTCTCCCAGCCCCTGCCCTTGGGTTCAGAGAAAGGGGCAGACGGCTGAGATCCCTGCCCAGCCGGCGGCCTCTGGCTCCCCTCGCCCAGTGGAGGGGTCACGTGTGAGTACTATACGTGAATACGGTTCAGTTGAATTGTAAAATTTACTTTGTTTTACATAGATGGAGTCAATGGCATTAGAACACAACAGGAAAATCTATGTAAATGAGCGCACACAATTACGGAGACGGCTAGGCAAACGTGCCCCCGGGCGCGGCAGGGCTGCCACTGGACTCTGTGACACGAGCCGCCCGAGTCCTCACTTTGTTCTAACCTCAGAAAAGCAGTCGAACCACAGACGATACTTGGGTTTCCGACTGCAGTGTAAACGCTGGCTGGGCTGGAGGCCCGTGTCCCCTGTTGATAGGAAGCCTTCCGTGATTCAGATGAGCCTGGGAGGTAAGAGGCCAACGCCAGCTGCGTGGTTGAAAAACCAGGACTCAGTTTTCTGTTGTGTATGAGTGTGGTTTAAACCCCCTGCCCGCCTCTGCTGTGCTGTTACTGACTTTCAGGGCAGCCGGCAGCGAGGTTTTGCAGAGTCTGTTGCTGCGGTTGTGCAGGACACAGGGCCGGTCTCTCCTGATGTGGGGACGCTTCGAGGGAGGAGGGTCCGCTGAAAATCCACGTGGACTGTGTTTTGGGTCCTGTGGTCTCAACTGGATTCCCTGAAGGTAGAGCCTGAGACAGAGACCGAGTTGCAGATAGTTTATTTAAAGGTGATATCTACTGATTTCTGTATGTTGATTTTTTATCCTTCCACTTTACTGAATTACTGATTGTTAACTAATTAATTCCCCCCCTTGAACATGACCTTAGCTGTGGGCTTGTCATAGACGGTCTTTGTTATGCCAATAGAGTTTGTTTCTATGGCTATTTTTTTGGGAATTTTTATCATGAAAGGATCTTGAACTTTGTCAAATGCTTTCACCAAATCTCCTAATATAATCATGAGATTCCTTATCCTTTTCTCTGCTAATGTGGTGCATCACATTACGCTTGTATGTTGAACCATCCTTGCATCCCAGGGATAAATCCCACTTGGCCACAATGGATACCCTTTTAATGGATTGTTGCATTTAGTTTGCTAGTATTTTGTTGAGGACTTTTGCACATGTTCATCAGGGATATTGCCTGATGAAAATAATTTTCTTGTGCCTTTTTCTGGCTTTAGTATCAGGGTATGCTGGCCTCATAAAATGAGTTTGGAAGTGTTCTGTCCTCTTTAATTTTTTTGGAAAAATTTGAAGATTGGTATTAATTTGTCTTTAAATGTAGAATTCACCAGTGAAGCCATCTGCTCCTGGAAACTTCGTTTTTAGGAGGGTTTTGATGACTGATTCAATCTCCTAAGTCATTATTGGTCTGTTCAGATTTTGTCTCCCTGGTTCAGTCTTGGTAGGTTGTCTGTTCCTAGGAATTCACACATTTCTTCTAAATTGTCTAATTAGGTGGTGTACAACTTTTCATAGTTGTCTCTTATGGCCCTTTGAGTTTCTTTAGAATCTTTGTAATCTCTTTCATTTCCGATTTTATCTGATTTCTCTTTTTTCTAAAGCAGGCTAAAGTTTTATCAATTTTGTTTATCTTCCCAAAAGAACAACTCTTAGTTTCTTTTATTTTTGTTTTTTTAAGCCTCTATTTCATTTATTTCTGCTCTACTCTTTGCTGTAGCCTTCCGTTTGCTCACTTTAGGCTTAGTTTTGATTTCTTTTGTTTTCTAGTTCCTGGAGGTATAAAATCAGGCTGTTGTTTTTGTTTTTTGTTTTGTTTTGCTTTTTTTTTTTTTTTTGAGATCTTTCTTCTTTTTTCATGCAGGCATTTGCCACTATAAATTTCCCTCTTAGTACTGCTTTTGCTGCATCCCATAAATTTTGCTATGTTGTGTTTTTGTTTTCATTTGTCCCAAGACAGTTTCTAAAATCCCTTTTAATTTCTTCCATGACCCACTGATGCTCAAGAGTGTGCTGTTCAACTTCTACCTATTTGTGAAGTTTCCAGTTTTCCTTCTGCTATTTATTTCTAGTTTCATTCAGTTTTGATCAGAAAAGATACTTGATATGACCTCAATCTTAAATTTGTGAAGATATGTTTTGTGACCTAACGTGTGGTCTCTCTTGGAGACTGTTCCATGTGTGCTTGAGAAGAATGTGTGTGCAATATTCACTGCAGCACGATAACCAAGAGGTGGATGCAGTCTGTCTGTGCATTGACCAAAAATGTGGTGCATACAAACAATGGCATGTTATTCAGCCTCAGACAGAGAAGGAAAAGTACCTTATACAACAGCACAGATATGCCGAGTGCAGCAAGCCGACATACAAAGGAAAATACCACACGATTCCCTCACATGAGTTGTCGAAAATAGTCAAACTTACAGAAATAGACAGTAGAACCGTGGTTTCCAGGGGCTGGGGGAGGGGGAAATGGGAAGTTACTGTTCAACAGGTATGAAGTTTGAACTAATTCCCCGTGATGCCCACAGTTACCGATACTGCACTTAAAAATTTGAATAGAAAGTAGATCCCACATTAACTGTCCTTACTACTATAAAAAAGTGAATGAATGAGTGAATGAATGAATTTGCATTCATAACAAATAGAGACGATCTCAGGAGCAGGGAGACCGGGAAGGTGGAGGGTGTGTTACTGAGCTGGTCTCTGGCGGGGCACCTGGGCTCCCATCCAGAAAGTTGCTATCCCCTCTTCACTATTAAGTGACACATTTGATCCATACAGTTGGACCATTCTGAGGACTTGAGACGTTGACTTGACAAAGGATGGGAAAGGGGACATTATCCACCAACTCCCACCCACCACTGGTTGCCCCCAGGGAGTGATCTGTACCCCCACCTCTCCCTACACACACACTTGGGTTTAGCCAGGCAGGGCTGAGGGTTCCTTGGAGGTGGAAGAAGATGCTGCTGGGCCCTGAGCTGGGCAGCTGCCTCCTGGCTGTTCTGTGCACGTCAGGGATGTGACCCAGCCGGAGTGACACACTTCAGTGTACAGCCCGCCCTGGGGTGACCCCATACCCTGGTCAGGACTCTAAAGGTGGCTCGGCTGTTTCAGGGTCTGGGACTGCAGTTGGCAAGTGCCATGTCCCAAATGCTATTTGCAAGGTGAGCTTGTAGAGCAAAGCCACTGGGGACAGAGGCTCCTGCGGCTGCTTGTTTGACAAACCACCTCCACGGAGTCACATTTGGGAGGTTTGTTCCTTCCTCAGCTGTGCCTCTGGACTATCAGAGACCAAGCCTCTCAGAGGCCCGACCCCTACCCAGTGCAGGAATGACTCCGCGTGGGCTCAGGCAGTGTCACATGTCTGGCCTCCAAAGTCAGGGGAGCCAGGGAGTTTTCAAATGATAGAAACACATCCCTGGCTTGGCTCCCACAGTTACCACCTTAGAGACGCTTTACCCTCCATTTTCCCCAGCATAATTTCCTCTCGAGGCACCACGTCTATGCAGGGAGCAACAACAGGCAACTGATGCTCCCTAGTTCCTTGGCCTCTGCTCCAGACCTAACTCGCACAGCCGCCTGCGCCTCCTGGGAACCCTCCAGCCTCACCCGGGGCTGCTCCGTCTTTAGGAAAACACCAGGGCAGAGTCTCAAGGAGGGACATGTAACTTGCATTTAGTCTCTTGAAATGCATTGTCTCACTTTTTTTTTTTTTTGGTCTTTCCCCTCCTCCTCACCGTCTCCTTTTGGGGTTGGAGAAAAATGAGTTGAGATACATGATTCCTATCTTGCTTTTCCTCTGCAAACAAGAGTGTGAGCAGAATAAGGCATTCCGTATGTGAAGGGAAGGCGTGAGAGGGCTTGCGTGCTGAGCTGAGGCCTCCTGGGAATGGCTACTTCCTTGCAGCTGCATGAGAGAAGCAAACCTCATTAGGGACATGCTTGGAGTTTCAGGGTCCAAGTTCTGTGATTACAGCTGAATCGACTAGATGCTGGGCTAACTCAGCTGCCTCGGACAGGCTGTTCCCTGCAGGTACCAGGAAGAACAGACATTGCCTCCCTCCCCAACAATATCAAAAGGCAGTAGGACAGCCTGTGAGCTCACCTGCATCACAGGCTCCTGGAGGTGAGAGTATGGTTCCTCCCTGTGTCCCCCTGTAAGCGGCTAAGTGAGCCGGCATTGGAGACAGCTGGGCTGGGTCTGCGTCTACCCTGCCTCTGAGCTGCACATGTTACAGTTAGCTATCGACTGCCGTGTAACAAATCACCCATAACTTAGTGTCTTCAATCATCTGCCTCTAATGATATCTTACAGTTTTGCAGGCCAGGAATCTTGTTCCTTGTAAAGTCAATGAAGCTCACTTGGACCTGCTCAGCTGGTGGATAGGCTGGCCCAGAAGGTCCTGGGAAGCTTCACTCACAAGGTGGGCTTCAGTCACAGCTGGAAGGCCCCCTGCACACGGCCTCTCCAGCATGGTGGCCTCAGGGGTTAGACCTCCTACATGGAAACTCAGGATCCCAGAGAGTGTGTTCCAAGAAGCCGCCTGGGAGCCGCAAGGCTTCTTATGATGTAGTATCAGGGGACTCAGGGGTCAGTTCTGTCACATTTGGCCAAACGAGCCATGAAGGCCAGCCCAGACACAGGGGAGGGGAGTTCAGCTTCACTTCTAGATGGAAAGAGTAACAAACACTTGGATGCCATCCTGTCTCTGAACAGGCAGAGCTGACACTTCGTTTACAAGCCCCGTTTCTTCCGGAGTAAATAAGGACAATGATGGGCCCAACTTCAGGAAATGCACATGAGGATAAAATAAGACAGTGCACTTAGAGCACTCGGCCTTTGGCCCGTGAATAGGGTCAGTAGGGAAGGCGGTTCAGGCTGGATGGAAGCTCCTGATCACCAGAGTCCCAGTGCCCACCAGCCATGCCAGCCTCTTCCAGCCACATCATCTCTCTGGTGCTTTCACAGTGCTCCTCTGGACACTGAATTTCGAGTGCAATAAATCGGCTCCTGGGTGGGAAGGGCCATGGGGCTCAGCGAAGACCATAATCTCTTAAGAGCAATGAGTGTATTGAGAATGTGCCTTCTCCAGCAATAATTTATGCATGAAAGAGATCACTGAAATCCCGAAAAGAAGAAGATGGTTGGTAAGTGCAGTGTGCTTCATGCTGCCAGCTCCCAAGTCTTGAGCACCTAAGCGGGAGAGCGTGAAGGCAGCTTTGTTCATTGGCATCTACAAATCCCTGATGTGGTCAGTGCTCAGCAGGACTCAGGAGACGACAGGTGTGACCAGCAGGGTCCAGAGCAGGTGGCTCACCCAGGCCCGGAGCCACCCAGCACATCCCTTTTCCATGTGCAGCCGCGGATCAGTCCTAGTCCACTTTCTGTGGTAGGGGTCTTGTTCTGGGGGATCAGTTCTACAGTTTAGCTTCAGAGCTGGGTCACCTGTTGAGCAGAGCAGGGGACCATGTTTGTACTGCCCCCCACTTTCTTTCTTCTGGGCTCCTCATCTCCCACATAGAGCCCAGCAGCCTTGACCCTCCCCACTGCCCTACCTGGATAGGTGATACCCCTGCCACTCCTAGACCCCAGTCACATTCCCCTCCATCAAATCGGGTACTCACTGGCCCAACTCATGGGAGCCCCTTTATTAGAATTATATCAGAAATCAAGTCACAATAAGCTGCTCAAGATGGAAACATTCGAAGTGGTTTCATGCCTCAGCCACCAGTGGGCACGCTCAGCCACCTGGGGACATGGAGAGCAGAGTCCCTGAGGCCCCAGCTTGATGTTTGCCAAACAGGAATCTGCAGGGCTGGGCTGGGGTCCAAGCACCCATATTTTAAGACGCTTGTTAGGTGGTTGGAGAACCCCTGCCTTATCCCAAAGATGTGAATTTTGCAGGGGTCGGGATTTCGAACAGGTGTCTGTCCAACTGCCTCTGCAGCCTCTACTCCATCAGTGCTTCGGCCATGGACCCAGAAGCAAAGGCAAACGGAGGGCTTGTCTTTGGAGGGCAGGACGGCGTCTCTGGCCCTGCACTTAGCGGGCTGCCTGTGCCCAGTCCTCCAGTGCTCGTCCCCCTGCACCCAAGCAGCACGAATAGGGGCTGTCATGCCCCCCAAGGAATCCAGCCAGCTCTCGACAGCCCTGGGACTTGTGTTCTGGAGAAGGCGGTCAGTAGTCATCCCCCCAAAGTTTGATAATAAAACCAGTTAACCATAACCTGAAAGGATCTGACCGGCGACTCTACAGGTGGAAGGTGCTTCCCCACAGAACCCCGAGGGGCTGACGCCGTCAGGACGCCCCACGGCTCGGAGAGGCCTGTCATTGTAAAGTCCACACTCCGCTTCTGTTCCACCTTCCTGGTCTCTCTTGTGTTTTATTGCCACTTTCTGTCTACTCGTATTTCCATCATCTCCCCCATTTTCTCCCTCCCCTTGAATCTCATATCACCTGTTTTGCTGTTTAATTGGTTTCCTCTCCTCCAACACTTGTTTTTATCATCCCCCTTGCCCTCCCTACCCAGCCCCCCACCTCCCGACCTTCCAAATCCCTTGTTGGTGCTTCAGGCTGAATCACCTCCTCTGGTCCTCCCGCCCCGGCGCTCACGGGAAGAGAGAAGAAAAACCGCCCGAAGTCCTTCCTCCCAGGCCGGGGGCAGCCTTGTGGGACCCCTCCCCACGCCCCCGGACTGTCCAGGAGATGCTCCTCCTCTCTCAGTCATCCACTCATTCACTTATTCAGACATTTGCCCGCTCTGGGCCGCACCGTCCCAGTGGTGGGGAGAGCAGTGGGTCAGGGAGAGGTGCCTCAGCACCGCGGACATCAGACAAACAAGAACCAGAGCGACAGGGGCGAAGGGTCCCTGCTGAGCAGGGGTGGGTGGGCAGCCTTGCTGGGGGTCCCGCAGGGCCCCTCTGATCTGCAGCCTCCAGGCTGAGCAGCAGTCAGCCCTGCGAGGACCTGGGGCAGAATGTTCCAAACAGCAAGTGCAGGACCTCGGAAGCAGGACCCAGCTCTGAGAAGCAAGGCCAGTGGAGGGGGCGTGGTTAGGACAGGGGCCAGGTGGCGCAGGTCCTTGTGGGCCACAGAGAGACCATTACTGAGGGTCCAACCCGAGGGCATGAAGCAGGGCTGGATGTGACGTCTCTGAGTCAAGGTTTTCAGAGGACCCTGCGGGGCCTGGTCTGCAAAGAAGGGGGGAGGCTGGAGAGGGGAGGCCGCTGCAGGGATCCAGGTGGGAGACGAGAGTGGGGGGACGGTTCGATCCCCAGCTGGAGGGCAGTGGGCGGACTTGGGATCTGCTTTCGGGGAAGGATCAACAGCAACAGAGAAAGTAAAAGGGAACAAAACCGATTCTCTGCCCCAACCTGGAGGGCACAGGAGCACCAGGCCTCCAAGACACAGCCGGCATGGCTACCCCATGCTAAGGGGTCCCAGGGGGCGTGGAGGGGTATGGGCAGTGCCATGGCCCTAGATGTCGGGGCCCGCCCATCCTGGGGACACGGGGGCTGTGACAGGGTGAGCGCCCCCCTCACTGATGTTTACTCATCTTCACACATCCGCTGAGGCCACCGCGACCTCCTTTTCTCCTCCTGGTGAAAACCAGCCAAGGACAAGCCAGACATTGTGCGGGTCATGAGCAGGTACTGTCACTAGCTTCCCGTGACACGTGCTCCCTGCTCCCACCCCGGAGTCCCCCTTTCCTAACAGCAGATGGGAAACAAGTAGCAAAACAGGCACAGAGACCAGAGCCCCCCAGATCCTGAGACGACCTGGGGTGCCTGCACCGTCCCGGTTCGGCTTTGTTGTTCTGACCCTTTTCCCTTCTGCTCTACAGAAGTTCCCAAAGGTCCAAAGTCCCTGCCCCACTCCTTCCAGGCCCAGAGGAGCAGCGGCACCTGGGCAATCAGATCCAGCACAGCCCAGGCCCTTCTCAAAACCCAGTAAAGCTGACCAACTTCCTAGGGCCACTGGCATGGGCCAGGGTGTGGGTCTGGACTCAGGCAGCCCTGGGTCAAGGTCCCAGACCTCCGCCTGCTCCAGGCCGTGGCTTCCTGCTCTGTCTGATGAGCGCGTGTCGGAGGTTGCCCGGGTGCTCCTATGCTGCTGGCTAGGGCCAGAGTGGTCCTCACTGCCTTATCCAGCCGGCCACTGGGGGCTGGATGTGGGGCTACGTGGGGAGGGGTGGCTACACTGGGCACCCACCTTCCAGGCCCTTGGAGGAGTATCAGGGGAGGCATACGGAAAACAGCTCCTCGACAGTGAGACAGTGTGACAGTAGGAGGTATGTACGAAGTCCTAGGCCAGCCGGAGCCAGCCCTGTGTCCCTGAAGAAAGGCCAGTGCAAGACAGAGAGGTCACCTCCCACAGGAAAGCTGACTGACTGGGTCCCAGCGGGGGCACACATTTGTGCTCCTGGTGGAGCCAGAGGTCAAGTTCTCAGGGTGGGGCTGGGGCCGTGGGAGGGGGGCGACTGATCCTAAGCCTGGAAAAGGATGAAGATGCAGTGAGGTTGGGAAGGGACGTCTGAGCCTTCCTTCCTGGGGTGTCTGCCCCCAGAGCACGAGGCGGCCCCCTGGGTTGTGTCACACTGCCCAGTGCAGAAGTGCAGCCTGGCCAAGCGCCGGCCCGTGACCCGGACGCCCCCCCACGCCTCCAGGTCTGTCTCTGTCTGCAGAACGTGGGAAAGCCCACCTCCTGGGTGTGTGAGGACACACGAGGTGACAGTTCCCAGCCCCTCCAAACAAATTATCAACAAACACTGAGGGAGAAGGACGATGTTGGTGAAAACAAGACAGTAATGGCAGCAGCCGTCCCCTTTCCCCCGGGGCAGTCCGCTGGGGCGAGTGTCAGCGGAGCTGAAGGCAGAGAGCCGCTTGTGCTGGCCTGTCTCTGTCGCTCGCACGTTTTCCCCTTCAGACTGTTCCCGTGGGTTCCACGCGGGGAGGTTTGCTCGAGCGGGTGGCAGTCTGCACTCGTTTCTGCAGCATCTGAACACCTTCAGTTGCCCACAAAGATTCTGCTTTATTCCAGGGACACACCTTTTGTTAACTTCTCCCTGCTTCCTTTATAAAGCAGCTTTTTGTCTAGCATTGTAGTGTCTAAAAAAATAATGATAAATAATGGAAAAACAAATTAACATCAGATGACAAGGCAGGGGAACGTAGCCCCAACGCAAGTGTTCGGTTAGCTTCCAAAGGTGAACCCCTTGGTTCACACACGCCTCCCCAACAAGTGGGAGGGAGGAGGCGCTCACCTAGCACACGTCTGCGGGCCCATCACAGTCACGAGGAGACAGTCACTGACACGCCACCCTCCCAGCTGAATTTTCTTAATCTCTCTTAGAAACAAAAGCAAGCTCTTCTCCTGGGCTTCTCAGCCAGCAGCCTGAGAGGACAGCTCCTCCTCCAGGTGGGCCGTCCCCCGCTGGTGCTGGGCAGAGCAGGGCTGGCTGGAGCTCTGCCCCAGGGCAGCTGTGTCTCCAGCTCCCCAGTTCCCCAGGACACCCAGATTCAGCAGATCCAAGGGGGTCCAGCAAGCAGCATTTCTGTGATGCTCCCAGGAGCTGCCCACGTTGGTGGGAGAGGCCAGTGGTTCTCAAACATGAGCTTGTGTGAACAACAGCCCAAGAGGCTGTTAAAAGGCCAGGCCCCAGGCTCTGTTCCCCAAAGTGCCAAGTCAGCGGGTCCCGGGTGGAGCCCAGGAGTCTGCATCTTCACGAGCCTCAGAGGATTCTGCAGCAGCTCATCTGAGGACAGAGGTGGGGCTGGAAGAGGGTCCGTTCATGTGCAGACTTCCATTTGGTAGGTCTGGGGGGTGGCCTGAGGTTCTGCATTGTCAAGAAGCCCCCTCGGGGAGTCCGCGCTGCCAGCCTGAGAACTATCCTCTGGAATCCGCTGCCTCGTATTTCAGACGTCTCCTCCTTTCTCCCAGTGTATCCTCACTGCCTCATTCACAGCAAGTCTGATAAACCAATGCTCTCTGCTGGACTTGCATCAGTTACTGCAGTGTGTCTGGAAATGCGAGCTCCCAAAGACATCATGTGCTGCGCACACGGGCTTCCTCCGGCCAGTGAGATCGGGAAGTGCTCCCCAGGCCAGGGGCGCAGGGCCTGGGTGGGAACGCTGGTGCTGAAGTCCACTCCCCCACCTGCCCTGGTGAGCGTTGACGATGATAACAGACCCCATCGTGGCATCAGGATGGCTCTGCGAGTTACTGCACATGAAGCTCCGCCTTGTGCGTCGCCTGAGGCTGGTCGTTGTCAGGATAGCCTACCTGGTCTGCAAGTCACCTCGAGCTTCGGGAGCATCAAGTCTCTGGGACACTCAGTGGTAGGAAGCGTGGTGCCAAGTCTCCTCCAGTCTTTGGGTCTCAGGACGCCCCACTCAACACCATTTAAAACAATTCCAGTTGGCATGCGTGTTTGCACCAAGCAGTTTCAGGGAGGCTGGCAGAGCAGGTGCTGGGTGCTGGGATCGCCCTCCTGGGAAACACTCCATATCACGCTCAGGCCTCTGGAGACAAGGGCGCATTCCAGCCCTGGACATTTCAGGACAATAGCGAGGACCTGGGCTGGCCCCTGTTAGCTCCCTTGGCAGTGATGAAGTCCCCTGAGCAAGGGGAGAGTTTGAAGGGTCTCTGAGAGGTGTCAGCACACTGCTGAGGAATGGAGTCCCCAGCGTGGGATCTGGGTGAATCTGGCCACGAAACGTCACTGGTGACACAGGATCTGTGCTGAGTCCGAACATAAAGATGGGCCAGGCACATTCAGCCACTTACAGGGTCACCCTGCTCCTCTCCCATCAGGCTGGGAATGGGCAATGCTCGGGCCGGGTGTGCAGGCCGGTACTGATCCAGTGTCCCCTTTCATTGTCTCCCAGTGACTGGGTGAAAAACCCAAAGTCACCCCGTGATCTTGGACACATCACTTACCCTGCCCATCCTGAGTTCTCTAAAGTCTGATTTCCTGAAGTCCAAGGCAGCAGGCTGCCCGGCGGGATGCCCGGCCCCTGTGCAAGGGTTCTGGGTGGGATGGGTGGGGGCTGGGCCACAGCTTTCCTGCCCTCCTGCCCGAGCTGGCTCTGGCCTGGGCTCAGCGGTTCACTCAGTCTTCATCCCCTCCTTTGCAGCATCTCTCTTAAACCAGAACCAGTGTGCTCTGGACACGAGCTCTCCAAGCCAAGAGAAAGAAACCTGAAATACCTGAGCAAACACCGCTTCTCTTTACGTCTCCCAGCCAGACGAGAAGGAGCAGGAACAGCTACTCCCTTTCCAAGCTGTACATACTTCTCACTTGATGATCCCTTAGAGAAGTGTCCCCCCAGTTCAGAAATCGCCCAAGCGGGGACATGGAGCCTCCGGCCTGCGGGCGACCTTCCTGACAGCTCTTCACGGTGGGCATCTCTGCCTTTCCCTTCCCGAGGCCTCTAATTTCCTTCTTGGCTTCTCAGGCCTAACACTGTATTTTGATGCACAAATCAGCATTAGCCCCTTCCCGGTCCTTAAGGGCGTATCACAGCCCTGGGCCCAGACCTGGATCTTCCTGTGCCCTGTGGGTCTATGCCGCCTGCTGACGAATTGCAGCCCTGGTCCCCTCTGTTCTTCCCGGTTGGCTAGTCTCTGAAGGGTAACTCCTGACAGGCCCAAAGCAGTGCAAGACCAGGAGGTGGGCCTGGGTCAGGTGGTCAGTGGGAAGACCCTTGAAACATACAGGACAGATGGGTGTGCCCACCCCCACTGTGGGCCGAGGCAGGAAGTTGGACCTAGGCAGCAGGGGCTTCCTACCCAGAAGGGGTACCCAGGGTTTGGGAGCT
Source organism: Camelus dromedarius (assembly GCF_036321535.1). NCBI lineage: Eukaryota > Metazoa > Chordata > Mammalia > Artiodactyla > Camelidae > Camelus > Camelus dromedarius. The sequence goes on along the minus strand of NC_087453.1, from coordinate 2,047,298 downwards.
GGGACCCCTGCGCCTTGTTCAGTCTTCACGACCCCCACCCTTCCACTTCTCCCCTGTAGAACATGGGTGCCAGATGCCCTGTCCCGGCCGGGTGGTGCGGTGGAGCGAGGCGGAGGGGCGCGGGCGCGAGGGGCTCGGGTGCGGCGCGGGGGACGCGGCGCCTTTAAGGCCCGCGTCAGGCCGGGCTGCGGGGCGGGGCTTCGGCGGGGCCGCCGCGCCGCTTCACCTGCAGTTCCGAGCGCGAGGAACAGAGGCGCGGGCGGCTGTGAGGCCGGCGGACGCACCGGCCCGAGGGAGCGCGCCGCCGGCCCGACTTGGCCTCGCTCCCGGAGCCCGGCGGCGGTCGCGGCATCGCAGCCTGGCTGGAGGCGCGGGGCCCGCTCGAGCGGCGGCGGCGATCGGAGCGGCGCGATCGGGGCGGCTGCGGCGGGGAGCGGGCTCCGGGCGCCGGGCACCGGGCAGGCGCCGGGGCGCGGCGCGGCGGGGAAAATGACCCGGGGCTCCGGCGTGCTCCTCGTCCTGCTCTCGCTCTCCAGCGCGCTCCGGGTAAGTTGCAGCCACCCGCCCCGGCCTTTCGGAAGCCCGGGAAGCGCGGGGCCGCCCCCGGAGCTGGCAGGGCGCGCATTCGCCCGGCGGGGCTCTCCGGGGCTGCCCCCGCCGCGCGCACCGCAGCATCCAGCCGGCTCCCGCGCTCCGCGAAGCCGCCTGCGGTCGGCAGAAGCGCAGAGCCGCCGGCTTAGCGGGGAGCGGCGGTGCGGAGAGAGGTGGGAGTGTGGGTGGAGGATGTAGGGAGATCTGCCCGAAGCGGGACTCTCTGAGCATCCCTCAGCCGCCCTAGGTCCGCGGCCGCTGCCCAGAGCTCGCTCGCCCGCGCCAGGACAGGCTGCCCGCTAGCGGAGCCGGCGCGCCCTCCATCGCCCGCTCGCCGCGCTCCTCCGGAGTTGGCGAGCCCAGCCCGGGCTGGGGCTGCAAACGAGGGGAGCTGGCGGCAGCGGACCGGACATCAGGGTGCTGGGGACAACCTGTCTGGCCTCCCCTGCTAGGGGCTGAGTGCTCCTGAAGCACTCAGGCGCCGCCTCCATCCGTGTCCTCTGTGTGCTGGCTGGGACGCCGCTGCGGGTGGGCAGTGAATATGGACCGCGGGGCACCCTCGCCGCCTACTCCCCGAGGCGCTGGCTGCAGCCGGTGTCCAGCGGGGCCCTCGCCGCGCGGAGCGGGGCCGGGGAGCCAGGCGCCAGGCAGGCGCAGGGTGAGATGCAGCCGAGAGCGCGATCCGGGCGCCCGCATTCTTCCTGCGGAGCCCCGAGAGCTTGGTCCCCTGCCCTGCTCTGAGCCTGCTGGGTGCAGGGCCGAGGGGCAGCGTGAGGGCTGCGCCCGGGGGCGCCCCTAGGGGAAGGCGGAGGGGCGGCGAGAGTTGCAGGAACCCCCTCTCGTGGCCGATCGGCCTCGCTGCTCTTCCCGGGCCGCGCTGTTGTAACCTCGGAAATAAACAAGTGCCGCGGCCAGAGGCCCGCTCTGAGGACGCGGGGCGCTCCGGTGCGCTCGACCCACGCCCGGGGCGGGTGGAAACTTTCCTTGGCGAGTTAGCTTCCCCCGGGCTTCTGTCCTATTTGGAGCTTCGCTCCCGGGGCACGGAACCGCAGTTTGGAGCTTTATCCTAGGAGTGACCCCGCGCCCTGCTCTTCCTCCCCGCGGTGTTTTTTGGTGGGGGAGCCACGTCTGGGCCGGCCTCAGGGTGCCGGGAGCTCCAGGCTGGGGCGGCCTCCCGAGCCGGAGACGAAGGCAGGCGGGCGGCGGCGCGCTGAGCTGGAGGAGGCGGGCGGCGGCGTGGAAGCGCGTTCCGCTCGGCAGCCCCGCGAAGGCGCGACTGCAGGGTGCGGGCTGCGCCCCTTCTCCCTGTGATCGCCTGGACGCTGAGCCGTCTTGCTCCCTCTCCTGTCTTGCGGCTGGCTTCCTTGTTGCACATGCAGTCTCTCCCTCCACTCCCCATCCCTGCACGGTGGACCTGCAGCCTGGGAGGGGGCCCTTGGCCCACCTCCCCCCTTCCCTGCCCTCCTGGTGCCCAGAGCTCTAGACCTCCCACTGGGCAGGAAAGCCCAGCGTGCTGCGGAGGACAGGACAGGAGGACACCCACCTTTCCCAGTCAGTTAGGGGAGCTCTCTGGCCTGGTTAGGCTGGAGATGGGGGCTCCAAGAAGTGGGGGAAGAGGACTGGAGGGTGGAAACCTCCCCTGCCTTCCTGCAGCCTCCCTCAGAGCAAAGCTCGGAGCTGAGTCTCCGAGAACCTGACTTCTTGCTCTGCCCCTCTTCTTCCTCCCTGCCCACCACAGGGAGGAGCAGCCTCCCCGTCCACCCCACCCAGAGCCTGGGCACTGGGGCAGGAGGTGAAATGGCCCCTCGCAGGAGCCTGCTGCCTTGGCCTCCCCTCCTCCTCGTCTCCACTGGCTAAGCCCTGGCCCTCCTGCCTCCTCCTGGACAGTCCTCAGACCTTCCTTTCCGCCATGTGTCAGGGCCCTCAGCCTTGCCGTCAGCTGGCCTGTCCCCCCTGCAGTACCCCCCCCCTTCAGGAGGACATGGAAACCATGGGGGCAGACCCTGGGTTACATCTGGGTGGGGCTGTGGCTGATGGAAGTTTGTCATAGCCTGAGACCTTGCAAGCAGCAGGCCCTGCTTAATTTTGGCTGGATGAAATTTCTGTGAACTTTTCTTTGTCCTAACTTCTTTTCATTCCGTTCTCAGGCCCACAATGGGGATCTTACAGCCAGGGAGACCTGCAAGGCGGGATTCTCTGAAGAAGATTACACGGCGTTAATCTCCCAGAATATTCTGGAAGGAGAGAAGGTCCTCAAAGGTAAGGCAGACGTGGAGATGAAATGGCATTCCGTGCTTTGGATTAGGGAAGCATGGCCACCCATGGAAAAAGAGGCTGGGCTGGCTCTGAGCCAGGCTCTTTGTAAAATGATGGTCCAGGGGTCAAGGGAAGTAGAGACTGGTTGGCCTCATGGCCTTTTGCATCCCAGGTGAATGATTCAGAGTCCTTGTCATTTTCTGAGTGAGGTGAATCATTTCCTGGGCAACAAATTGGAATTCGGATGCAGCGTCACCCAAATAGTGTGCAGAGAGACACTTTCTTACCAAGTATTTTTGTGTATGAAATTCTGGATTCTTAAATTATGCCTGCTTTGAAATGGATGATAAAGCAGACGATGTTGTTGGGAATGCGGTAAATAAGCCCACAGACGTTCTGTTCACAAATGTGGCATTCGTTTTCATCCCCGTCCCACTGACAACACGGAAACACACATGCAGAGGGAACTACCCATTAGCTCTGCCGTAGCTGCCGGGTGATACCCACGCCTGTGACGGGGAAGTCACTGACAGCTTCAAAGCCCAAAGGACAAGAGACCACTCTGCAAGTCGATCGGTCTCCCTTTCAAGACAAACTCATTACACTTTGGTTTTGCACGGGAGGGGAAATGTATCACCTCATTCTTCCTTGAGATTTCAAAGTGGCACCTCAAATAGCTCGACCACCTGGGCCACGTGCCTTCCATCCCCGCACCAGTTTCCCAGAAGCCACTGCGTTTAACCAATTTCAAAGCGATGGAGGGAACAAACTTTCACAAAGCATCAAAGCCACATCTCGGTCTCACGACCAAACTGTCCTCAGGCCACTGGCTTTCCCCCCGTCTTCTGCTTTAGGAAATAGTTTTCCCTTAAGCTCTGACAACAGATCCTTCATGGGGGTGGGGGCACACTCACACAGAGTGGGGGGGGGTCTTTCAGACCCTCTCCTGGAGACAGCTTGTTGACTTACTGTGTGTGACTAATTATACAAATCAGGGTCTTATTTCGCACCAAGTCCAACTTTTCCTACTTATTTGTTGTCCCCTGAGTTGACTGTCAAAATAGAGGTTTGCTACTATTGACTCTTTCATTGATTATCAAAACAAAACAAAAACAAAAACAAAAAATAACCTCTTGGCAGCTGGCCCAGAGGCAGGATGGCTTTGCTTTATGAGTGGGTGGATATGGGAAGAGCTTTCAAGAGATGCTCTGTTCACTGCACGGTGTGTGTCATTTTAGAGTTAGAAAGCGTAGACCGTCTTTCAGGATCTGCAGGTTTATGAGAGCCCCTGTGTGCCCAGGAGAAGGCCTGGAAGATTCTCGCAGGCTCAGGGCGTTGTACTGCCGTTTGCGCATCCAGAGGCTGGCATCCTTGCCACCTCCCTCTGCAGCAGAACCTGATAAGATCTTGGAGGACCAGGCTTAGTCAGAAATTGAAGAAAAAGTGCCTCTGTTTTCATAACGGCAAGTGCCACCTACTACGGAAGAGAATGACAGCTGCTCATGCTTTTCACAGTCAAGTGTGAGGCTTCTGACTAGCGTCTCCCCCTCTCCTGGTGGGCCGTGGGGGTCCGGGCTGAACCGCCCTCTGCTCTTGGCCCGTGCTGGGTGGGGGGAGCATTGATCTCTGGCTGGATGCTGACCTGCCCCACATACCCACGTGGTTTTCACCTGGTGGAGGACAAAACGTCCGTCATCGTGGGAGAACTTGAACCAGCTCCTGGGCTTTGTGGACGCGAGACTCATATTCTAAGCACTTAACTTACGCCCGAGATGAAGCCCAGCCGATCCCTGGTGAAGGGGAAGATCGCAGAATATCTCCCTCCCCCGTGTGTGCCACCCCCTCACTCTTCTCAGGGATGGAGCTGTTTTTTTATCTTAGAAACAATTTTACACATCTGGAGGCAAAAGCCAACACTGACATACACTCGAACCAGGGCAGATAAAAATCTATTTGTGCAGAAAACTTTGCGAAGCACAAGACCACAGTCAAGATGGGTGTGTCAAAAAGAAATGAGTGGCAGAATACTTCTGTTATTCTGGTAGAAATCAGCTTAGATAGTGAATGACTACTCATATAATTGAGTTATTCCAACGGAGAGAGCTGAACCTTAATTTGACAAGCAGAGCTTCACAGAGTCCCCGTTTTATTCCAAGTGTGCCGTAAGCTACTAACGACTGCCTTGTGGCTCCTTCTCTGCCTGAGTCAGTTCACGGGCAGCCCCAAACATCCAGATTCCAGAAGGAGAGACTTGTTACACCGTAATTAACTTGTTTATGATAAATGGATGGAAGAAATGTCGTGGCATTTTGTTTTATGTCTAAATGAAAAGCGTGTGCATTCTAGAAATTTCACGCTAATTAGGCTTAAAATAGTCTCCCTCGATAGGGTAGCAAATACTGTGGCGAACCTTCTGAATGGTGGAGCCACTGCGGGCCGCAGCGCAGGGCGTTTGTGCAGCTGGTGCGTCGTTCCGAGGACACCCTGCGTGTTGTGTTTCCTGTCCGCGCACTTTCTGGCGAGCACTCGAACGTAATTGCATATACTCTCATGCTGTAGTTTTGTTTTCAGGATAAATCACCGATGGCCATGATCACTGGTGCATGGTAATGTCTAAAATAGGATGGTTAAGCCGTTTTCCTTAGGCTAAAACGGAGCGTTCTCTACACCATAGTTTAGCGTGGGGTAGTGGCTGAGCGGTGTCTTTTTCTCTGCTTTGTAAATAATTAACAGTCAGCCCGGCCCAAGGCTGCCTCTCATGCTGTTGCACTGACCTGTTCTCTCCTGGCGGGCACAGCTCTGCCAAAACCCAGACCAGCTTGGAGGCAAAACCCCACAAGGATGGGAAAGTGAGGGGTGTCCTGGTGGGAGCTCTTACCTGCCCTCGCTCCTGGAGCAGAGGGTGACGAGTGAGCAGAAAGGTCTGCTGGGGCAGGAGGATGTGGGGTCTGGACATGGCCCCATGAATTCGGACACTGCAGAAAGAGGAGCTTTGTTTCTGATGACTTCATTTAAAAAGACTGCCTCAGAAAAGCCTTCCCTCTCGCGGTGAGTTTAGGACCGTTTTTTGCCCTTAACCACACTCTGATTCCTCACTGGAGAATTTATATTATCTGGTCAGTCATCTCTCTTACTTAAACTGCAAGATTCATGAGGCCAGCAGCCCTGTCACTCGGTTTAACATTTAGAATGTTCTTGGCCAGTAGGACGAAACCCAATTAACAGGCTCTTAAATGAATGGGGGCTTAATTTGCCTCACATAACAGTGAAGAGATAGGTGGTTGAGGGCTGCAGCAGGAGACAAGCGGCACCATTTCATGCCTAAAGTTCATTCTTATCATTCTACCATCTTTAGTTTGTCAGTTTATTGCCTCATCATTGCAGACTGGCTGCTGTGGCTCCAGGCATTGCATTCGAGTTCGTAGCAAGCAAGAAAAAGAAGGGAGTGGTAGCACCCTCTGCATCTCTTCCTTGTATCAGGAATGCAAATGCTTACTCAGAATCCTTGCAGAAGTTCTCATGGGGAGAACTGAGTCAAATACCACTCCCAGTGGAAAGAGGTAGGGGGAGGGGGTGAGCCTGGGAAGCAGAGAATTGCATAGTCATGTCTGACTTAGGCCTATTATGATCCATCACCCAGTAGATGAGAAAATTGCTACTTGGAACAGAATTGAGAGTCTGTTTTAGGAAGGAAGAAGGGAGGAGTGAGTCCCAAGGAGGCAAGCACTGGTGTTTGCCTCGTAGGGTTTCCTCAGCTTCCAGCAGCCCAGCTGAAGCAGAGTAACAGGCAATGCATTGTTGAGTGAATGGCTCATCTGCCACCAAGGCACACAGAGGGGAATGATTGAGGAGACACCCAATGCACACAGGTGTCTGGAATCAGCATCTAAGAATTTGCCACAAAGTAATGAGTGTGGCCAGAAGTCATGATCTTGTCTTTACAAGTATGTTGCAAATAGCCCCTTTACCCTCTGTGAAGATAGAAAACTCTTGCCAGGATGGGAGGCATTGCTGGTTGCATGGTTCAGATGCCAACCAAGTCTGACTGCTCACCCAACACCCAGTGCCATACCTGCCTCGTGGGGCGGTGGGAGTGCAACCAGTATTGTCAACTGAAGTCATGAATGAGCCAGAAAACGCTGACACTGGGATGTTTCTGAGCCCCCTCGGTCAACTCGCAGAGGAGCTGGAACTGCTGTGAATGTTCAAATAAATGGCAGTAATGACAAACCAAAACTGCTGGACACTGCAAGTTACTTGTCCAATATCCACTCTCTCCCTCTTCCTTACTAACGAAACCTCTTCTGTCCCGATCCACTTGGCTCATACTGAGGCCTGTTTAAGATACTCCCACCTATAGTAGACTCTTACACCAACATGGCAATATGGCCCCTTTCTGGTCAGCGGGATCTAACTAGTCTCATCTATTAGATGAGACTTCTAGGAAAGCTTTGTTTTCATTGATAAAGAGGAGCAGACTCAGCTGGCCATGCCTTCTGCCTTTTGCCCTTACCTTTTCCTCCTGCCTGGAATGTGGGTGTGATGTCTGGGGCTGAGCAGCCATCTTGTGACCATGAGGATGGTGGAGCAGGAACTGGATTCCAGGAATTCTTGAACAGCTGCAGACCTCTGGATTCATTGTCCCCTAAGAGGTGAGAAAAATAAGGTTAAAATACTGCAGTTGAGTTCCTTGTGGCATGTAGCCAAATGCAATCCCTGCCTTAGGGAAAGCAAGAGCTGTGCACGCTAGCAGATACCTGTCCATCCCTCTGAAAGCTCAGAGCATGTTTTATACTCTGTCCTGAGCCTCTGCCCATCCTTTGTTCCCTGGGCCTTGGCCTTACTCTTGCTTTAGTAAACTTGTATCCACGTAGTATCCATGTATCCATCCTTTGTAAATCAGTATCCATGTCCAGCCCGCTGGATTGCAGAGACCACGTCTGGGCACTGGGTAATATTTGTTGAGCAGAGGGAATGAATAGTCACCACCACAGACTCTCTTTGGCCAGGATATGGCTGAATCATTAAAAATATTAAGTTCATGCTGTCTATTCAATCCACCCATCGCCAGTGTGAGCTCTCTGCTGGCTGTCTTAGCTCCCCCTTCCAGGAGCCAGGGGATTATGCACTGGGAATGCAGGTTTCAACAAAGAAGTGGAGGTGCAGAACTCAGGCCCCAGCAGGGGGCTTTGACCAGCTCTAAGCCAGGACGTACCTTCTCTTGAAGCCTGAGGAAGCTTGCTTTGAGCACCCAGACCTCCACTGCCTTCTCTCGGGGGTGTCTCAGGGTCCCCTGAGGAGCGTCCAGAGCCCATGGTGGAGATGTGTTGGAGACGCGGTGCCCCTCTAACTGTCTTTGGGGGTGGTCCTGCCTTTTCAGGGGCCAGTGTTGTCTGGGGCTCCCCAGCATCCTTTCCCTGCTGTAATTTTGCCTGGTCCCAGAGTCAAGAGGTTTAGAAAGGGAAGTTTATACACTTAGAAAGTGGCTTCTATCAGATAAGAGGCAAGACTCCCGGTGACAGAGCACGAAAAGCCTGCTTTATGCGCTGCCCACAGGCCAAGCTTGTGCAGATGGAGGGCCCTGATAGCCGTGTTAAAAACCAAAAGGAGGCCGGGACTGCGGCCCCTGGCGCTCGGCCACCGCTGCCTGCTGCGGGCCTGAGCCTCTGTTTCCACTGCGGCACTCACCCACCCCACCTCCCCGCAGCCGAGAGGGAGGTGCTCATGCCTGGCCGTCCACACTGGGGCCCGAGGGCGATGGATCACTGGCCTCTCTAACCTCCGGCCCCTCTAACCGCCGGCAGTGACTAGAAATCCTCATTGCAGAAGATGCACACAACAGTTAGACGTGTGGGTGACGGGCTCATCCGTGCTGCAGCTTAAAGATTAAGATTTTTGCATTTCAGAAATATGTATTTTAATGGAGTCTTAAGATGAGGGAGTGTGCGACTTTGTGTAATTGTAACACTGAGTTCTGGCCAGACTCTGCCAGCAGGCCCTGCGCACGCCTCGCGTAATCAGGCCCTGTACACACCTCATGTAATCCTAACTGAAGCCTGTCTGGGGAGGTAACATTGTTGCCGTTCTGTGGATCAGAAACCGATGTGGTTTTGGAGGTTGAGGGATTGGCCTCAATGCACGCAGTTCACTCTGTTTCCCCTCTTTGTCCAGACCCAGGCAGTCAGCTCACTGACGGCTCCTGGTCACATGAACAGAGTTGGTTTCTAGAGCGCTCGAGTTGTGTGCAGACAGAAGGACACCCAGGTGTCCGGGGCAGCACCATAAACTCGGCAGTCCTCAGGCACTCACACGTGCAGTTTCTCACCTCGGACGTTTGCCCTGAACAGAGGCCCAGCGTATCCAGGAGGGCTCGACGGCAGTCGCCGGCCTATGAGGGCCCATTTGAAGTGGGTCCAGATCTGGTGGACACCTTGGGTTTGCAAAACTGAACCTGGGATTAGAACAATGCCAATAGGAGTGATGCCAGCAGGAGCCTTCAGCTCTAGGCATGTAGCAAACAAACAGTCCCCGAGCGGCACTCTCACACGACTTTCAGACTCTGCCCGGGTTGGGGGACACGGCAAAGGAAGAGGCGTGAGGAGTCCAGCCGTCCTGGGAACCTGGGACACCTCGGAGGGGAGCTGGGTTGAGGCATGTAGGCCACTCCCACTGGGGCACAGAGCCTAGGGGACGTCAATGAGGCTCATGATGAAGGAGCCTGAAAAAGCTGATGACACTGGTCTGAAGGAGGCCGCCCACCTGCCCAGGCGGGCTTCCCGGCACCGTCTTCCTGGGGGATGTCCATCTGCAGGGGTCCTTCTGCCTGGGTCTGGGGTCCCCATGTTTGCAGGGTCCTCTGAGCCTAGAGTTTTAGGTGCTTCTTTCCTTTCTTCCTTTCTTCCTTTCTCTCTTCCTTTCTCTCTCTCTCTCTCTCTCTCTCTCTCCCCTTTCCTTTGGAGCATGGCTAAGTACCGATCACAAACGGAGAGTGGGTGTGGAAGCCAGCGCTCGTCTTTTCAAAGAACGTCCCTCTCATTCTGACTTTCTGAAGGAACAGTTCTTACTCCTGAGTGAATCCCACTCTGCACAACCCTGAGTGAGTTCCTTTCTGCGAAGAGTGGCAAAGTCCTCCCCAGGGTGCTCTTGTAAAACCTCAGAGTACTTGCTTTTTCTTTGACTCTTCTGAGGGGACTGTGGTATGTTGTAAGACGGGCCAGTAAAAGCATTCACTTTATGTTTAGACTCAAAATTTTGGGGACTTTTTGCCCGGGCTCTAGGCTGACCTCTCCTGGTGGCCTCCGGTACTGACTCAGGTTGCCTCCCCCAACCCCCACCTCTTTCTTAAAGGAAAGAGAACAAAACAGAACAAAACCGCACTTAATTAGCTCTGCCCAGCGTGTGCTACCAAAGGCCATTTCCCTTGCAGCCTCCATCTGGGCACGCTGGAGTTTTCTGAGGACCTGGCATACGCGAATGGGCTCACACTTAACGTGCGCTCAGGGCACTTAGAGGCCACACCACCGTCACCCGGTTGTGTGGAGGTCTGTCCATAGGACGTCCACCTGGCACGCTGCCTTTTCCAAGGAGGGGTTGGCTTAGATTAAGGATGGCATTCGTCCCTTAGTGTGGCACAAGCGACTCATAAATGCAGCGGCTTAAATGACACAAACTTACTAGCTCGCTGTTCTGGACGTCAGGATCCAATGCGGGTCCCCCTGGGCTACAGTCCAGGTGTGGGCAGGCTGGTTCCTCCCGGAGGCTCCGTCTCCTGCCTTTGCAGCTTCTGGAGGCCTCACTGCTTTCCTTGGCTCGTGGCCCCTTCCTCTGTATTCACGCCAGCACTTGCCTCCCCTTCCCGTGCCGTGCTCCACAGTCACATCACCTTCCCTGACTGTCCCTTCTGCTCATAAGGACCTGTGCCGACACTGGGCCCCTGGATAGTCCAGGCTCACCTCCCTCCTCACGTCCTGAGCTTGAGCACATCTGTGGAGGCCCTTGGCCATGAAGGGGACCTCCAACAGGCCCTCAGGGTGGCGGACAGTGCTCAGCAGCGTGCACGGCCGTTCCTGGCTGCCACGTGCTGAGGGCCTGCTGCGTCTCGGGCACCGTGTCCTGTTCTTCACTCGGCTCCCGTGGACCCTCAGCAGTTCAGGTGCCCCCCCCCCCCACTTCACAGTGGAGGGAACGGCGGCCCAGATGTGAGTCACAGGTCAGGAAGGCCTACTTGCCACCCTTAGCGGGGCTCCCATCCCATTTGCCTCATTCCAGGAGCTCCTCTGTCTGCAGTTAGGACTCTGGTTGGCAGCTTCTTCCTGGGTCCTGAGACGGGGCTTTGCCCCTTTGGAGACTGAAGGGGGAACGGTGGCTGCGTGGCCGGAATCAGCTACCGATGGCGCCGCTTTAACTGCGCCTTATTTGGCTTCACCGCATTTCTTGTCGACAGCTGTGGGGATTTAGGAAGGATTAAGGTAAGCCGCCAGTGACAGGTAAATATCCCGGGGTGGGAGAGTGCTGCCCCCCGCCGCGCCAGCAGGAGGACGGTCCTGCGCAGCAGTTTACCTGCCCTGGAGCGGCTCCGAGAAGCCGCAGGTGCTGAGAGGGGCGTTCGCCGCCTGGCACAGGTGCGTTTTCCATTTGCAATACAGTTTAATTAAGTCCCAGTTGGTGGGAGGACCCCATGTATGTCCAGGAAGGGGGCCCCCACTCTCCTTATCTTTGGGTCAGAGGTAGATGCTGCGCGCCTCCCGGACCCCCATTCAGGAGCTTGCGGTGCACCCGTGTTTGTGCGTCTGACTTGGAGAGGTGTTGGATTTTCATCTTGCACTGGCTTTTGCAGCCCAAATGTGAATTTGAACACTATCAGTGTTGATCTGCCTGGAAAACCTCAGTGGACAGGGGTGCTGAGTGTGCCATCCAGCCTTCTCCTTCCAAGGGGTGGTGGGGGAGAAGCATAGGCTGAGATGCAGGACGGGGCGGGGGGCTCCTGGCTGGGGCAGGGAGCACTCATGAGTGGAGGGGCTTCTCTGGGCCTCAGTTTCCTTGTCTGCAGAGCAAAGGGGCAGGATGACCAAGTGTGGTCCAGGAACTGCCGGCCCCAGGGACACGGCTAAACCCTCCCACACCCACTGCAGTGGCTTGGACGGTGGCCCCAAAAGATACGTCAGCCCAGAACCTGTGCCTGTGACCAATTTTGGAGAAAGGGTCTTTGTGGGTTTCACAGAGTTAAGGATCTCGAGATGAGACTATCCTGGCTTATCCAGTGAGCCCTATATCTAATAATGGGTGTCCTTACATGAGGCAGAAGAGGAGACTCAGCCACAGGGGAGCAGCCACGTGACCATGGAGGCTGAGCCTGGAGTGATGAGGCCACAACCCACGGACGCCTGGGGCCCCCAGGAGCTGGAAGAGGCTGACAGGACCCTCTCCTGGAGCCTCTGGAGGGTGCGCAGCCCTGCCGACACCTGGATTTCAGACTTCTGGCTCCAGAGCTTCCAGAAAGTAAATTTTTGTTATTTTAAGCCACTAAGTTTGTGGTCATTTGTCACAGCAGCCCCAGGACACTCAAGTACCCACTGAATCAGAAGCCATGGGGCTGTGGCCCAGGACTCTGCCTGTTCAATCCTCCCCGAGGGAAGCCGATGTTCATTAAAGCACGAGGGCTCCAGGTCCAGAGGAGTTCTGGCTTCAGAACCCCAGTGGCCAGAGTCCCTCACGAGAAAGCATGCTGTCCACAAGGGGGTGTCCGGGGGGTGACGGGTTCTTGGCATCGCTCAGGGGGCGGCTGGAATGACGCTGTGCGTTGCCCTCTCCCTGGAGCAGTAAATGGGGCGCTTCCACATAGAAGTGTAGGATCTCGTATTATAAAGCGTGACACAGAACACTTTCGTTGTGTTTAAAATGTGCGTGGAACATTTGTTCTCCCATTATCTTTCCCTGTCAAATAGAATCTTAACGAGATTATGGCTCAGATAATATCGCGGAGTGCATTGTAAATATTTTGTTGATGTAAAGGTTTGCATTGGGAATGGATGGTTTCAGGGCTGCTGCTGCAGAGGAGGGAGGCTCGCTCCCTCTGCCGCTGAGATGTGGAGGCAGGCGGGCAGGAGCGGGGTGCTCTACGGCAGGAGAGCATTTATAGAACAAGCCTCTTCTCTCCCCTGAACTGCTTTGCTCTGCAAATGCAAAAAGGCATTATTTCTGGTGCCCGCATCTCATTTCTGTGTTTCAAGCGTTCGCGCTTTTGCTGCCCGGCCGCTTCGCTCTCCTGCAGGCAGAGGTGAGCGCCCCGCCCCCCTCTGCGGCTGCACTGCAGGTAGCCTCACGGGTACCTGGGACCAGACCTGCAAGCCACCCTGCCCGCTGGGTCTGCGCTGATGGAGAGCCCTGGGTACCCAGAGGCTCCCGGTCTTCCTGGGAGTGAGTGTCTGCGGCCATCCTGTCTGTCTCTCTGGGTCGGGACGGGCAACCCAAAGGCTGGCCCCTCCAGAGAAGGACCACTGCAGCTGGACGCCAGGATTCTCAGGCCCCCTGCGCTGCTCCAGACCCTCGGGCTGCAGGTGACACATCTCCCCAGGAGCACAGCCCGAGCAGAGGGGAAGGGCCTCTGGGTGGAGCGTGCAGATGAGCTGTGTCGTTGCTTTGTCCTGAGGTGCAGGCTGCTGGCACTCAGTGAGGGTTGAAGGGAAAAATGCCCGTTTTCCTTCCTCCCTTGTTTCTTCAGCTCAGTGTTTACAGAGGGCCTCGGCAGGCACTGGGTTATGGATGCTGCAAATGGGTAAGCTGCATCACGCACACATTATTAGCCCTTTTGCGAAGCAGGGGATCTAATGCGGGGTGCATTGGGTCACTCATTTCAGGGGGCAGCCTGCCTCCTGAGGTCCGCCCTCGCCCCGTCCTGTCCATCACCTCGGCCCTAACCCCCTCAAGGAGAACGGACACCCCGAGGCGCAGGTCTGATCAGCTTCAGGGGTGCAGACCCAGTGCCCCCATCATCAGCCGTGCGGCTCTAGGCACGTGCCACGGCCAGTGTGACCTGTCTGGCCGCTTCCCCGGGAGGGGGTGACCGTTCCCACGGCTCAGGCCAGTCTTGAGGGTCCAGCAGGATGGGCATATGACACGCAGGAAGCAGGGTCTGGCCTGTGGAAAGCAGGCCGCTGCTCACCTGCCCTGCAGTCGCCGCTGTTATTAACAGACGATCCAGGCTCTCCTCCTCCAGAGTCTTGGCCCTGAGATGTGAGGAGGTGGCCTTTAAAGTGGTAATTTTTTCCATTAGACGGCTGCTCAATTTGATATTTTTATGGTTTTGTTTGGGGACTTTTTCCCTCCTGACCTTTACATTCTTATGTGTGGCCAGAGACCTTTTGTTAAAAGGCATGTTTTCAAAATTGAGTAAATAAATGATGGAGTGGCGTATTTAAAGCTCCGTAGGCTCGTGGGGGCAGGAGGCAGCACACGAATGTCATCTCAGTACCGTCATCTGTCCGTAGGGCTGGGTGTGACAGGATTCTGCCACGTCCTCGTTAATGCCAAGGCACGATGAGCTGACGCGTTGTTGGAGACCCAGCATCAGAGGGAGGCGTCGCCACACGCAGGCGCCTAACTGCTGAGAGCCGGACACTTTTTTCTCAGGATGTCTTATTCTTTCCCCCCTTCCCTCAGGTACAAAGACGGGAGCGTACAACTTGTCTCATCTAGTTCTTGTATTTTAAGATAAAAACAGAATTCCAGAAAAGGGCTGAAGGCGATAAAATTGTGGTCAAAAGTCCATAAAATTATAGAACTTACGTTTTTTTGAGAACAGGGAGGTTTCACGCTGACTTTTTTTTTAAAGGAGCTGGACAGCTTAGCGGTTATCCGTGGAGATGTGTAAGATACGCTTCCATGTGAGGGGGGAGAAAAAAAGAGTTACATGCTTGAAAGGTTAACGGCTAGTAAACGCCAATTTTCTACCATCCTGGCTAATCAAAATAGCTTATGAGACATAAGATGTCATGCTGCCACCATTGCAGCGGCCTTTGAAATCCATTTTGAAGTCTTAGGTCCTTGGAAACGAGGGGGTTGGGGGGACACAGCCCGAGCTTTGAGCACCTCTCCCTCTGGTTGAGCAGGGGCACCTTCACCAAAAGGAGAGCGTCTCTGAGTGGGTGGGAGTGTTTCTCTGGGGTATTTCTGGGTTAATCACTTGGTCAGTGCTGTGGATTCCGGGTCCTAGACACTGTGGATGCGTCTTTATTGCGGAAGATCTGTACCCCTCGGTAGACCTGTGCTGTGTTTGTGGGTCCGCGATCTGGCCGCACTGGGGGATCTGCACGGACTACTAGAAGCATAGACATTTCCAAGATCCCTGGTTTTAAGTGTGACGACAGTGACAGACTTCTGCCGCAGCCCCTGGACTTGGAATGGGGGTGCCTCCATTCTTTAGACTGGAATTCCAATGCACAGAGATTCTGGAACTTCCCGGAGTTTCGCAGGAACAGAGTGGGGTGGGGGTGAGATGGGAGAACCTTCTAGCCTTAGTGTCTCCACCCTCGCTCCGTGCTGTGAGCTTTGCCTGGGATGGAGGTAAAGCATCCTTTGCACGGGCAGAGCGGATGCAGTGCAGTTAGAGGAGACCTACAGGACCCGGCTTGCGGGATCACACCACTGGTGTGTCACTGGCCCGGTGCCTTGGGGTCCTGTCGGCACCCGCGCTCCTTCCTAAGTGATGGAAGACGCCCTCACGCCCGGCCTCGCTGAGTCAGCTCAGTGGAGGGGCCAGGCGGCTGCCTTTCTCATTTCTTTGTGAGCAGGACTGAATTCCCCTCCAGCTGGCGTGGAGCCCCAGGCTCCAGCATCTTATCCCAGGAGGCTCCATCCTGGGGGGTCACGTGTCCGGGTTTAAATCCTGAAAACTCGCGTGCTCGCCTGATGTTGCACCGTGGTTCTCACCTGTCATCCTCATAAGGCGGGCGGGGCCATGTGAACCTACAATGGGAATTTGACTTTTATCTCTGTCAGCCTGGAGCCTGTGCCTTTCCCCCTGAAAAGGAGCCGCTCACGAGACGGTCCTGTCATGAGAATCCTGGTTTTGACTCTTCCCAATTGAAAAGTTAAAAGGAAAGGTAGCAGGTCTCCCCTCGATGTGCCCACGTTTGGTTTGGGGGTTTGGTGGGGGCAGGTCTGGACTCCAGGACTGATGGGGAGGTGGGGAGGAGTGCAGGGCAGAGGGCAGGGCCAGCAGAACAGGGCACTTGGGAGCAGGACGCCACTCCTGCACTTGGTGGCTTCCCTCGTTCACTGAAAATCGTGCCGTACGTCCACGGCTGTGCCTCCCGTATGGTGGGGCACCAAGAAGAGGATTCTTTCCAAGCCAGGCCTCCCTTCTCCCAGCAGCCCCTGCGCTGGCACTCAGGGTTCTAGGAGACGCACTCCATTGTTGGGTCCTAAAAGGAGGATTCAGGAAGGGTGCTGTTCTGTGACATGCAAATAAAAAGCCCCTCCTCCCCACCCCCTGCGGTTTTCTAAGGTTGCAGCTTCAAGGAGGCACTAATTAATCACTTCCTCCAACCCCAGGGGAGCAGAGGGACGCTCCCCAGATAAGGAGGCTGCAGCCCCCGCCTGTCTATGGCCCATTGTTTGCTCACGCTGAAAGGTGGTTACTTTATCAGGAAGGCGTCCGTCCAGCAGTGACCGAGGCATTGTCTTACTGTATTTTCTCTTACCAGTTTTGAAATATTATTTCCTTCTTGCTTAAATGCCGTGCAGGTTAAAACTTATGTTGTTGGAAATGGCACTGTGGGTGAGCGGGCGGTTTACAGCAGAGGAGCCTGGTATCCTGGTCTCTCCGGGGTGGTGAATGTGGACGGCGACACCTTCGCCGCTCCAGACCCTCGCCTGGGTTTTTCTGGAGGAGTCCTGAGTTCTGGGTGTCGGCCGGTAGCAGCGGAGGTGAACGCTTATCAATTTATTTCCCGACACGTGCGCCGTTAATCTCTGCTCGCCGACTCCCAGTGGGGCCGCTCTCGGTGGGACCGCAGCCACTCTCCGGGAAGTTATTTGATTTCTGATGTAAGGAAAGGGATTCATGTGGCTGGATTTTGATAAGGCCGGCGTGGCTCAGACACACTCATCCCGGCCGTGTGGCTGACAGGTGGCTCGCTGGGTGGGAGCACTGCAGAGCAGCGATGCCGGACATGCGGAGATAATTGTAGTTTTGCTATTTAAAAAAAATAGGTCTAGTGCTTTACAATGTTGAAATGATAACCTGTTCAGGGAGGCTCACAGTGCCTGTCTCTTGGCACAGGGAAACCTCTTCGAGCAGCTTGACTTGGAGCCTATTAATCTACTTTTATTTTCCCCGAGCATAAACTAAAGTCTCGTTTCTGTTTGAACTCTCAGGCTAAAACGTAGGGCCAGAAGCGCAAGTCTGCGGTTTCGAGCTAAACATGCTTCATATTCCAGAGGTTTCTGTGCCCGTGTTGTGTTTATGCCTCTGCTTTTAAATGACCTGCAGTGTTGAGATTAGAGGCACTCGGTTCGACTTAATATCTAAGTACCTTGATCCACGGGAGTTGCTCCTGACCCGGTGCTCAGCTCGGTGTTCTGCCTGGGGGTTGGAGGAAGAGAGGGTTAGAGGCCACCCTGGAGCGGTAAGTCAGTGTGGTCCCATGCCTCTGCCATCTTCCTGTCCCCACTGGGACAGTGACAGGGCTGTGCCCAAGGTCCCCCCGCCCCTGTGCTCAAGCCAGATGTTCTGATGGTAGGCGTGTCCTTGGAAGCCCAGGACTGTGGTCCTGGACAACAGAGACGGGCCTGTTCACCTACCACGGCGCCTCTACAAAGGCCCGGGGCCCCTGGGGGCCAGCAAGATGCCACACGGTCATCAGGACCTCACGTTGTTCGTTTGGCCCCAGGAGGTGGTGACCAGCTTCCTAAACACGGTGGATCTTTGGATTCCTAGATCAGCGTAACTGTGGGTGTTGCTGGCCCGTTAACCACAGGACCCTGGAGAGTCTTAGACCCGCGGGGCCGGCGTTGAATCCCTGCCCAGGTAGCTGGAACCTGCCGGCCCTTCCCTGCTCTGTTCCCCCGTCTTGGCTGCCTCCCTTCCCACTTGCCCTAGCGTCTGTGGGGCTCCCCCGGGGCCTCCTGATTCAAATGTCACCCCTCCACCGGGCCCTCTTTTGCTGTCTTCTCCCTTCCCTTCTGCCTGAGCTGAGTGAACTTAAGTACGTCCGCCGCCCTCGTCTCGTGGTTTTACTGGGATATGCGGCAATGTCATGTTTACGGTCCTCCCCCCGTGTCTGCCCCACTGTGGTCGCACAGCGTGTGCGGCGTTCCAGGTAGCGGAGCGGTGAGGCAGGGCGTGCTGGGGAGCTGGGGAGAGAAGACGGGTGGCCCGGCGCACGCCCGGAAAGCCGCCTTCCCGGGAAAGGGCCTTCAGGAGATGAGCTTTTCCCGCCTCTTGGAGGGGGCAGGGGCTGGAACTGACAAGCAAGATCATATGAAAGCAAGATAACTAGAGGAGGGTGGGCATAAAACGGAAAAGCCAAAGTGCCTTCCGTCTCGCACCTCCGTGTGAGGGCTCACTCAGTTTGTTTACGGGCTGTTATCGGAGTAAAGTGGGGCACATGGGTCTCTGCCTGATGAAATCACCCCCTGGGCCGTGTTGGCTTCAGGTCCCCGAGCGTAACTGGACAAGGACAGCGACTGCGGTGGGGTTTCGTGCCAGACAGCCTCTCCCTTTGTGCTCTTCGTGCACAGCAGCTCACGGGCGCTCCAATGACACAGGAGCAGGCGGGTGCTCCGGCTCTGGTCCTGGCTTGCAGCTGCAGACAGGGTGCCCATCAGGCCCAACAGGGCCCCCACACGTCAGCCCCGCCCACTTCTCCGATTCAAAGTCTGTGTTGTGACCTGGGCAAGAGTCACATCCATGGTGGACTCCTGCTCAGGGGGCTGCTCGGCTGATCCAGGTGTCTGCATGGCAGGCAGTTCCTCGCTGGGGGTCCGGGGGCCAAGGAGGCCCACGGACTGCCTTCTGCTTTGTTTTTAAAATTGTTTGACCTACCCCCTACTCCCTGCCACTTCCACCCTTCCCCAAGTAGGCCTGTCTGCCAGCATTATTTCACGGCCGAGCATTGGGTACCTCTGTAAAATTATATTGACCTGAGGGAATTGAGGTCCAGAGGTGCCTGGTGCTTAAATGTGCAGGAATCAAACCGCTTGGCTGATAACATTGTATCGATCCATCTCCCTTCCCTGCTTTGCTGAGCCAGAGGCCTCCCAGATGAGGTGGTGGTGTTTGGGGGTTGTCGTGGTGCACGGAAGTCCTCATTCTCGATGTTGAAGTGATGTGCTCGTGGGCCGAGGACTGGATCTTCATCGCGGCTCCCGGTGACGTCAGGCAGCAGCCCCCCTGGCTGGGGGCCGGGGGGGGGGGGGCAGGGGATGCCTTTCCTTCTGTGCGTACCGGAGACTCTGTCCTGGGGCTCGGCCCTCGGGAAGCAGCTCAGGGCTCACAGTAAGTGTTCCCAGAGGAGAATGTTCAAAGTGCAGGAGAAACAGGCAACTGGGAAGGGAACGCGGGGGAGTGGAGCTGGTCTGCGGGGCACGCCCTGTCCTCCGGGAACACGGGTCACCTGTCACGCTGCTCTGGACGGGCCCCGTGGGAGGCCGAGGGGCCTGCTACTTCAGGGACCCGAGGCCTTACTTTGGTGAGCTCCACCTCTTAGGCGGGGCTGGCTCTGGATTCCGTTAGAGCCCGGCGGCCAGGAGCCTTCTCTGCAGAGACTGAACACCGACTTCCGGCCTCTGCCGTGGCAGGTGCCATGAGAGCCGCTGCGGTGACGCAGGGGTGCTGAGCTTGCTGGGGCTTGCTCTGTCTGGGGCTCCGGCCTCCCTCACTCCCAGGGCCGCCCGCTCCTGTATTTCTAGGGGTTAGCGGCCCTGCAGCCGTGACCACCGTCCCGAGAGCGTCCACTGCAGCTGGAGGGCGTCCGCCGGGCTGCAGGCTGCCTCTCTGCCCGCGCGCTCTGACCCGCCCCCTGCCCGGGCCTTGCAGCCCCCGCAGGGTGTGCGCCCTCCTCGTCCTGCACCGCCCCCCGCCCCGCCCCGCCCCAGCTCCCACTCCCTCCTGCTCTGCCGGGACCCTCTCCTCCCTCTCCTCCGCTGCTGCAGGACTTCCTGTCACTGTGCTCGGCTCCTGTCCCCTCGCTGGTGGGTCTGGTCCCGCTGTCACCCTCCTCCTCCCCCGAGTTCTGTCTGCCCCCTCGGGGCCCTGGTGCTGCCCGGTTCCCCTCACTGTTATTGTCTCGCCCATCACCCGCCTCTGCCACATTGTGGTGCCAGGGACACACAGGCCCTGCTCTGGCCGTGCCCTAGGGCCTGGAGCAGGCCGGGCGCAGCGGACACGCAGTCAGGGCCCGTCGCCAAGCAGGTCACAGGTCGTGTCCCTGCTCTGCTCTAATCCTTCCCAACGTCACCCACAGCCCCCTCCTGAGCAGGTCTGGTGACTGTCACACCCCTCACCCCCCAGTGCAGCTCCCTGCGCCCCTCCCCCAACCCTGTGGCTGGAATCCCTTGGCTAGTCTTCTGGCTGCTCTCTCTCCCTGGGGAGAGCCTACCTGTCCTCACCTCGGGTGGCAAGTCCACTCCAGAGACCCCGTCCTCTCCCAGGGGGGCTGGGCCCCCATGTCCTATGCCCCTTGGCAGGTACGACTGCTGGAGCTGTGGTGTGGCTCAGCCCGGGGAGGCGAGCAACTGGACCTCCCGTCCGCCCAGTGCACCTGCTGGGGTCAGTCACCCCCGGGTGCTGTCCTCCTGAGTAGGGGAAGGACCCTGTCCACCGAGGCTAGAACCCGGGCACCCCCACAGCCCCCAGGGCCGGGCTCCCTGCTTCCAGTTCCCAGACACGCGGGCAGACTGGACTTTGGTGTGGAAATTCCTAATCCTGTAACATTCTGGGAGCCAGGCAAGCACGGCAGGTCTCTGGGCTGAATCTCAGGCCAACGGTCCATGACTCGGTTCCAGTCGGTTTTAAGTAACAGGCGATGCACTGAGGCCAGCACGTGTGTGAGTCTGGGACTCCCTTGTCCAGCTGGACCGCTGGGTAGGAGAGGACACCTCAATCTGGCCTGCTGGTTGCAAGGAAGAAAACCTCCTTGGGGACCGGGCCTGGCATCTTTAAAACAGGGCTCTGTGCTGACCAGAGGCCAGAGGAGGGCCCAGTGGACAGCGGGGCTCTGGGCCTCCAAGGCAGGGCTGGAGACCCCTCTGCTCTCCTGCTGGCCATGAGCCTCGACCACAGGGGCCGGGTGGGGTGGGGTGTGCGGCCCCTCGGGGCTGAACACCTGGGGCTGGGCGTTAGGAGGTGAGAAGGCTGGTGCAGGTAAGCAGACTTTAACTGCACTTTATTCAAAACAGGCTATCAGAGCCTGAAGACGTCCAAAACATCAGGCTCTGCAGTGACGCCCACACTTGGGGTCTGTGAACACCTGGAAGGATCCTCGGGGCTCCCATGGTGCAGTGGGGGTGGGGAGTGAGTCCCGGGGACCCTCGGGGGCTCCCATGGTGCAGGGTGGGTGGGAAGTGAGTCCCGGGGACCCTCGGGGGCTCCCAAGGCATGGGGGGGTGGGGAGTGAGTCCTGGGGACCCTTGGGGGGCTCCCATGTTGCAAGGCGGGTGGGGAGGGTCGGGACAGCAGCTGTCCTGTAAGCTCTCACCCAACATCAGCGCCTCAGGTGGCCGCCAGGAGGCCCTTATTCTTGCGAACCTCGCTTCTTCACAGAGGAAGCCAGCGCCAGGTGTGGAGCGAGAGCTTAACGGCACTGTGTTGCTCTCACTGCGCTTACGTGCAAGCACAGGGTGAGGCAGTGGCACAAATTCCCCTTTTAAACGCATGTGCCCGTAAAACAGAAGCCTCGTGGGGCCCAGGCGGCAGCCCGGGGTGGCGCGCTGCGCGGCGTCCGCGTGCAAGGTGTGCGCTTGCCGCCCTGGGGAGGGGCCCGTAGCCAGCACGCCCACGGCACCTGCCCGGCGAGGGCCGCGTCCAGGTGAGAGCTCGCACCCTCGCTCCGCGCCCAGTGTTCCTGACGGTTGCTTCCCTTTGTGGTAGGTTTTCTGTTTTCCCTGGTGATGAAGTGTTTCCCATGGGAGCCGTGAAGGTTGTAAGGAGGAATCGGAGGGGAAAGGGTAAGATGGTCCACAGATGGGGCAGAGAGCCTGGGCTGGGCCGGCTGTAGACAGAGCTGCGCGGGGGCTCTCTCGGCTCCTCTCCTGCCCGAGGCTCAGAGCTGGCAGCACGTTCTGACCCAGAGCCCGCGGTGGGCGGGTGTCTCCCCTCCCAGCCCGGTGCCATCACCAGTGTGAGGCCAGGCAGAGACCCAGGCGAGCTCCGTGTGCACCTGTCACCCCCCAGGGCCGCACCAGGGATCCTGGGGGGTCCGCACTGCCAGCACCAAAGCCTGAGGGGACACACCCTGGAAGCTGTGGGTCCGTGGGAGGGGACCCCGTCGTCTCCCCGTCAGCCAGCCTGCCTGCTAACATTAAACACAGGAACAGCACACTGGCTGCGCCTGCAGGCTCAGCGAGCTGTCCCCGCTCGGCACCCATTCGGATGTTCGTCTGAAAATCCTGACTGCCGTGGAGAGAGCCGCGCAGAGGAGGGGCCGGCTGGAGTAGGGGCCGGCCCAGGGCGGGAGGTCGCCCCGGGCATGCGTTGGGTGCGACGGCTTCTGTTTCAGAACCATCTACCTTTCATCTCTCTCTTACTTCAATAGATCATTTTGTATTTTTAAAGTGCTGAACAATTTACTTTTGAAAATTTGAAAAACAGAAAAATACGAAAAGAATAAATCAGTGTAATTTTGTCTCCCTCCCCTGAACAACCACTTTGAATCATTTGGCACACCTGGCGTGTGTGTGTGTGTGTGTGTGTGTGTGCACATGTGCATAAGCTTGTGTAGGTGTGGTGTGTTACCACGTGGGCACACACGTGTGGTATGCAGTCACGTGGGCACACTTGTGTGTTGCACGCATCTGTGTCAAGTGTGTGAGTGTGGTGCGTGCACACATGGGTGTTATGTGTGCATACCACTTGTATGCACACACATGCGATAATGTATGTGCCTGTGTGGCGAGCGTTCACATATGCACACGGGTGCTGTGAGAGTGGTGCATGCACGCACAGAAGCATGTGAGTGTGTGTGCGCATATGTGCAGACACATGGCTGCACAGACGTGCGTGCGTGTGGAACGTGTGCATGTGCGTGTGCATGTGGTGGGCCTGCGCCGTGGAGGGACAGAAGGACATTTCCAGTTCTCTGCTGCTGAAAATGATGGATGCCGTGAAGAAAATCTACACACGCGCATCTTAGGGCACATTTCTCATTGTGAGAAGCAGAATTCAGAAATGTGTTCCCGAGGCCATGCGGGCCTGGATCCGCGTGTCTGAAGGATGTTTCAGAGAGGAGGCAGCCATTTATGTTCCCCGCCAGGACTTCGGAGACGCCGGGGTTCCCGTGCCTCCTTTGTACATGGCTGTTCTTTTAAAGACGTTTTCCAGTCTGACAGGTGTAAGAGAGCATCGTTTAATAGTGCATTTATTTAATTAGAGCGGCTGGGAATTTTTCTAAATTTGCCATTCCTCCCCATGTTTTCTTGTGCAAATTGTGTGTCCATATTTGTCAGTTTTTCTCTCTCGGGGTGACTGGAGTGGACTCGTATGAAAACAGATTCATTTGGAAGAAATCTGACCTCTGTCTTCAACCTACAAACCCGACTTGGGTTTCTGTTAGCCCTGTCACCCTGAGATCCCTCAGGAAAGTTTTGTAACTTTTTTCAAGTAGTTTTGGTATATTCTTAGAGTTTGTCCCTACGTGCTTAACACGTGCTCTTGTGTGAGGAGTGTCTGCAGGGTGGCGGTGCTGGTGATGGGTGTTGGGTGCAAGCTGTTTATCTAGAGACCGTGGTTTGTAGGACTAAGTAAGCAGAGCCCATCCAGACTGGCTGAAGCCCCAACACAGATTCTTTGAGAGGCAGTGGGGTTTTCTGAAGGCCTGGGATCCAGCACTGAAATTTAAGGCTGCCAGGATGAGGCATGGGGAAGCCTTTTCTGTAAAGGGCCAGATAACAGTTATTTTAGGCTTTGCAGGATAGGTCTGCTGGGACCTGCTCACCTCGGCTGCTGCAGCACAAAAGTGGCCGTAGACAATTTGGGATGAATGGGGCAGCTGTGTGCCAGGGAGACTCTGCTTACAGCAGAGGCTGCAGGTTGGAGTTGACCCCACACAGAGCCCCCGCTTTCTGCTTCTCTACCAGACTCTCCCATTTTCATGTTCCTAGTTTTCTGCGCATGTGGAGGAAAACTGTTCCTGGTTGAGAACCATTGCTCTGAATGCATTACTCTTTAGCCCTCATAGCAACGTTATGAAGCTTGGCGTTACGGCCCCATTTGACAGATGAGGAAACTGGGGCCAGCAAGCTTAGATGCCACAGCCAAGGTCAGGGAGCTTATAACCCACGTCTGCCTGACAAGCACTGTGGCCGTGTGAGTGCAGTTCAGAGTTGGGTCAGAGCCCACGGCATGTGCCTACAGGCTGCAGTCCCCGCGTCCCAGGGACCCGCAAAGAGGAGGCAGAAGAGGCAGGGACGCAGAGGACCGGGCCCTTCCAGTGCTGCCAGGAGCGTTTTCTGCTGGGCATTAATAATGCCACCACCACCACGGCCACAGTAAAGGAAGATGAGGGAAATGAACACTTGCTGGCTGGTGTGTTCAGTGCTCAGCCCAGTGATCTGCTCCCACGGGGCTGGAGTTAAGAGCTGACGGCTCCTCGCCGCCGGTGAGCTCTGCTGGCCCCGGACGAGGACCCCGAGACGGGGGCTCCGCGGACCCCGGCTCCAGGCGGCCATGCTCCGCCTCGCTAGAGGGGCCCGCGCTCCTGCCGGGGGCCTGGGCGTGGGCCTCCCGGGGCGGCCGCTGGGCCGGGTGCAGCCCGTGCTCCGGGGCCAGACGACTGCGGCCTCCAGAGGGGCCTCCGCCCTCTGCATCCGGGGCCGGCGGGTCAGGCGGGGTCAGCGCCAGGGCAGGGCAGCCGGGGTCAGCCGGGGTCAGCCGGGGTCAGCGCCAGGGCAGGGCAGCCATGTTGAGCTGAGGAGGCGGTTCAGCGGCGGCTGAGAGACCTGAAGGGACCTCTGGCGCTCGGGCTGGCGGCCAGTGGAGGGAAACGCTGTCCGTCACCTGCCTTCCGATGCTCCGTCAAGAAAGCCGAGGTGAGAAGCGAGAGGGTCTCCGTCCCCTCAGACCAGCCGGCCACCCGAGCGGCCGCGGCCGGGGCGCCGCAGGGCGGGGCGGGGCGGGGCGGGGCGGGGCGCGGGCGACGGCGGGGGGCCCCGCCCCCCGCGGGCCGGATGTGCAGCCGCTTCCCGCCCACGCGCGCGGGCCGCCCGCCCTCTCCGGGCCGGCTGGGAGGAGGCGGCCGGGGCCGGTGCTTGTGCCGAGGGGGACGTGAGGAGCAGCCCCTCCTGCTGCAGCTTCGGGGGAACGAGCGGGCGGGGGCGGGAGGCGCGCCCCGCGGGCTGGGCGGGGGCCCAGGACGCCGCCAGAGCTGGCGTCGCGGGGAGCCCCCCCACCCCGAGTCTCCGGCGGCCTGGCGGTCACTTGCTGGGGGACGACGTCAGTCCTGGTGACCGCTGCGCACGCGTCCCCGCCTGCTGTATCTGGACCCTGTGTGACGGACACTCACCCCAGGTTTGATGTCAAGTGGGCCAGTCGGAGGACGGAAAAATTAAAGCCAGAAAAGCGACGTTGTAAACAGGGCGGAGGTCGGTTTTCTCCACGGCGCTTCCAGAAAGTTGGGATTGTTGACTAGTTAATTTTGGTGGGACTCGAACCCAAGGATCTACTTGCCCTGGACTCCGGGCGCCGCCCTCGGGGAGCCTCAGTCTTCTCTGTGAATTGAGGTAAGAATCCAGCCGCCTCGGAATGTCCTGACGTGTAGGGAGAGCCTGGGTGGCAGCGACCTTGCGGGTACATGGCAGGCTGGGGTGTGTCACTCAGCCCCCCGCGGCTCTTTTTGGAAATAACCACAGTCCAGGGCACGGATGGGGGTGCCGTGAACCCCTTTTATGTCCCACAGTGGCGTGGTGTTCTCAGGGGACACCGCCGCCCTCCTGCTCCCTCGTGGGGCATCCTGGTGCGGGTCAGAGCTTGGGGTCAGCGGGCCGTCACAGGCTCGAGGCCTGGGCACGCTCAGGACCTGCCTCACGTGCGGCCCCCTGCGCTCACTGGGGACCCAGCACCACTCCAGGCCCAGGTGTGCACCCCTGGGTCCAGCCAGCCGCCCGGCAGGAGAGGTTCTGATCAGTCCCACACACTGCGTCCCGCGTGGGGGCATGACCATGACCCTGGCCCTAGTTTCTGGGGTGGAAGACAGCCCAGGAGCCAAGATGCATGGAGATGCCCCGACCCAGGTGCCTGTGGTCACTCCGCCCCGACCCACATCTCCAGGGAAATGAATGCTTTGCTGTGCGTCCCAATGGCCGACAGTGTCATGGCTTTTCACGCAGTGAGAGAAAAATGACAACCCACAGAATGTGCAAGGACAGTGATCAGCCTTTAATTGTGTTTATCCAAGTCCATTTGGTGAAAGACGCTGCTGGCATATTTTTATTCTCACAGTTTTGCTTTTCCTGAGTAGAAGCATCCCTCGGTGGGGTCCTCTGGTTACCTGTTCCCAGAAAGTCTCCTCTAGTAGAATGGCCGGACTTCCTGGGTGAACCGTAAAAACAGGGCTTTCCTGTCTTTGGCTCAGGCCCCTGAAGTTGACCTGTGCAACCTCTTTTGGCTGAAAAGATCGCTCTTGTTGGTCTTGGCTGACAGCCTATCGCCCCTGTCCCTGGTGTTGAGATCCAGCAGGTGTTGCGGGGTGGCCGGGCGCCCTGTGGGCACTGCGGGTGGGCCTCCCTGGGGCCAGGGCCAGGGCCAGGGGAGGGCGGACAGGCAGGGCTTCGCCTGTTTACCTCAAGATCCATCAGTGCTGTCGTGACCTGAGTGGGGGGTGCTGGCAGCCCCTGATGAACGGGCCTGCTTGTCCAGCGGCCCCAGGGCCCCGGCTACGGCAGCCAGGCCAGAGCTGCCGTGCCCAGGGCCCTGGGCAGCCACTGCTGCATGTGGGAGACACGGTGAAGGAAGGCGCCTGAGACCCCGGCCCGCCCGCCCGCTGGAGCCAGCGCTGCAGGGGCTGCTGCGCGGGGAGGGCAGGCGGCCTGCTGACACAGTAGAAGCAGCCTCGGCTTTTATCTGAGCTGGGGGTCAAGGGATTCGTCGTCTTTGGGCAATAATAAAATCATCAGGTTCTGAGGCGAAAGTCAGAGACTCGAGCCTCTTGCAAGTAAACTGGGGCTTAAAAGGAAAGTGGCTTAAAGAGATCCTATTAGGAAAGAACAAAAAAACATTTGAAAAGCCGGGAAATCATTCTCTCCTGCGATGATAGCGGGAAGGGCTTTACGGAGCACTCACCTGCTTTAGAAGGGGCCTCTCTTTCCTGCTCCCAGGCCACAAGGGAAATTCGCAGGTGCTCCTGCTTGTGGGTCTGGGGTGATGGGGCCCCAGGGGACGGAGTGGCTCCACGGCACCCCGCCCTGCTTGGCCTTGTCAGGTCCCAGAGGCGCTGTGCTCAGGGCTTCCTCCCCATCTTACCTGCCAGGCACTCACTCTGTGGTGCACGCCGAGGCTCAGGGGTGCAGTGGGACCCCAGCCTGAGTTCTCCATCCCCTGCAGCCCTCCCTGTCCTCCAGGGCAGGTCGACCCTGAACTCTGCCTGCTTTTGCTCCCCTGCCTTCCCACAGTGAGGGCACAGAGCCCCGCCAGCTGGCAGCGCTCAAGAGGAGCCTCCCTGGTGCCACTGGGGGTGGGGGTGCCTGGAGAGGATGGCTACAGCCAGCAGCATTCTCGGCCTTTGTATGAAGCAGGTGTCAGACACTTGCTCGGTGACCTCATGTGAAGTAGGAAGTGACACCAGAATATCCACAGGGCCAGCAAGGCCCCCTGGGATTAGTGCCACAGAAACCCGGCTCAGGGGAGGTGGTCAGTGTGGCAGGGACAGCCCTGTGTGTTGACCACACACGTCCTGACCTTCCGCTGGCACACGTGTGCAGGGGATGTGGCAGTTAGGAGTGGGGGCCTCCTCCAGGCTGATGGATAGATGACAGAGTTGCAAGGCGGACACAGTCCTGGTGCCTGCGTCACAGGGAGGAGACCCAGCAGCCACCACAGGCAGGGATGTGGGCTGAAGATGCTCTGCATTTTAAAATGCAATTATATCACCCTCCCTGCTCCGTGGAAAGAGTTTTAAGTTTGCTGAGGTTGGGGCATGTTTATCGATGTTTTAATGCAGGTTTTTCATAGAGACCTAGAATTATGAAGGCTCCCTTGGGGCTCTGGAGTCCAACAGCCTGGAGGCACACCGATTAAGTGTGTAGCCTCACACTGGGCGCCAGGCCTGCCGTCTGCGCAGAAGGGTCATGACGTTCGTTCCCGTCACATCCCAGACCGTTGTGAGGATAAGATGCTATCGTGAATGCAAACGCACTTTGCAAACATTGAAATCTTCCATGATGTTGCAGAGCGGACTCAGTAGTAATGGCCAGAAAGTCCTCCCGGCTTTCGGAATCTGTGCTTTTGATGCTCGAGCCCATGGAACATCGACACTCATTCCAGCAAGCTGTAGATGCGGAAGTGGCCTTGGGCACCGTCTGGGCCTCCTGTGTTTACACGCGAGGAGATAAGACCAGGAGCCGAGGGGGCCCTCAGCACGGTCAGAGGAGGCTGAGTCGAGGCTGAGGCAGATGAATGGATGGCCCCTCACCCGCACCCCAGCCCCACAGGCCGGAAGACCCGGCACCTGACATCCACTCCCCGACTCCTCAGAGCTGCAAGCAGGTGGTCCCGTTGCCCCCGTGGGGGGGAGGGAGGCTGACTCCCTTTATCCTTAACCTCGGTTACTGTCCCTGACCACCCGCTCTGTCGGGACCTGCCTTCCTGGATTCCCCGCCCCCACCCACAGGTTCAAGCGCATTGTCCGCCCATCTGGTGCACAGCCCTGCTGTCACCTTGGCTCCAGTGCTGGGCTGGGCTCAAAGATAAAGCAGTAAACATGGCATCTGCCCTCCAAGTCTGCAGGAGGGAGCAGACAAGCCGAAGGACAGCTGTACAGTGAGGCAGGGCCACGGGCTGGATGAGTGGGTGCAGTGGGAGCACATGGGAGGGGTCCAGGCCAGGACATGGAGGTGGTGGCTGGGGGTTCAGGAGGATGATGGCTATGCTGAGGGCAGGGGACAAGGCAGAGCGTCCAAGAGAAGGAGAGAGGGGTGGGGGCAGCGGGTAGACCAGATGACTTGTCTACTGCACATTAAACAGCCACCATGCTGGAACCCTTAGGGATTGTGTGAAACAATATGGGGGGTGTGTGTGTGTGTCTGTGTGTGACCCGCTGCCCGCCAGGCGCAGCTCCCAGCCCTGGAGCTGTTCTAGGCAGCAAGGCCATAAGGTTCCTGCTTCCCTGGAGTGTACGG
Organism: Camelus dromedarius; assembly: GCF_036321535.1. Taxonomy (NCBI): domain Eukaryota; kingdom Metazoa; phylum Chordata; class Mammalia; order Artiodactyla; family Camelidae; genus Camelus; species Camelus dromedarius. The sequence goes on along the minus strand of NC_087453.1, from coordinate 2,017,904 downwards.
TTCAGACGGCGGGATCCGCTGGGTGTGGGCTCTCAAAGTTTTCTGACCATGACTCACAGGAAAAAATGAATTTTAAAATGTAAGGCAGTAAACTACCCCCCCCCACACACACACACACAGACACACAAACAGCCCCCCACAGAGATAAACTGTCACGGCGCAGCGTCTGCCTTCCTAGCACAGGCAACCTGCTTACACGGGTGCTTTCCATTCTGCTGTATTTTATGTTAAAATGTTCATCACGGCTCACTGGTGGCCATGGTTTGAAAAGCACATTTTCGAGGGCAAACTCTGGGTGGGCATTTGGACAGGGTGTGGGGAGAAACAGGTCTGGCCCAAGGTCCCTGAGCTGGGTGTTTCAGACCAAGTCAGATGGAAGGGAGAGTGGATGGACGGATGATGGAGGATGGAGGGTGGATGGATGCATAGATTCACAGATGGGTGGAGGGGTGTGAGAATGGGTGCAGGGAAGGATGGATGGATCAATTTGAGTATCTCCATAATGGCTGTTACTCAGCAGATTTTTTTTCTGGAGGTGCTTGGTGTTATTAAGAGGACTTGGGGGCTGAATTAAGTGAGCAGGACCCGGAAAGCTAGCAGCAATCTTTACCTACAGTGTATCATGGTGTTCCTAATGTGGGTCCTTCTATTTTTAAAAACGTGGAAAAGCATTGGCCTTGTAGCATGAAGAGCTCCCATATCTGGCATAAAGCAGTGTTCACCATAAAGCATCACTTACCAGGTGACTGTCGGTGATCAGTTTGTGCCATTGAGCACATGCATGTCATCCCACGAACGGGCCGGCTCCGTGAGGGCAGGGGTCCGCCTGCCTCAGTCGCTGCTATTCCCAGGGCCAAGGACAGTGCCTGGCCATGGTGGATGCTTACCTGTTTGTCCACTGAGTGAAGAGCTGTGTCTTCCTGCCTCACTGCGAAGGCTGGATTCTGGAAGGTCGTCAGCATGTTCTCTGTTTCCCACGTCTCGTGTGTGATGGGGACATCAGTGCATGTGAGACCCTTTACTGGGGGTTCCCCCTTGTTTTAGTGTGTTCCTTTCATCTGGTGGCTGAAACTTCACGAGTCTGTGGGGAGGCCAGAGCAAGTGTCCCGTGAGGGTGTGGTTTGAACGGCGATCAGGAGGCCCCTTCTCCTGGGCCTGGAGGCGTCTTCACCATTACGAACGGCTCCACCTTCTCCTGGGTTTGGGTGTTTGGGGCCAGTTCTGGGGGCACATAATCCTGCTTTGGGGAAGCCTGCACGGAATCCCAAGAAGGCTTTGGTTGTCAGGAGGTGGCTTCTCTGCGGTGATTTCAGTGACGCTGGTATTGAGGGAGCTGCCTTGGCTGGGCCTCGGAGAGATGGGAAAAGGTGGTGGCGTCAGGGTGACCTGTCCTAGAGCAGCGTTCCTGGCCTATGTTTGGCGGCTGTGACCTTGGACACCAGCAGAGTTTCTGGGTCCTGAGCAACCGCAGGCATCCCGGCCACTGGCTCTGAACTGGCAAGGAGGTCAGTGAAGTCCAGTGTGCACACGTCACTTGGATTAGACTGAGTCCATGTGATTTATTGATCCATCGTCCTAGCCCATCAGCCGTCCCCTCAGAGCACCGAGGACCCCCAACCCGGCCAAAGGCCTGGCTCTGTCCCTCCGTCACCCCTTCTTCTCAGCATCCCCACTTTCTTCTCTCCTGGGTCGTGTTCCTGGGACATTCTCACCAGCCAGGTCCTCTCCAGTCCTCCGAATATGGCAGGAGGACATGCCCTGTGTGCGTTGCCGTGGACCGTCTGAGCGTCTGATGCTGGCGTGGGCATGTCAGCATTGCTTCTCCTCAGAGAAGTAACACATCGTCTGTGGCAGACACCTTGAGCCTCTGGCAACCGCAGAACCTCAGATTCTCCTATAATCACCGCCTTTTTCTCTTGCCAAAAACAATAAATACATTTCAAGGCACACACACAAAAGAAAGTCACTTCCAAGTTGAGCTGCAGAGGAGTCTGCACAGAAATTCAAGGCTGCTGAGGGTCCCTTTCTCATGGCAATGGTGCGACCAAGTGCGTGCATGTGTGTCTGTGTAAGTGTGTGCGTGCGTGTGGTGAGCACGGTGTTTGTCTAAGTCGGGAACTGGGAAGGCCACACGCTTGGTTTCTGAACACAGTGACGCTGTAGCCCTAGTGGCAGCACTTTGACCAAGAACATCACCAAGTGTGGCGGGCTGCACTGTGTCTCCCACAGGGATGTGCTGAGGCCCTAGCTCCCTGGGACCAAGAGTGCGGCTTTATTTGGGGGAAGAGAGGGTCTGTGCAGATTTAATCCAGTTAGGGTGAGGTCACACGGGATTGGGGTGGGCCTGAAGTCCCGTGGCTGGTGTTCTTATAAGGAAGGAAGGAGACCTTTACTCCATCCAGTTTGGGGCAGAGACCCACAAGAGAAGGGCAGGGGACAGTTTGGGTGGGCAGAGAGTGGACGGCATGTCTGCAGGCCTGGGAGCACCGGCATGGCCTGGGCACGTATCAGGAGGGAACTCTAATTCAGAAAGACACATGCACCCCAGTGTTCACAGCAGCACTGTTTGCAACAGCCAAGACATGGCAGCAAACTAAGTGTCCATCGACAGATGACTGGGTAAAGAAGTTGTGGTGTATGTATACAATGGAATACTACTCAGCCATAAAAAGAGTAAAACAATGCCATTTACAGCAACAGGGATGGACCTGGAGGTCGTCATGCTAAGTGAAGTGAGCCAGGCAAAGACAGGTATCACATGGTATCACTTACATGTGGAATCTAAAAAGATACAAGTGAACATATTTATAAAACAGAGACTCACAGACACAGAGAACACACTCATGGTTCCCCCCACCTGCCCACACACTCGCAGGTCCCCTGCAGGGGGCGAGGCCGACTCCCACCTCCCATGGTGCCACTTCTTGTAGGTGGGAAAGCCTGGTTTCCTGGCAGAACCCCCAGGAAGGCGGGCACCCCAGGAAGCAAACCCGTTCGCGTCCTTCATCTAGAACATCCTCAAGCCGCAGCCATCGGCCTGCACCGCGGCCGACTGCTGGCCGGACTCCCACCTGCTCCCGTGAGCCATTTGGAGAGCTGCGCTCGGACTCTTGACCCCACAGCCCTCCCAGGCTCCAGGGGGAGGGGGAGGGGGGTTCCCACCGTGCGAGCTCTGTGCCCGCGTGTGTCGCAGCGTCTCACTGAAGGGTCCGGGGCCCCTGCTGTCAGCCCACCTCGCAGATGCGGGAGGAAGATGTTGCCGAGGCCTCTGGGGAAGGAGCAGACCGTGAGCTGGCCCTCTGGTCACTGTCATACGGACGTGGGGGACGGACAAACACCCGTGGGCATCATCAGGGGCATCTGCATCGACACGACTCCAATGTCGGTTTACCTGAGTAGGGCTGCTGTGCGTCCCTGCCTGTGGTGGGGGGGTGTCACCAACATTTGGGGCCCCTGGTCTGCTGAGTCCGCGCTGCTCCCGACGCCCCTCAACGTGGGCACACGCCCTCCGCCGAGTCCTGCTGCCTCGCTCCTCGATGCAGGGATGACTCTCAGGCAATAAACTTCATCTCTAAAAATAGGTCACATAAAGGCCTTGACGTTCTTTTTTCTAATTAGTGCAAAAATATATTGAATATACATCATACGTGTGGATCACAATATTATTAAAATGACTATTAAGACTTCACACATCAAAATATTTCAGGCAGTGGGGACATGGGGAGCCTGATGTTCCCCAAGAATCATGTCTGCATTAGCGAGATAAAGGACAATTTAGGACGGTCACAAAGGCGGTGATTTAGGGAACAACATAAAGCTCTGCTGAGAACTAATTCGTAATGCCAGCTGCTGCTAAGCTTCTTAATCTTTATCTAGTTCAATTAAAATCTGAACGTTTGGGATTTCATTAGCAACCGGGGCTTGGAAATTACACGCACTCTTGCCCTGCGCTCTGAGGCTGCCGCGCGGCGTCGGGAGTCGCCCAGAGCGTCTTCAGGTAGACGAAGGTGCAGTAAAGACTGAAGCACTTGGGGCAAGGCAGAGGTAAGAGAGGGTTAGTTCAGTGTTTTCAGTCAGATCTGATTGGCAAGGGTTGGGAACCCCACCCAAAGCCGCACGGCTGGAGGGAGAGGCACTGGAGTCTGGGCTGAGATGCGTCCGAGCCTGGGGCCACCAGGCCTCTCAGCGGAAGGCCTGGGCGCTGACCTGGGTGACGGACCACCGGGCATATGGAGGGCAGTTCCCAGCCCGGTTCCTGTGGCCGCGCCTCGCGCCCAGTCCTCGCTCCAGCACCATCTGTCAATTTATGACGCGTTTTCCAGACTCTGCAAGCAGGTCTTTCTAAAACCAAACCAGCTGGAGTGATGGACCAGCCCTAGTGCATAACTTCAGATTAAAAACTAAAAGCAGAAGGAACGTTAGGTGTGTGTGTTTTCCCTCAACCTGGGTGTCAGGGTCTGTTGTCACAACCTTTCCTCTTCTCCCAAGAGTGGGAGGGTCCCTGTGTCCTCCTCCAGAGGCTCTGACTGAGGTCGAGGTGGGGACAGGGAATCTGCAGGCTCTGTGCCGCCACCCCCTCCGTGTCATCCTGACCGTGCCCTGCACACCCCCAGGGAGACTTTAAGGTTTGGGACATGCCTGCTTCAGGCCGAGTCCCCGTGCCAAGTCTAGAGCTTATAAATAAACCCTTGATGCCTTCCTGCTCTCCTGCCTCCGCCCCTTAGTCCGGAGCCTCCCAGGAAGCTGACGGACACAGGTTTGCATCTGCTCGGGAGTCTGGCCAGTCGCTCCGGGCAGTGGAGTGGCTGAGTGTTTTGTCGAGATGCAAAGGAGCTGCTGCGATCGGGTACTCACCATTTCTACTTGTGAGAAGAGGGCAGAAGTAAGCACAGGAAGGAGGCCTCCACGTCCCTGCTGGGCTGGGCCACTGCCTCCCGGGGAGACGTGATAGGAGCCGACACCTGCAGGGTGGCGGTGTCTGTGCGCCGGCCTCACGTGTGAACATCGGCCTCAGGTCGAAGCGATGGGGCAGCAAATATCTGTGGCCTGTAGTATCTCTTGAACTTTATAAACTCCCGGCTGTGCCCCTACTGTGTTCGCTCTGGGCCCTTCTATGCGTTTACAAATAGCAGCCACATTAACACAGCTCAGACACGGAACGGGAGGGGCTGCGTGTCTGTTCAGCTCCCGGCTGGGAAACTTCCCCTCTGCTCTCTGTTGCTGAGGGCTTCCTTCTCATCTGTTGAGTTTAAGGGCCTTTCCAAGGTTGTTGGGAAGGATGACGATTGAGAATCTTGGCTCTGCCAGTTACTTTAGAGAATTGTAGGCAAGACATGAGGTTCCTTCAGAACCTCAATTTATGCTACACAAGTGGTTGCTTTGCTACGTTGCTGCAATGCCATGAAGGCTGTAAAACCTCTTGGCTGACCTGTGACAATGTGCAGAAAAGTCACGCAAGTCGTGAGTGTCCAGGTGACAAAGCTCAAACTAAGCGCCGTGTCGCCAGCACCAGCCTAATCCCGGGGCAGAGTGGGGCCGCGCGCCGGGCCCTCTCCTGGTGGTCACTCCCCGAAGGGGTCTGCTACGCGTTTTGCCTGATTTTGAACTTTGGGTCAGAGGAATCCCATAGCGTCTACCCTTTTGCATCTGGCTTCTTTAGTCTACAATGATGGCATCTGGGGTTTTCTCCTGGGGCCACCACGGGCGGTGTCACATGGAGCTCCCTGAACAGCCACGTGCCAAGCTTCTGCAGGGGCCTCCTGGAGCACAGCTCTCCTTGTGTTAATGAAATTTTAGACGTACGATGAAAGCTTGAAACGGTGGAGCGTGTTGAGGCTGAACTTCAGTGCCCAGGGGGCAAATGCAAATATCCCTGCATCTTTTGGTCAGTTCCCAGTGAGCCTCTTGATTTTAAGTGTACGTAGCAGATTTTCACACAGGTTTGTGCTATGCCAGGGGCAGTGTGATATTCAAGGGGTCTGCAGATGGGTTCTCTGATATTAAATACTGCATGCGTGCACACACCTACCCAAAGCTTTCGCAAAACCACCTTGAGCTGCAAGGAACTGGTTTTGTGCAGGTGGAATTAGTGGGATCCAGTGTCCTTTGTGGGGATGGGGAGGCAGGGAGCTGTGAAGTCCAGTGACACCCCGTCTGCACTGCATTGTGCAAGAAAGCTTCGCAGACGATTAATCTTTGTCCACCTGCAAATCCTGGCAGAAGTCAGACACGCCAGCAGGCCCCTGAGATTTTTCTGCTGGAGCGGCTGCTGCTTTTGTTCGTCGGAATAACCGCCTGTGCTGGACGCTGGGGGCTGGGCGCTTGGGCGCTGGGGGCTGGGGGCTGGAGGAAGTCGGGGGAGCCAGGCTCGCCGTTTGGCACAATCCAGACAAAATGTGTGGGGCCTCTGGCTACCTGGTGCGTGGTCTTCCTCCGCTGGTGGGAGCCTGTCCAGGCAGCCCCTCGAGATCCTGCGTCTGCTGGTGGCAGGTGGAGGAAAGCAAGGCCCCACGGCTTCTGGGGGTCAGACTTCGCCACCAGAGCCTGTCTCGTTGCCTGAAATAGTCCCTTCCTGTACATCTGAGGTTGCTCAGAACCCATGCAAAGGCCGGGCCGTGGGAGCAGGGCTTGCGGCCCACAGTTGGCAGGAGGACTGATTCCTGCTGGATCTGGATTCCGGCAGGTAAGCCTGCGCCCAGACTGCTCCCACCCTGTCCAGGGCAAGGCTGGCTGCAGATTTGTGGGGTCTGTGCGTGATGAAAGTGTGGGGCCCCTAGTTCAAAAATTATCAAGAGTTTCAAGATGGTGACAGCAGACCATGGAGCCAAGCATAAGCCCTTTGGAGCACCGGGGTGGCCCCGTGTGACTGCAACGGTCACATGCCCTGAGGCAAGCCCTGCTCAGGGGCCACCTGGGGCCCAGAAGATCCTGTGACCATCTTGGAGCTGGTCCTGAGGTGTGGCTCAATGCTGGGACGTGGGGGCCTGGGGGGTTCCCATTCTTGGGAGTTCAGGTACAGACATCAGCAGTCACCTCTCTTGAACCCCCTAAGATGTGGGGAGGCGGCTCCCAGTACAGGCCACACGGTGCAGAGCTATCCTCTCCCCTTGGCAGCTGCCCTGAGCGTGGGCACCTCTGCCCCCTGGATGTTTATTTGAGGTGGTTTATGTAGGGGTGGGCAGGCTGTTGTGAACAGACAGCAAAGTAAAACAAGGAAAAACAGCAAACATAGCACAGAGGGAAGGAAGAGAAATGGCTCACAGACATCATAAGACTTCCAGAACCACTTCCCCAGATTGTCAGTACCATTCATGCCGCTATTTGAAGGAAACGCGTGACCTGAATTATAATATTTAATAGAAGGTTTGAGCAGTGGAAGGATTAATTTGTAGATTGCCTTCTTCATTCATTCATTTAACAAATATTTCTTGAATGTATACTAAGTGCTGGGGCCTGGATGTAACAGACAAAGTGAACAGACAAAGTCCAAGGAAGAGCGGAGGGACTCCGTCCTGATGAGCGTCTTCCACGGGAACCCAGCAGCTGAATACAGCTGAACCGTCGGACAGAAAAGATGTGGCTGATGCGTGGAAGGGAAGTTCCCGCCAGGGGTTAGAGCTGGCCACTCCTCACCTCTCAGCCTCAGCCCCGCTCTCTGCTCTGCTCACCCCTGCAGCATGACTGTGTCTGCAGGGGACTTTGTCCTTGGCCACAGAGCTGGCACAGCCATTGTCCAGGCTCATGCCTGTGGGACGGCTCAGGTCACCTGCCCACCTCTGACCCCCAGCTGTGCCCACAGAGGGCTGCCTGCAGCCTGGCTTGGCCTTGAACCAGCTGGGGCCCAGGGCAGTGGGGGCTCCACGTCCCCAGCCAGTGGGGGCTTCTCACTCCAGAGGGGGGGGCCCTCTCTTACCAGCCAGGTGGGGAGGGAGAGGTGTCCTTTATTCCTCCGCTCTGTTCACCTGCTCGGGCCACCCGCTGTGACAAAGGACCACAGAGTGGATGGGCTGAAGCCACAGAAATTTATTTCTCTCTGTCCTGGAGGCTGAAAGTTCAAGATCAAGGGGTCTGCAGGGTTGGCTTCTCCCGAGGCCTCTCTCATGCGTGTGTGGACGGCCGTTGTCTCCCTGTGCCCTTACTGGTCACCCCTCTGTGCAGGTCTGTGTCCCGATCTCCTCCTCTTCTTGGACCCGGGCCCACCGCAATCACCTCGTTGTACACAAATTACTTCTTCAAAGGCCCCACCTCCCAGTGCAGTCACATCCTGAGGGGATGGGGTTAAGACTTCAGCAGGTGAATTTGGGGGGGGGGAGGGCCCACAATTCAGCCCATAACACTGCCCCCCAAGGTGCCGCCAGCAGGCATAGAGAGCTGGGCCCTGAGTCTGTTCTGTCCACCGCTTGAGCACCAGCTCACAGAGGAAGGTCCAGAGGGGTGGGGCCGGATGTTCCAGGCGAGACGAGCAGTTCACTGAACCCAGATGGGTCAGTCAGACCCCAAAGGCAGTCCCTTAGAAAACAGAGCAAAACAAACAACCAAAAAATGTGAGGGAACGAGTGTTGATTCGAGCTCTGAATAGGGGTGGGAACATGACGTCAGAAAGGGGACAATGACTGGATCTGAAAACAATGAAGATTTAAAAAAACTTTTATAAAAATACCTTTTCACATTGAAAGCCAGGTGAGGGAAAAATAATTGTGATGAGTATGGCACAGAATTTCACATCTTTAAATACAAGGAGGTGACATGGATTGTGAGAACAATGCACATCAGAAAACGACCAAACCTTAAAGAGGGAGGTCACAGAGCAGCAGAAGTTTAATGATCACAGTGAAGCAAGGTGCAGCCTCACCAGTGACTAAGGAAACGGCTTGTGTCCTGCCGGTTCTCCAGGTTTTCTTTTCCTTCTAAGTGATGTTGCTCAAAATGGGCCCGAATCTGTTGAGTGAGCGTTTTCACACTGCATCCAGAAACGTCAAATTGAAATAGAAAAGAAATGGACAAAAGATGCCAAGAGCCAGAGAACTGCTTCTGTGCTTTTGTTCAGTAATTCCAGACCTAAAAGTCCAAAAAAAAAAAGAGAAGGAGAAATCCACGTGGTGGGGGTGGGGGCCGTGGGACGCAGCCCCGGGGCCCCCACGCAGCGGCTCGCCTTCTTGCTGTAGCGTGTGCAGTCCCGCGGTGTCTGCAGCACCTGCCCTGCGCCAGCTGCAGGGTCAGGAGACACCAGGCCCTGCCGGGCTGCACGGTGCCGGCCCCTCCCTCCAGCTTCTTTCTGCTTTGTGCTGACGTGAGCCGGGAACCCCTGGAGGCAGGGCCCGGCTCCCTCCGTCCCACTGTCCCCCACTGCACGCAGCAGGCACATGGATGGCCGGTGCTGCCTGAGTGGAAGGCTGGGCTGAGGGTGGCGGTCAGTTCTGTGTGGCACTTGGTGCCACCTTCCAGCATGGGCCTCAAGTCTCTGCACCCCGGAGGTGGGTGGCCAGCACCACCCGGCCCCTCTCCCGTCCCTCCCCTCCACCTGGCAGCTCCTACCCGCGTCCTCTGCCTGCTGTTGACCCGGGCCCCCAGGTCCCAGGGCAGCTGCCTAGGCCAGCACTGGCCTCCCTAGTCCAGTATTCGGTCGGCCCCTCGCCCCCACCGTGGCCCCCACGGGTGACATTCAGTCTCATTCCCCCGGAGTTGGGGCAAGCATGCTTTCCCACTGCTGAGCCCCCAGCCCCTCTGCTACAGGGCAGGCCCCCTTTCCAGAGATGAAAGGTCGGTGCCTGCCCAGCGGACTCCATTCTGACAACGCAGGGAGGAGAGTCATGTCACAGGCTGGCCCTGCTCCCGTGTGGCTCTCCCGTGGTGGCTCATCGGGGCCTGGTCATGTTTACCATCTATTCGTTCCTTCCTTCCTAACCCCGTGTGCCACACGGGCCTGGTTTAGCCAGCTGTGAGATAGCGGACCCGCCAAGGCAGTGTCCTCACTGTGCTTTGTGGTGAATCCCCCGCCACGTGGGCCAGGAGCACCAGCCGGGCCTGGGGGCCGGGCGGGGAAGTGGGTTCAGGTGAGAGTCCCAGTGGTGGGTGTGAGCGTTGCTGGATTTCCTTCACGGAGGACGTACGTCTCCCTGATTTTTTAGCTCCCGCTGGGTTGCCCTGGCCACCACTTCTCACAGTGCATAGGCCGCGGGTAAATACGTTTTCAGAACCAAATGGAGGGAGCTGTTAATTTCACGTCCAAGTTAAGGCAGCCTTGGTCTCAGCCTGCGTGACAGGAGGGAGGACTGGGATGTCCAGGAGGTGGCTTTGTCTCCATCTTTCTTTCAGGCAGATGAGCCTCTTCCCCTCCAGACAGAGTGGGTGGTGGGTGGCTGCTGGCCGCTGGTGTGGGCGAGGGGTCGGGCCTTTGTTCCAAGGGCCCCCCGGACCCCCTCCCAGGCACAGAAATCTCCCGGTGGTCTCTGCTGATCTGAAGAACCCCAGAAGGAGGAACTGAGTTACCGGTGGGTGCCTGGGGGGTGCCCTGGGAGTGCACACAACTTACCTCCTGGGCCTCGGGGTCTGAGGGCAGCTTGGGAAGAAGCAGGGGCTTCTGGTTTGCTTGTCTGTCCCTCGCTGTTCACAGGTCTTTGTTAACAGAACCTCCATCTGTGTCTGAGGAACCCCTGTTCAGAGCCAGGTGCTCTACAGGGGTTCCCCCTGGGTTCAGGGTGCACGGGGCCTCAGGGGCCCGGCCTCGTCGGCAGCACCTTGCTTGCCTGGGGCCGCGGTGATCAGACAGGGCCAGGGAGACTTTCGCGGCTTTCTGGATTCCTGGGCAAGAGAAGCTCGTCCCGATGCCAGGCAGGAGTCTGGTGCCCAGAAGGAGAGAAGCCTCTGGAAGTGGGGTTTCCGGGGAGCATGGAGCGCAGAGCAGTGAGGAAGCCAACCTGGGGATGGTGATCTGGACAGGTGAGAAGTGGCCGGACTCCAGCTCCTCGGTGGTGGGGCCACGCCAGCCCCGTGTCGGTGGCATACACTCCTTGGAGTCAGGCTTTCTTCTGCTGAAGAAAGAGGACAAACGGGTCCAAGGCCAGGCGGTGGGAGGCGGGGGGAGGGACCTGGTCCCGAGGGACCTGGTCCCGAGGCGCCGCTCCCCGTCCCGGGGGTGGGCTGGGTGGGAGCACGTCCAGGGGAAGTGGGCTTCCATGAGGTGGACTGGGGATGCAGGTGGTGAGGGCTATTCGGGGGCGGGAGGCAGGGGCCTCCCCCCACCTCGCGTCCCTGCTCCCTGTCCTCTCACCACCCTGGTGCTGGCAGGTTTCTGTGGGTTAGGATTGGCCCCTTTCAGAGAAGCCTGTGAGACAAGGAAGTGGAAGCTCATTTTCTAAACGGAAGGATGTTTTCAGACGGTCTTTTTGAAGGATCTGCACTTTTCAAAATCCATTCCATCAGGAGAAGTTAAGAAAAGGAAAATCTGATTTTCTGGAACATTGGAGATGGAAAAGGCCCAGCACCTCGCAGATGGGGACCCGGCTTAACTAAGTTTATCATTTGAAGACGCTAACGAGTTTGAAAAAGTCCCCTTGCCCCCTCAAATCAGGTTCAGGCGGCAAACTGATGTGTTGTCCTGACGCAGACGGAGTAAGCCTCTGGCTGGAAGGAAGAATAAAGCCATCAGCTCCCTCTGATCAGGTTCCTGCCTCTCGCTGCTGCCCGTCCGCCATATGCCGTGTCTTCTGAGCAGGACGGCTTTGCCTGCTACAGGAGAAGTGGTTGCTTTTCGGTGCAATTAATTTAGTAGGGCACAAATGTTGCTGATGCTGGGAGTAAGATTTGATCAAACAGATTGGTTAATTGGTAGCGAAGAAATGTTGACCATGTGAAAAAGGATGAAAGAGGAGGAGGACCCAACTGTCATGAGAGCAGCCTCGCTCCGCGTTGCATGGGGGGAGGCGTCCCTCTGCATCGTTGCCCAGAGCTGGGAACCGTCCACCGTTTGTATTACAATCATTTGTTCCGTGTGACAGTCAGAGCTGAGATGTGGGCCAGCTGGGGAGGCCCCTGGATGCCAGTCCTCAGGCCTCCATCCCTAGGCGTGTCCTCCTCACCTGTCCATTCCTGGCAGCCTTCAGAGCACACGCCTTCAAGTGGAGCTGTACGTCTTCCACCCACCCCGTTATTTCTGAAACCGGATGAATGAAGGTGCCTGAGCAGCCCAGTCTCCAGGTGCCTGCACGGCAGTTCCCTCAAATCGTGCTTGAATTGAGGTATCAATGAGCAGGCTCCAACCAAGTGACCTGACAGGGGCGGGGAGGCTGCAGCTGTCACACACGTGGGGCCTGGACCCCCGCCCGGCCCGTGCTCCCAGCCACGCTTCTCAGCCTGGGCACTAGTGGGTGACTGTGTTCTGGGGTGTCCTGTGCACTGTAGGGTGCCCAGCAGCACCCTGGCCTCCTCTCACTCCATGCCAGTAGCATGCCACCCACCTGTGACAACCCAGAGTGCCTGCGGGCTGTGCCCAGGGTCTCCTGGGGGGAGAACCCCCTGGGTTAAGAACTGCATCTCTAGAAAAAGGGCTGATATTGGTTCAAAAACTGGCCCCACACACGGAGGACAGGGGAGACCCGAGGCAGGGCCAGCCACGCCAGGTGGGTGGGCGGCAGGCTGATAAGCAGGGAACTTACGAAGGAGGCTTGACATGGAGGCCACAAGGCCAGGAGATCCGTGCCCACCCGCCAGAACCTTAAAGTCTACGTCGGAGCCGTGATGGACTCGGTCACACCCACCACCCACGTGGTCTCAGCCTTGCCCGTCACCGTGGGATGCAGCCTTGCCTCGTGTCTGATCTCACCCAGATCCCCTGCTTTGCACGATGAAAGCCAAGCCTATGAAACGTCCTCAAAATGACGCTTTTTCCTTCCCCTTCGCCCATCGGCTCTCTCAGAATTAACGCTGACTTTCTCCTAATGAAGCCACGTCTGCTCGACAGTTCCATCATGAGCCGCGAATCGGGGTGCGCTGGGTGGCTGTGCTGGGGATGACCTTCTGCCGGCGCACAGTGAGACACGGCACGCTGCACATCGTGGAACCCCCGCTTACACGCTCAGCTCAGGGCATTGCTCCTGGGTAGAGAACTATAAGCTCCCTGAGGTCCAGAAGTGAGTCCTGTTTGGCTCCAGGTCACCAATTACTAGCTTGCCTTTGGCACAGAGAAGGGACCGCAGATATCCATTGACTGACTCACGACACAGCCTCCTCTCCCTGCTAATGTTTCCTGTCACTCGTCCACTCACTCAGCAAACATCTGCTTGTCCCCCGTGTGCCTGCCACTGCCTAGGCACTGGGGCGGAAGGCTGAGCAGAAGACTCCTCGGGCTGGCGGCCCTGGCCTTAGCTGCGGCTGGCTCTGGATACCAGTGTGGACATGAGTGTGAGGTCAGCAGGGCAGGTTGGCATTTCTGATACTTCCCGGGTTGGAGAACTCAGGCATTAAAGATTTCCTTCCACACCCTGCCAAGAGGTAGGGCGAGGTGGCATCCTTAATACTGCAGATTTTAACTTGTCATCCACTCACAGACACTGGGTTGTCTCCACATCTTGGCTGTTGTGGGTGAGCTGTGAGGACATGGGCGTGCAACACCTCTTTGAGATGCTGATTTCAGGTGTTCTGGGTACGGACCCAGACGTGGGATTGCTGGAGCATGTGGTGGGTGACGCCAGGACTGGGGGAGGGGAGACGGGGTGATGTTTCAGCTGGGTGAGATGAGTAACTTCCAGAGCTCCGCGGCCCCCAGCCGGCAACACCGTGACAGGTTGTTCAGAGAGCAGACCTCGTGTTGAATGTCTGACCACGAGTTTTAATGCTCTTCCTTTGTCATTGTCTCTGGGGCAGTGTCCACTGCCTGGGTTTACCTGGGGCCCCTGTGTTGCCAGTGCAGCAGCACCTAAGTGTGTCCCAGGGAGCTGTGAGTGAGTCTCTTCCTGGACGTCTCTGGCCTGGGTGTGGGCCTTCTTCTGGTTCCTTGTTTCTTCTGTTTTCATTGTTGTGGTTCATTCATCCTCCCAGCATTTGGGAACACCTACCAGAGGCAGCCTGTGCTCAGCACAGGGGCTGATCGGTGGTTCTGGTCCGCGGCGGGCTAGCAGAGCACGAGCCCTGGGAACACGGAGGTGGAGGTGGAGGCGCTGGGGCAGAGCAGGGCTGCGAGTCGACTGGACATGGGGCAGCCTCACCCGCAGGTCCCCCGCTGGGGACGCCAGGCAGTGTCCGGAGACTGACATTTGTCAGGACTGGAGTGGGGGGGATACTGTTGGCATCTGGTGAGCAGAGGCCAGGGGTGCTGATAGACATCCTGCAGCTTATCAGGGCAGCCTCTCAGGACAGGATTGTCCAGCCAGTGTTCGTGGTGCTGAGGTTGAGAAACCTGGCTTTAGCTCAGATCTGACAGGTGAGCAGGAGCCGAGCAGATGAAGAGGGAAGCAGGCATCCGTCAGGGAGTGGGGTGTGTGGCCCGGGTGGGAGGGGACCAAGGCTGGAGGGGCTGGGAGTGGGCCAGGGCTGGAGGGTGGCAGGACTGGGCTGGAGAGAGGCACTGGGGTGCGGACAGCTGCCTTTGCCGGGTGGTTGGGCACCAGCCTACTGCCCCGCTTGGGGAAGTTCCTGCAGTGCAGCTCCAGCCACTCAGGTCCAGCTCCGCTGAGGTCCCAACACTTGGGTCCTCCGTGAGGCGGCGCTGACCTGCCTACTGGCCCTTGGCCAGTGGTCAGAAAATGAAACCAGCCACACTGCACGTTTCCAGGCGGGGGGCTCCATGGGTCTCTTCGGCTGTCGATTGAGGTCAGAGAGCTCCGGCATGTACTTAACTCTGCAAATGAGACCAGTTAATTTCCTGGGAAGTGGATACAGTCGTCTCATTGATCTGGGGACGCGGTTTCACCTTAGGAGCAGAGGGACGGGCTCCAGCAGGTGGGAGATTCTGAGGGCGACGTCACCTTTTACCAAACACCTTGATCCTCTTTGCTTTTTGTATTTGGTTTTTTTTTTTCCTTTTTCTTTTTCCTACATCTCCTAAAATGAGGGCCTTGGAATGCTGATGCTGTTAAGATTTTCCTTAAAAAATATAAGTAGTTGCATATGCATGTGTAACTGTGTGCGTGTGTGTGCCTGTGTGTGTCTGTGAGTGAGTGTGTGTGTGCATGTGTGTGTCTGAGTGTGTGCATGTGTGGGTGCGTGCATGTGTGTACACATGTGAGAGGGTGTGCATGTGTGCGAGTGAGCGTGTGCTGAAAGCAGGGCTTCCCCCGAGGGCAAGTACCACTGGGAGACACTGTGTCCCCCCTCCCCGCTGCCGGCACCTCCAGTGGAGACTCTGCAGGAGTAAAGGGCTTTGGGTTTGTCACACGGAGCTGTTGCCATTACCTGTTGGCAGAGCCTCGCAGAGGGGTCAGAGTAGTGCTTTGCTCAGGACAGGCTTTGGTGGAGGCTGGTCCCATCAAAGGTCACTCGACATTGTGGAGAGCAGACGACCTGGTCGCAGGAATCTTGGCAGCGGCGGCCAGTGAGCTCGCTCAGTACCTGGTGCACGTGCTCCCGCGTGCGGCTCACTCCGTCCTCTCTGTGACCGGGGGGCGGCTGCATTAGCAGCAGCACAGACGGGGAGACCAGGCATAGAGAAGCCAGGTGCCTTGGCAGTGGCGGCGGCAAGTTCAGGAGCGTCGTTCTCCCTGATGACCCCACCGGCCGTCAGGACCCTCACCGCCTGCACCAGACAGATGGGGAACTGCGCTCTGGAGTGATGGGGACCCTCGGGCTCACCCCACAGGTGCAGAGTCAGCTCGTCTGCCCAACCTACCCTCGCCCCCCTATTCCAATGTCAATAATGACAATGGCAAGAGGGTCCCAAGAATGGGCAAAGATTTCCTGCAATGTTGGGTTGTCTGAGAATCAACCCAGACTCCCCTCGTCTTGTGTGGGGCCAGAAAAGCTCCCTTCCTTGGAGGTGGTCACTGGCTGTGCGGTCTGGTGCCCGGTGGACGGCCAGGTCAGCACCCTCACCCACCTTGAACTTGTCAGCATCATTCATTATCCTGACATGCGGGGGGTTGGACACTCTTTGTGGAGTGACCTCTTCATGGGGTGGCTGCTCTCATGCAGTTTGATTGGAACCGTCTGTCCAGTTGGCGGGATCCATGTACTAGGAAAAATGACACACCACACAAAATAATACGCAACACATATTCCGAAGCTCCCTGCGGTCAGATCCAGTGACACTTGGCTTGTTGCCACTTTGTCCCTGGGGACCTCTGACACCCCTGGGTGCCCCAGTGGTGCTGATTTACTGAGCTGGTCGTGATGCAGATGGGTTAGTTGCCAACGTCGGTGCAGCCACCAGAGTGCGTTCTGGATCCCCAAGGAGGTTCCCTGGGGTAACTTGGATTGGGGCCAAGTCCCTGAAGGAGGCTCTCGGTGAGACGGGGGTCCGCTTATCACGGGAGTAACAGAACACCATGACCTTTCATCCCTGGAACCGTGTTGGTCATAAATCTTCAGAGCATCTCAGAGAGGCTTGTTGTAACTAATGCTCCCTGTTGGGGGAACAGTGAACTCAGCATTTTGTGATGGTGAGCGTGGAGAGAGGAGATTATGGCCATGACTTACCCGGAGACACAGCCTTTGTTTCTGAAAGTATGGGAAAATATCAGCTCTGCTGTCAGCACGTTGAAGGGAGCCCACAGAGATGACTTCCAACGAGCTGGAGCGCTGCGTAGCAGTTATTCCATTTACCTTTGTGTGAAGGTCCCTCTGTCCTCATCGGCTGGCAGGTGACTGTGAGAACATGCGGTGCTGGCTGAGATTCGGGATGTCCTGATGCGACCTTAGCCTTCAGGTGTGTCATGAGTGCCAGGCCTGGGGAGCCTGGTTTGGGGGTGCGAGCAGTGGTTCTGTGTGTGCTGCAGGTCCAGGAAGGCTTCCTGGAGGAGTTTTCATTTTAAACTGAAACTGATTGTATTAGTGTCCTAGGGCTGCCGTAACAAACTAACACAGATCCGGGGGCTAAAGGCCACAGAGCGTCTCTCTCCCAGTTCTGTCGGCCAGATGCCTGACATCAGGGCATCTTGGCAGGGCCTTGCTCCCTCCAGAGGCTCTGGGGGAGGATCCTTCCTGCCTCCTCCAGCCTCTGGTGGCTGCCAGAGGCCCTGGGTACCAGCTGATCGTTCCAGCCTCTGCCTCTGCCATCACATGGCCTCCCCCATGTGCCTGTCTCCTCTGCGTCCAGACTTCCCTCTTCTTGTGGGGACGCCAGTTACTGGTTCCGGGCCCACACTAAGCAGTGTGACTTCATGTTGACCTGACTATGTCTGCAAAGACCCTAGTTCCAAATAAGGGCACGTTCTGAGGTGCCAGGTGGACATGAAGCGGGGCGGGCCCTGTTTAACCCAGGACGCTGCTCAGCGTGAATGTGAAAGGGCGCAGAGGAAGAGTCCTGTGCACCCAGAAAGAGTTACCCTCATTCACCCCAAGGTCACCAGCCGCGGCCGTCCGTCGGTCTGCACGTCCCCCTTGCAGAGACCAGGCAACGGCAGACGCTCGACCCGTGAGAGAACCCCGGACGTGGAGCCCCTGGAGGCGCCCATCATGGAGGTGCACAACAGCGCCTTGGGCCGTCGCCCAGCGTCCCTCCCAAGTGTGGAGGAGATACCCTCAGTCTCTGGGAGTGACTCCTGGCCTGAGAGACGCCGGGCAGGTGCGGTCCCCGCCGGCCTCGGCTCTGCTGTCACGGCGGCACGCCTTCCTCGCGGGGCTCCCGCGGAACCTAAGTGAGATGATGCGGGTCAGGGGCTTCGCACAGAGCCTGGCACTGAGTGACTCCCGGGGGTGCTTACACGGGCCTCTGTGTAGAACAGCGTTCCTCAGTCTCCCCTGTGGGCCACGGGTAAGTGGTCCTTGAGAAAAAGGTCTGAGGTTAAACCTTTTCGTGTAGAAAGTGTGTTGAAAGTGTTCAGAGGAACAACCTCCCCCAACCCTGTCTCCGCAGCCGGGGGCGAATCCAGACACATTTCTGTATTTTTCACACCTTTGTGGTGTGAAGCCGCTGTTTTAAATTCTGGTGGTGCTCCCTCACCCATGCGTAGCAGGGCCTCAGAATTTCTCATTTTTCTGACAAAAGGTAGAGAAGTCAAGACGGTGTACATACCCCTCCGGAGGGTGTCGGAGGGGGGCGGTGTGTGTTTGGGGAGCGGGAAGACTTCAGGGGGAGCGGTGGAGGGGGGGGAGTGGGCTGCGGGGATGGGGCTGGGGCTCCTGGCGTAAGTGTGGAGCCGGGAGCCCCCGTGCGCGGAAGCCTCGCCCGTGTGCTCTGTCCACAGGCGTGTTGTGGGCTCATCCCTGTGGGAGTTCCGCGGCCCCGGGAAGGCCGCCCAAAGCGCTGGAGGGCTGCCCCACGCCGCCGCCGTGTGGGGTGGGAAACGGAGTGGGCGCCTGCACACAGCTTGTGCTCTTGTCCCGGATGCTTCATCAAATGGGTCTGAGCTCCTTTTCCTGCTGGGCCTGGTCCGGGTGGCCGCATCAGCCCCGCGCCCCGTTCCCACCCTTCTCGCCCTCCCTGGTGACGGTGGCACCGGTCCTCACCGCTGGGAGGTGAGGAATTGCCACTCCCAGCCCTGCTTTCCCTCCGCTCATGGTGGGGCTGTCCTGACAGACACTGTATGTTGAAACTATTCTAAGTAAAAAAGTGCATCGAACACGCCTGACCGACCACACATCATAGCTCAGCCTCGCCCGCCTTCAGCACGCCCAGAACGCTTCACACCGGCCTGCGGTCGGGCCGCATCGCCTGACAAAGCCTGCTTCCTAAGAAAGCGCGGCAGGGCGCTGTGCCGAGAGTGCATTGCGGGGTGCGGTCAGGGTCCAGGGTGGCCGTGAGCGAGCTGCTTGTCTGCCCTCCTGGTGGCGGGGCTGACGGAGCCGTGGCTGCCACTCCCCTGCAGCTCGAGAGAGGATGCTTCCACATCTCGCCAGCCTGGGAGATGGTCACAACTCAAAACTATGTACAGTGCATTCTTCTGAATGCATATCACTTTGCACCATCATAAAACCCTGAGTTGAACCATCGTGAGTCAGGGACGTCTGTGCACAGGCAGAGCCTGGAGAGAAACCAAGTTGAGTGGAACCAGGTGTGACTTTGTTTGTCCCTTCTCTTTTCAGACACTAACTTTAGGCGACAAATACAGCGATGGAATGAGGCAACGCCTTTGCGCTTCCCTCATGGAATCTTTCTTTAGGCAGGTAATTAACAGTTACTCTCCACAGACTTCTCCACTTAAGTGATCTGTTTTAGGAAGCGTTTAGCCCGAAGTTGAGTTCATGGTAGGTTTCTATGAATATCTATCGGATGAACAAATGAATGAGTGACATGTTGTGAACTATACTGCCTCACTGCTGCAAAACTGCACGTGTAACAGAAAGCTTGCTTAGAAAAAGAAAGGGTTATTCTTAAAAATACACGATTTCCTCCCAAATGTACGGTGTGGCTCCGGAATCTCCCGGAATTCTTCAGAACAGCACACGTGTTGTCTGGCCAGCTCGGAGGGTGTGGAATTTTGGTGACTCCAATGGGGCAGGGGCATGGGAGTGTCCCTGTATATAAAGCAGATGAAGCAGGTGACTGTTTTTCCAGAGATTCAGTATAAGAAGATGTGATGAGCTTTAAAATTGCCCTCCCTGGAATTAAACTCCTCCTTAGAATTAACACCCTCCGTAGAATTAAATTCCTCCTTGACCCAGAAGGTGTCGTGGAGGAGGCCAAGGGGGTCACTGGAGACCCCATGTTACTGCCTGGCGGGGGGCGCACCTGCTGTCTGAGAGCATTCGGGGTGAGATTCCACAGGACAGAGGTGTTTCTCTCCTAGGTCATGTCAGTCAGGGGCACAAAATGAGTTGTTTTTCGTTTTCTAGGAGGAGAAATTTATTGGGTTTTAGGTGGTCCGAGGGCACGGATAAATGCAAGACATGTTCTTTCTTACGGCTTTTCATCTGGGTAATCCTTAAGCATCCGGAGGACCCAGCTGCCGCCCGCTGTGAAGTGCAGTGAGATGTGTGAAATAACCGTTTCTGGCATTGCCTTCCTATATGTCATTTCCAAATAACTTGTTTGTGGGGCACATTTGTACTGGCTGTAAGGTTGAAGATTTACGTCCACCAGGCAGGATTAGGCTGTCCCCTTCATCCTTCTCCCTGAGCAGTTCTGTAGCAGAGGAGAGGGGGGGTGTACAGCCCTGAGGTTCTTGGGCTCTGCCTGAAGTGGTCTGCTGGAAGCAAATAACTGCTTTGAAGTTTCATATTTTATCTGAAAAATTCATGTGTCCAGAAGCCATATAAGAAAAGACAGTTATGTTTGACTGTACAAAAATTAAAAGTTCCTGACTGTCAAAAGCATTGCCATTTAAATTTCATAGGAAAAAAATAAAATCCTGGGGTATATGTTCTTACTGTATTTGGCAATTTTCCTTAATAAATAAAGAGCTCTTTAAAATCAATGAGACAAAAACCAAAGGCTCAGATTGGTGGGGAAGAGGGTGTTGAACCAAATTATGGAAATTTATAGCTGAATTTTGCCAACAAGCAGCCAATGGAGAAAAAGGATTTTAGATGGTGAGGAACATTTTAAAGGTACTCGCTCACATTCACTTAAATGCAAAATAAAATCCTGCCCGATCATTTCACCACTCAGACAGGCAAAGACTGAAACACTGGTGCTCAGAGTTGGAAGGCTGTGGGGAACCTGGCCCTCATACAGGTGGCCTTATCTGGAAACAAAGCCTCAGCTGCCCCTGCCCCCAACGGGAGTCTGTATTTTTGGACTAAGCCTGACTTTGTTTGTTTGTAAAGGGCGTGCTCTTACCCTCTGAAGAAACTGCCTGGGTGTTGACTGCCTGCTTGGCTGTCTGAGAATTATTTTTAGAGGCACTTCAGCAAAGAAAAGAATTGAAAGCAGTTGCAGCCAGCATCTCAGTCACACACACGTGCACCCGCACACCCGGGGGGCTCACGAGGGTCTCTTTCCTGGATGTCTGGCAAACCCAGGCTGTCAGCCTCCACCTCGACTTCGCAGAGCTGCAGCCGTGTGGGCTGCAGGGAGTGCTCACACGCTCTGGCTTACTGAGACCCCAGCAGTGCTGCTCACTGCCCAGGTGGCCAGATGACCAGCCAGAGGGACACGGCCCAGTGGCTTTCATTGCAGAGCAGTGCAGCTCGGAAGTACTTTGGTGCAGGGGCCAGCTCGGTGGCCGGTTTGTGTCCATGGTGGGTGATGGGTGGCGGAGGCCTGGGGCACTGAGGGCCCAGCTTTGTGACAGGAAAGCGGGGACAGCTGCTCTGGGCCGTGTGGTGATCAGAGCCACCTTCCTTCCGTGGCTTCCAGCCAGTGGAGACCACCAGACACCTGTCAAAGGGCGAACAGATAAACAAATGTGGTACATCCACATGAGGGAATATTATTTGGTTGTGAAAAAGGAATGGCGTCCTGACCCATGACAGCGTGGGTGAGGCTTGCAGAGGGACAGCAGGGAGTCATGCTGGACCCGCTGCCAATCCACAGGGGCAGAAGGTAGACTAATGTCCGCCCAAGCTGGGTTCTGGGGAGATGGGGTGTGACTCCTGACGTGTGTGGGGTTTCTTTATGGGGTGGTGAAAATGTTCTGGAACTAGAGTGGTGATGGGCACAGCTTTGGAAGCGTACTAAAATCCTCACATGGTACACCTCAAGCGGGTGAACTTGATGGTATATAAATTACATTTCAATGAAGCTATTAGGAAAAAAGTATACTGTCTCCACCCAGCCCTCCCCACTGCCTTGCCCGTCCCCCCTCCCTGACGCCCCACCCCCTCTCGGTGAGTGACCTTGGCCTGACACGCCCCCTGTGTCCAGGCACGTTCACAGTCACAGGCCTGCAGTGCCCTGACCTCCCGCGCCCCCTCTCTGGGTACCATCTGCCTGGAGCGGGCGGTCCTCAGCCCCCGCCCCCCCGCGTTCTCTGCGGTGTGACCACCTGTGGCCGCACAGCGCTCACGACACTGCCCTCCTGCCTGGTTTGCTGTCTGTTTCCCCCACGAGGGGGGATGCGCTTTGGTGAGAGGTGTCTTCTCTCTGCTCTTTGCCCCGTGCCTGGCACATAGTAGGTGCTCCAACCCTGCAGAATGAACCGGTGATGGGCAGAAGTGTCATTTGCTGGGCTTTCCACCCCCCCGGGGGAGCTCTGAAGCCCCAAATCATTGAGGGGTGGAGGCCGCCCACAGGTGCTTCCTCTGTGGGGCGGAAATGAGACCTGCCTTCCCGACGTAGGACCAGAGACCGTGTGACGTCCAAGAAAGCGCCCCAGCAGGAAGACGAGGACCTTCCTACGCGAGCCCCAGACCGCCCGCCCAGCCTGAAGCGACTTCGACGGGCTGGAGGTTTCTCGGTATCACCGCTAAAATCTCAAGGTCCTCCCCGTAGATCAAGAAGTACCGGCACCTCATGAATGAGCGGGATGGCAGCGGTAACG
This sequence comes from Camelus dromedarius, assembly GCF_036321535.1. Lineage (NCBI taxonomy): Eukaryota > Metazoa > Chordata > Mammalia > Artiodactyla > Camelidae > Camelus > Camelus dromedarius. The sequence goes on along the minus strand of NC_087453.1, from coordinate 1,995,393 downwards.
CAGCTGCGGGACGCTCTGGGGACAGGACGTCCGAGCGGTGCGGTGGTCCTGTCCTGCGGCTCCAGCAGCCCCGCGGGCCGGGAGCAGAGGGCGTGGCTGTGGACAAAAGTCAGTGTGTTTGTATCGATTCTCCCCTTACTGACCCGGCCCATGTGGAAAGAAGGAGCAGGCCCAGGTCAGCGGTTTTCTCTCTTTCGTGTAAAATTTCAAGTTGCAGTTTCTGGTCCAAGGGAGAGCGAAGGTAATTATATTCACTTTGTTCAAAAATTTAGGAATAAGCCACACATGACGCTTTTAAAGATTCTGGACACGTGGATCTGATATTTTAAATTTTAATTGCACCTTTTTTGTGATGGGCAACGTGTGATTTTTTTGCCATGGTTGCATCACACCTGGTTTGGATACCTGCCTGCCAGGTACTCAGCAGGGCCTTCTGGGGATGAGGAGGTCTGCCTGCCCTGGGGTGGCCCCGCCGGGACCCAGATTGCACGAGGACTGTTCCTGATGAGAAAACCAGCAAAGCAGGAGGAATGTCCACGACTCAGATTCCCACCCAGGGGCCTGCAGGGGATTCACACCGAGCGGTGTTCGTACACTGTGCAGACTGGGGGGGCACCAAAGTGGAGAACACAGTGGGCTCACCTGGGCCAGGAGTGTGGTCCAGGCCGCTGCTGGGGAATAAGCCCTAAAGGGCTCTCGCCTTCTACAGTAGGGATGTTTAAAGAGTGACTTTGTGAGAGCTGGTAACCTTGTTTTTCTCATCTGTTCAAGGGGATCAGAGCAGTTCCTGCCTCACTCACAGGTCATTTTGAGGATGAAGTAAGATGACGTGTGTGTAAAACGGGGCGCTGTGCCCGGCACAGTGGGCGTGTTTCCTCCTCTTCCTCCTCCACCGTCAGCATGACTGTTGTTACCTCGCAGGGTGTCACCAGCTGTGCAGGGGCCTGTTGTCTCCTGGGGCCTGTTCCCAGCGCAGTGCATGGTCTTTCTCCCATCCCCCCCTTGTCGCCTTCCAGGAAGGCCTTTTAGTGAGCCTCTTTCAGTCTCCCTTGGTCAGTGCCAATCCTGTGAACACAGTAGGTCCTCGCTAAGTGTTTGATGGAAGGAGGCCACTGCCTCCCACATTCACCCATCTGTGCATGTAGGAACCAGCTCCTTTCAGCCAACAATGGGGGAGGGTGTCCATGCAGAATCTCTGGTCCTCACTGCAGAGAGCAGGTGGCCCAAGTCAGAGAATCAGACGGGAGCCCCTGGGGTCCTGGGGCCTTCCTGTCTGCTGCTTCCCACACTGGACCCCACAGGGAAGGGTCTCTTCCCTCCCTGTGTCTCTTCCATGGAAGCAACACCCAGTAAAGAAACACATCCACTCACACGGCGTGGTGAAGACAGACCCTCTGAGTGGCAGTTGGATATCGACCTCGGTCTGGCTGATTGGGAGCCACCACGCTCCTTCTCTCTGCGAGGATCCCAGTGACGGCTTGCGAAAAACGAGCCTGAGCTGGACTCCTGACTCCGCTCCTCTTGGCCTTGCTTCAGACAAGTTACTGTTTCTCTGAGTGGCAGGGGCTTTACTGTAAGGCAGGGGTTTTTTCTTAACTGTGACTGGAAGAGTGAACTGTCGGGATGATAACGGTGTTGTAAGTAATGACAAGTAGGAAGACGATGATGATGGTGAAGATAATGGGGATGAGGAAAACAATGGCAGTGAGATGATGAAGTTGACGGTGGTGATGGTGATAAAAAAAGATGAAGATGATGGTGGAGGTGATGGAGGTGATGGGGATGGAGGTGACAGTGGTGATGGGGATGGAGGTGCTGGGGGTGGGGGTGATGGTGGTGGAGGTGACGGCAGTGATGGGAATGGAGGTGCTGGTGGTGGAGGTGATTGTGGTGGAGGTGATGGTGGTGATGGTGGTGGAGGTGATGGTGGTGGAGGTGACGGCGGTGATGGGGATGGAGGTGCTGGGGGTGGAGGTGATTGTGGAGAAACTGGGGGTGATGATGGTGATGATGGTGACAATGGAGATGAAGACAATGGAGAGGATAGTGTTAATGGTGGTGGTGTTGATGATGAAGAGTATTATGAACGTGATGAAGACGAAGATGACAGTGATGAAGATGGTACTGATCATAATGGCCGTGTGCAGACACCTCCCGATCTAGTCCTGAAATATCTCCAGTGTTTATATTCAGGAGTCTTGGTGGTTTCTTTTCAAAGCCATCTCCCTGTGGGCGTCCACCTCACACGCTCCCACCATGATGCTGTGTCCTCGCTGCATGGGAGGTTGGGCATCCCGTTCTGTGACCTCTGTCATCTCTAAGATGTCTCTCTTTGAGCTGTGGTTTTTCCTTTTCTGTGGGTGCATCTTCCTGCCCTCGAAACCTGTACCACACCAGAGAGTCACACTGCTGTGAGGACAGAAATGGCACGTCTTTCCTTCCTTCCTTCCCCTGGCAGTTTTGAAGTGTGTGAGTTTCTGCCCCAGGGCTTTAGTTTTCTCGAACTGCAGGAGCTAATTGGTTTGGTTATTTCACGATGGCGTCTGCAGTTTCTCATGAATGGGCAATTATCCAAGGACTCCTTTTCCTCCTTGGGGTCTCTTACGAGGTTTCAGTCGCAGGGCTGGGCAGCAGGGCGGTGGGCTTGCAGAAAAGCCAGGGACGGGGGAGATTTGAGTCGCTGGAGTCACCAGTAGTGGTTCCCAAGAAAATTGCGGGGCTGGGTTTGCTTTTTTGGCCTGCCCCAGGAGAGACAGCGGCCGTTCTGTGGACCTGTTGTTCAGCTACCCCTTTCTGCAGACCTTGCCTCAGAGCAGTTTAAGGAGCTCGGGGTATCAAGGTACTTGAAGACGGGAGCTCGGGGAAAGGTCGAGGAGAAGAAAAGCAGGGGTTTAGAACCAGCAAAAAGGCTTTTCCTGCAGCTAAAAATTTCAAAGGAGAACGTTCTGTCTTGGCAGATTGAGCAGTTGTAAGTAAGACTTGGGTGAGAGAGGGAGTGGGGGAAGTGAGGGAGGCTGGTTTCCTTGCTGTGAAGACGTGTTCTCCGGAGAAGGGGAACCAGAGAAGGGCAGGCCCTGCTGGGCTCCAGGACGGGGCTCTCACCGTTTCTTTTGCCCAAACACTACCTGCTCCTTTCTCTAACCGGTCCTCTGAGCCAGGGTCAACAGCCCTGTTCTCAGGGAGTCAGACATGACCCTCCAACCTCACTGGTCCCTGACTGACCATCACTGTTTATTTTTAATAATGATGTCAAGCACTTTGCCGATGCAAAGATTTAAGTTGGAATTGAAAGGGGACTTCATAGTTGTACTAAAGGCTCTCTGGAAAGTGTTTATTTTTTAATTCTTGAACCAGCCCTCGGGCCAAGATAACATCATCTCAGAGGATCTTAGAGAAAATCCTGTTCTCCATTTTACATTCCTGGAAGTCCTAAAGTGAATTTGCTGTTTCTACATCTATCCCCTAGAGACATTCTTGAACACATCCCCAAGGGAAGTACAGAGGAACATTACTGTCAAGTTGCTCATAATGCCAACAACAAACAAAGGAAAACAAAAGGAAACCAAAATGCCAAATGATAGGAGAATAAATATGTGATTTGCGGCACATTCACACAGTGTAATTCTATGATGCACTGTTTATACAGACATACCCCCGTGGATAAATCTCTGATGTAATGTTTACAAAAACTGCCGTGTGGTATTGACTAAGTGGTATCATTTACATGATGCTTCGAAGTGCCTTCAACTGCTGTGTGTTCATGTGGAATGGGCATGTAAACATGGAGGGGGAAGGCACACAGGCCAAATCCCACAGAGTGCGACTGCTGTGAAGGAGGAGATGGGGTGGGAGAGGGCGGGCGGTGAGAGCCCCCACCGCAACGTGTGATGGTTCCTGAAGACGAACGGCCAGCGCGGGGTTGTTCTCACCTGTTAGACTAGGCAGGGTGTGGGGTGTGTGTGTGCATTTCTTGTGCGTTTTTGTAGGTTTGAGATATTTCACAGGTAAATAAACACTGTTGCCCACGTTATGGGCTGGAAGAGATTTTACATAATTATTTTTAAACATCAGAATCTCTCAGAAGAGGCAGAATTCCTAGGTCTAGATAAAACTTGGGCCGTGCCGAACGCTGCAGGAGCGGCTGGAGGATTCCAGCACAGGCCGTACCGTGTGTTTTCTGTGCTGCCTGCTGAAGCCCCGGGACGTGCGCGTCCTGGTGTTTCCTCAGGCTCCGTCCCCGCCGGGCTCCGCTGGGCCCCTTGTGGCTGAGAGGGACTTCTTACCTGACGGAGAGTTTGAGAAGGGACCCTCCACAGGCTCAGATAAGAGCAACGAGTCGGAACCCCATGTAGAGCAACCGACTTCGAAGGCCTGAGGGGGCAGCCCTGTGAGTTAGTCCTACTCTTACAGAGCCGTCGCTTGCAGGTTTAAATGCTGCCTCATTGCTTCTGAGTCCATTTTGTGCCTATAGAGTATTACAGAGTTTAAGATGCTGAGTTAATTAAGAAATCATAATTCCCAGAAAGCCTCTTTGACATAATTTAAAACCCAGGTGAGTGTAATCCTATCATTTAAAACCTTACATTGAATGGGAGACTAGAAAACATTGGGCCCGCTCATCCCAGCAGGAGGGCCAGGGGCTGGAAGGAGAGTGAGCAAAGGGAGGGCGGGTGGCTGCTGGGAGCATCGCAGGTGGGTGCGGAAGGAGACCCGCTCCGGTCCCGCGGTCACAGAAGCCCGCGGGGGCATCTGGGAGGTGGCTACACGGACATATGGCTGAGTTACCCACCACCAGAGCCTTCCAGCAGTGGGCCGCCCGCCAGCATTCCTCCGTTGGCCGCAGAAGGAAGTCGCCATCTTGGGTGAGTAAACAAAGGCAAGTTGTCCATCTGTCAGGGGTCTTGCTGAAGGGACGGCATCTTGGATTTCCTAGATCTGCTTCCACGATGGCTTATGTTAAAGTTGTTCGTCCTGATGTAACTGCCGGGCCAAGAATGAAGAGTGTGCCACAAGACAAATGATCGTCTCTTAGCCCTTCAGGTTTACGTTTGATTCTGTTTCCTTACAAAGCCCTGCATACTGAGGCACAAATCGTCACGTCTGACGTTTGCCCAGCAAGGATGACATTGGCCAGATGCGCGAACACGGTTTTAGAAGCATCCTGACGTCTCCCATGAAACAGAAAGTAACCTTCCCGCCGAAGGGCAGCGGCAGGTGGCAGAGCCCAGTCCCCTCCGACGGGAGGAGTCTTGGAACAGAACCCCAGACCTTTGCCTGAAAGGCACGACCCCGCCCTCCACAGTCAGCTCGCTGGCCATCCCGGAGCGATGGAGGGCGAGCACCGCGCAGGTGCCTCCCAGCACGTGACCGGGGTGGCAGGGTGGTCTGTGCCCGCTTCCACCACCTCCCAGGCAGACATCAAGGTGGGGGTGGTGTCGCCCTTGGTTGGGATTCCAACGGAGACAACGTGAGTGCTGAACACAAAATTCAGCCCACAGCTTGACCCCAATAAATGTTAGTCACTGGTGTCTGTTAAACTTTTACTTCGGCTACGCAAACTCAGGGGAGACATTCAGCACTCCAGTGACAAAGCAGATCTTACGGCCCGGCCGCGACCAAAGCTGGGAGACGCGAAGCAGCTCCAAGGAAACAGCCCCTCTGGTTTGACGGGACTGTCCGGGGAAAGGCGACGTGGTTTCGGTCACTTAACGTGCATCTGTATTTATTTAAAATGAGCTGGAGCTGAGGAAGGAGGTGGAGATCTCGCATCTCTGCCGTCTTGGAAACTAGCAGTGAGAAGTCTGGGGATAACACGACGCCTCAGTTGAAGCCCCTTCTAAGACGGTGAACACCTGTGCTGGCTGATTGCCTTGTGCTGTGAATGGGAGCTGAGTAGTTGGAAGTGACTGGCAGATGGTCTTGTAGGCCCATCTGCTTGTTGCATTTTTATGACCGTTTTCAGCACAGAGCATCTTTGAGGCGAGAGGGTGACGCTCGAGCAGGGGGGACCAGAGACCGAGCTGCAGGGCTCTCCGCTGCCGACCCTTGCTGGCTCGACCCAGGGAGGGGGAGGAGAATCGCAAGGGTTAGCGCCTCCTCCCGCTGCCCAGGAGGCATGAGTGGATGGCAGGGAGCGCACTGCAGCCTGGCTGTTTAATCCAGGGGTCTAGAGAGCATAAAACTCTCTAAAAATGCACAGGCCACAGTCTGTGAGGCCTGCTGGCCATGGTGACTTTGTGACGCTTCATGGGTCACTGTGGTCTCGTGTTGCGGGTGTGGAGAATGGTGATCGTTAACTTCCTGGAAGAGCACCGATCGTAAAGATTCAGCTGTAGGATTTGCAGCATTTGTTCGTGGCGGGGGAAGGTGGACGGTGAGGGTGGATGCCCCACATGGACACTCCCTGGTTATCTTCTTGACTCCAAAGTGGCTTCTCCCAAATCACCGAGGCCATGGGAGCCGGATCAGGGACAGCAGATGGATTCATGAGTGGAAAATCTGTTGTAAAATTCCGCATGGCAGTGCTGGCCACATGGTATCTTAAATGGAATTTATCCAACTAAACATTTAGCCTTTAAAAAAAAAACAGTAACGCAAGGAATTGAAGGACCCTAAATATTTGTAACCGTCTAACCGTGGCCAGTGCCATCAGATGTGCTTTTCCTCTGACCCACCAATGATCTCACCGATTATCATTAAGAAAAGGCTGTTGCACCTGGATTCGGGCGGTACTGGTGCTTGTTAGCCCACGGGACCTTGCGTGTCTGAACGCGTCCTGGCAGGACTCTGCTGGGGAAGGGGCGGACGTTCCCTGCGCTACAGCTGAGGAGGTGAGCGTCTGTTGGTCCCTCTTGGGGAATATGTTCTGTTCCTAAAGAGGTTTTTCGCTCAGTCAACATAATGTGGACATTAGTGGATGAGTATCTGTTCTAGGCTAGAAAATAAGACACAAAGTGATTATGAATTAAGGTACAAAACTTCAGATGCACAGTCCTTGCCAAAAAATAATTTCCATTCAGATTGTATCAAGAGATTGGCTGGGAGCCAGAGCATAAAAAGAACAATGTTTAGCTAGGATTTCTGAGCAGTTCTGCGGGGACGTGTGTGCACCAGCGTGCGTGTGTACGTCGGGTGTCCGTGCGGGACCCAGACAGGTGTGCTCAGGAGGCTAGGTCTGTGTGCGTGTGTGAGATCCCAGCAGGAACTCATGCAACTGTTCCCGTATGCTCGCTCCTCTCTCCTTGTGTTCCTGCGTAAAAACCTTCAATAGCTCTGGTATCAGGCAGCATCGGTAAGTTACGGTTGCAGTAACAAATGACCCCAGGCTCACAGCGGCTTCTGAAAAGGGTTATGTCTCGCTCAGAAAACGTTGCTGTGGGTTAGTTGTGTGTCTTCCCTGCACCGGAGTCCTGGCCGGAGAAGCTAGTTGTTCTTCTGGCATCTTTGCCTTTTCTGTAAGGATGTTCAGCGTTCCTGTTGTAACTCTCACAGACGGATGGAGTCTTTGATATGTAATTGTTAGGCTTGCAGCTCCTGAACCGTTGTGTCGGCACCTAGAGCGGAGCCCATCACAGCGATGCCGCCGGTCACACCGTAGGAGGAAGGGGGCCTTGCGAGGCTGGACACCATAGGGCCGAGAGAACTAGTAAGTGAACAGCAACTAGCTCCCTGAGAAACTTTGACTTAGATGGAAGGATTGTATCTCCGTGAAGAACGAAGAGGGCATGTTCCAGGGGGGAGAAGACGTCTGGACAAAGCCATAGAGACATGACAGATCTTAACGTGTGCCAAGGACTTCCTGGAAGTTCCAGGAGAGGGTTCCGTGTGCGGTGGAGAGACAGCCGGTGGGGAAGGAGGCGGTCACACGGACTCAAAGGGTTAGGGGGATGGTGCTGGCCAGAGGTGACACTGCCGCCTTTCCCTTGGTGTCTGTTTTTGTGCCCTTCTTTGAAGGGACCTGCTGTAAGGCCTCCATCCCGCCGGGATCACGGGTTTGTTCCGGACTGACTTCAGACTGGGGAGTTACTTGGCTAGGCTGCAGGATTTTCCATACTTACTTGCTGGTCATGATTCTCCTGTCCACATTCAAAAAGGGTTTGAGGTAACTGAGTTTAAGATGGAGAATGGGAGCAAGGTGCCCACCGAAACGTCTGCTCCTTTCGTATGGATGCCCTTGGGTATTTTGTCTTCGAGGTTTGCTGTTTTCCCCAGTGACAAGGTGGCCAGGGGACTTCAAGGAACCTATTCAGTAAGAAGTAGGGAGTGGCTTTTCCCTGGTGCTTATTAATTCACTAAGTTCTATATGTTTTGACATCTTCTATATTAATTTTCCATGGTAAATTTTGGCTGAGCCCCTGTTTTCTTTCCAGTGTCTTATATTGAACTTTATTTTGATATTTAAATTTTTTGAGGATAACTATAGTATCAACACAAATTTCTAGATGCACACTCAAAATAAGGCTTTCCTAACTTCAAAATTAATAGTATCAAGTCACCACTCTAAAGGAACAAAGATCGGCAGAATTACATAACCGTTAATCACTGGGTTCCAGGGTATAGAGTTTATCTTCTTTGAAACGAAGTAACTTTACACTCCAGCCACTTATCTGCAGAACTGGGGTTCAGGATGTAACTTGATGCTCAATTCTGCAGTGCAGTGAGTGAGATTGTACAAAGATTTTAGGGTAGGATTACTTACACTCCGATAACGTTAGGGGCAGAATGTCTTCATTTTGATTCCCAGCTGTCCCTTGGGGTAAGTGATCAAATTCAACACCCTCCTAATGAGGAGCAGGGAGAGCCTTGCATGCGCACTCTGTGCCTGTCCTAATTGTTCCCCTCGTTGTTGACGTGCCTGTCAGACACACTCATCTGTGGAAGTGCTGTCTCTCCCCTAGAGAAGTGGAGGTGCACAGCGGGCCGTGTCTTCTTTGATTTCTTACCTGGAGTAGCTCTGAAACCTCACGTGACGCGGCCCGGCAATTCCTAGCAGTGAAATCCAGGCTCTCCGGGTTTTAAAAGCAGCATTTGTCCCCGTAATTAACTAGCCGTGTTTCTTTGGGAATATAATGTTTCACTGAACAGCCAGTGTTTAATTTTTACTCAGCTTGATATAACACGGGCTAAAAGAAGCCAGCGCCGGTGAGGGACAGTGCCTTTGTGGGGTACCTGGTGTCGAATCTGCACTAACCACGTGAGGCACCCTGACTGGGACACTGCTAATAATGTGTTCATCTTATTTGACTGAGTGAGCGTGGAGTAAACACGTCAGCTTTACTCTCACCTTTAACTACGATGCGGGAAGGGAGTCTGGTAGTCGACTGTGTGCTTGGACGTAAGTGGAAGCAGGTAAGGTGGTTTCAGGGACCATCTGCCAACCCAGATCTCAGGAGGGGACCCTGTGCTTTGAGTTACGGGCTCTGTGCTGGGCAGGTGGACCTGGGAACCATGTGGGGTGCTCTCCAAGGTACTGGCTTCCACCCAACAGATATGTACTGGGCACCGCCTTGGGCCCAGCACTTTTCTAGGCATTTTAGCTGTGAATTCTCCTTCCCTCGTGGGGGCTGCATTCTGGGGAGAGAGGCAGAAACACCCAAGAAAGTACTTGAGCAAGGTGATGTCAGGTAGGAGGGTGCTGTGAAGGAAACAGAGCAGAGCGGTAGGATGGGGACTGCGTGCAGCCTCAGACTCAGGGCTCAGGTGGGTCTCTCTGGGTCGGGAGTGCGTGTAGACTCAGTCAAGCCTCGGGGCTGAGCATTTCCAGCAGAAGGAACAGCAGGGGCAGAGGGACTGAGACAGGGATGGACTGGAAGTCCTAAAGGGACAGGAAGGTCCCAGTGCCCATGGCACAGGGGGGTGGAGGAAGGGGCTATCTGTGGCTGGAGAGGTCTGGGGCCACGGGAGGGAGTCTGGTTTCCATCCTGAGTGCAGTGGAAGGCTTTGGAAGGCCTTCACCTGCAGCGTGTAGACTGACTGTGGTTTGTAACAACCCCTCCTCTGCTGCGTGTGGAGAGTGGGTTACAGGAGCGAGAGTGGGGGTCCAGGATCTCTGCTGTGCCTCCTGCAGGGAGAGGCCTGGGGAGGGACCTCGGGACAGCACATGAGTCCAGTTGATTCCGTATCCAGGCGGCCGGCCCGTCTGTCCTCGCCCCACCACACATCCCCAGACAGGGCCGTCCACCAGCTTCTCTTGTTTCCCTACTGACTGGCACACGTACCTAATAAGCCACGGGTCACATCATCTCGTGCTTTGTGTGCCTGCCTGCCTCCCTTACCAGCCTGTGGGTCCTCCCAGGTCAGGGACCCTGCCTTCCTGTGTCTCATCTCCAGGACCCCGAGTGGGTCCTGGCCTCACTGCAGGATCCCGCAGCGTCCTGACTTGCTGACTCCGCTTATTAGAACCTGACACTTGTGAGGCCAGCCCCCCAGCTTCATCCCCAGCGTGGCCCCAGGACCCCAGCTTTAATTTAAGGACCGTTTCCCACCCTGTTCCCAACCTGGCAGACGCTCGGCAGACGCACCGTGTTAGCACCTCCTCGGCCACATGGGGGGGGCCGACCTCTTTTTGGCAACGCACATGTGATCAGGTTCAAAAAGCCCTCTGTTTTAGATGGTTCTACATGTTCTTACTTGGATTTCGCTTAAAAAATATAAATATATGTCAACACATTTTTCCTACTTCATACTTTACCGAAGGGGAAAAATGTAACAGGATATCGACCTCCCACGATTCTTCCTGTGGAGGCTAAATATAAACACCGATGACACGTCTCAGGAGGAGCGGTTAGTGGCAGCTGTCCGTGTTACTTAAAGTGAATGAGACCCTCCCGTCTCCCCTCGAGTGAACACCGAGAGACACTGCAGGCCGTTCCGATCCATCTTCCACCCGGACCTGCGCCGTTCAGCCACGCCAGGAGCCACGGCGCCTGGAAAGCAGAGCAAGCCCAGCGTGAGCGCCGTGAGGAGCCGCTCACCTCCTGCCGCGCCGCGGTGGCTGGGCTGCGGCTCCTCTGTTTGGAACAGGATGGTCTCTCCAACCCCAGCTGGTTAGGCCGACTGGAGTCTGAACCGTAGATGTCTTGGGCTGGGTGAACGTGGGCCTTCGAACCCTGCACAGAACCTTCAAGTCTTGCCCTCCAAAGTGGATAACGGTTTTACAGTTAGCCCCTTACATGAGTGGGGGGAGCTCCAGAAACCCACGTCTGAGACAAGTGTCTTCTGTGCACAGGTGCGCCTGTCACAGGGGACTTCCGCTGGGCTGTTCTCTCACCACGATGGTAAACAGTCCTACGTTTGGAGTGGAGGAAGCAGGGGACAGTAGGAAATCGGTTGCCCCCTTGACTGAGGAATTACGGCCAGCAATTCTCTTCAGCAAAAAAGTGGGAAGACTGGATTCTGCCCAGACTTTCTCCAACCTTAAAACCGAACTTCCCAGAACACCACGTTCATTCTCTCTCACGTTCTTTTACTTCCTGCGTGTAAATATTCTGGGGTCACTCGGCCCTGGGTGGTGTCTTCTTTTGATGACCTGGCCCAGCCTCTCCAAGCGGCATGCAGGTTGCAGCCCCCAGCGGGACGGACAGGTGAGCAGAAGTGCAAGTACAAGGCCTGTCCTTCCAGAAGTGGCTTCCTTCCCGGCTTTGAAGCAAGCAATCCGATGACGCCTAATAGCTGCCTCTCATTTCCTACACGGAAAAGAAAACCACTTGGAGTTTTTAATACAATTAACACAGGGTTTCTAGAAACTCCTATTCTTTGCTTTCTGTTTTTGTTTTCAATCCACACGTTTGGATTAAAAAGTACAGAGATGCCCCACCTGCTTCCACCTGCCTGGGAGGATGCAGCCCTGGTCCTTCCTTGGCCAAGGTCCAGGGCTTCTACACGTGGTAGGGTGGGGGCAGGGCCGGCTGTGCCAGTCACTCTGTGATGTGCTCCAGCTCCTGTCCTGTTTCGTGCTGTGTTGCCCTGGCGTCCAGGGCCTCCTGCTGGGAGATCACACCTGGTCCTGGGCCGGAGTGCACGTCTACACGGACAGGGACCAGACCTCTGGGACTGGCCTGTGGTCCAGAGACAGATCGTTGTCATCACCGACAGATGGCGGGGAGCCCACTGTCCTCGCTGAGAGAGCCCCGCACACCCCTGACCAGCGCTGCTCTGCACCAGGTAGACCGGGTGCTTGAAGGAGAGAGCAGAACGGCGCCCGGGTCCGCCCCTCCAGTCCCCGCTGTAGGTGGGATGTGCCATGTCTGCGCTGGGAGTTGCCCCCTTGTGAACTGAATCCTGGGGGAAAACAGCCACTTGAAGTGTGAGCCAGTGAATTTACAAGGTCGCGGAGGAGAAACGTCCGTCCCCAAGCAGCCTGGAGGGCGCTCAGAGTGGTTTCTGCCGCCTTCCGCCGCCTCAGGTCGGGGGGCTGGGGGCTGGGCTGGGGGCCGGGGGCGCTCCGTGCAGGCACACCTTGGTGGGGGTGCTTGTGGGGTGAGCTTGTGGGGTTTCCCCAGAGCTCCTTTTGGTTTTAGGAGCTCAGGGGTGAGCCCTGTTGTTCTGAAGAATAAAGTTACATTTGTAAGCAGCTCAGGGGGAAGAGTCAAGCCCATTCATCTGGAAAATAATACACCTTGGAAGGAAGCCGGAGCTAAAGAAGGAGGCCTCACTGTGAGGGGGCCGGACCGCGTCCGGTTTGGAGTTGGCCCAGCGCTCCCCCCGTGCCCGGAGCACAGAGCCTTTACGAAGCCCTGCGTCAGACCCACCCCAGCGCTGCGAGCCTGAGGTGCCCCCTCCCAGACCTCGACCTGCCCCGTTTGGGGACAGTCACGTGGGAAGGGAAATGGATATATCAGCACCCGCTTGTGCAGCTGGGAGCCCACGCCAGAATTGGACCTCTGAGCCTGAACAGCCATGACCTCGTTCTTCCCGCACCCAAGGTCAGAGGACACCCGGCCAGGTGTGCGATGCTGGTGCCTCTCTGCCCTCCTCGCGGGGACGGGGCCCCCCTTCACGTGGCCTTGAGGGAGATGTTCTGTTTTGAGACCTTGTGGTCCCGTAAGAGAGAGTGGAATTGGGAACCCGAGCTTCACTTGGAATTGTTGCTCCGTGCACATGCTGTGTGTTGCTTTTCTTTATTTTCCAGAGATAATGTGGAAAGGAAGCATTGTACAAATCGGGGAGAGGGTCATGATAGACACAGAACATGCCCCAGGCTGAACAAACCTGAAGTGGAGACCAGGCGTGAGCTGCACTCCTGAGTGTGGACACTCCAGACACACAGGCGGGAGGAGTCCTGAGCTCTGTGACCCTACCCCCTCACCCCCACCCCACCCCGTGTCACCGTAAGGAAGCGCCCTTCCGCAGAGGGCGCGATGATTTGTACCAGGTTCCAGCCCAGGAAGGGCTCCTGTCCCAGAATGAGGATGCGGGACCCCACGGGGAAGATGGGCACCACGGGGGCCGTGGGATGCTTTGTGCTGACCACCACCCACGCCGGTGTGAAAATCGGGGAATTCTGAATGTGGCCGCAGGGCCTGGGTGTCGTCTGAATGGGACTCTCAGGCATGGAAAACAAACGCTTGAGTGAAAACTGTATTATTCTACAAATTCTCTTTCTACCCACGATCTTAAATTTTAAAAAATTATTACGTATAAAACTATTCCATGAGCAGCTTCTCAGCATCATCATTTTGGCCATTCTCTCTCTCTCCCACCCCACAAATAATACGGGAAATTCAGCCCGTGCAGCGGGTACCAGGCAAACCCTAAGGGTCCGCATATTCCCCCTCCTCTCAGGCCCTCGGCAGAGAGGGCATTGGCGGCACCTCAGTGCGTTGTGTGGTTGTGCGAACCTACGTGCAGCCCCCTGTAGCACAGATGGGCTTTCTTATGCATGTATTTCTTTTTGTTTCATTTATGTTGCAGTACATGCCTTGTCGGAATGTATAGTTTTCCCTGATTTAAAAAAAGACACAGAGTGTCCCAGGGGTCGGGCATCCCACTAATTTATTTAACGATTGTGACATTTAGATAGTTGCTGTGTCACCGCTGTTAGAACCAGTCCCTCTGCATTGTGGTAAACACACCTGAACGTGAGAAACACCGACAAGTTTCCTTTAAAGATGCCCCTCCGTTTACAAGCCCCCCAGAGGGCGTGCGTGCACTCTTTCTGTTCAGCCCCTCCAGCACTTGGTCTGTTCAGCCCCGTGAATTTCTGACTGTCTGGTAATTAAAGCACTGCATTTTGTTTCTGTTTTTGTTTCCCTGATCCCTAGTAGGGCTGAACGTTGCGTGTTTTATATTGACCATTCACAGTTCTGCTTGAATACATCCCAGGGGTGGGCTTTTTCTTGTTGATTTGCAGGAGCTCTTTATATATGCTGCATGCTAATTACTGACTTGTCACACACTGTGTTCACTTTCCGGCAGTCCGTCACCTGCCTTTTTTTCTGCTCTTCTGAGTTCTTCTGAACAGTGTGGCTCGTAACCTGACACCCTATGTGTGACATGCTGAAGGTGAGAAACGGGGACAGTTTTTATTCTCACCTGGCACAGGAGGTCAGAGAACTCAGGAACCTTGAAACCTCAAAGTCCAGCATGCTGAGGTCAGTTCAGTCTGCCTGTACCCCGCCTGACTGACAGGGCCTTTGCTGGCATCAGGCCCCCAGGGGGGACCCGAGAACGCTCTCTCCTGTCCTCCCCACCCCTACTGCAGGGACTGAGCACAGCTTCTCCTCAGCTCCGACCTTGAGGAAATGAAGAATGAAGTTCTTAGCTCCCCTGGTTTCTGGCCTTTAACAGGGCCCCTCACCTGCCTGGCCCCCTACTTTTCTTGCCCCACCACACCCCTCTTCTGAGTTTGCCCTGATACCTCCCAGTTTCCTGCAGGATTTCAAGGATGAATTTGCCTCTTCCTCCACTGGAGGCCAAGCTTGGGGGTGGACCTCAAGGTTGTGGAGGTGGAGCCCAGGGTGCAAAGGCACCGGGGCCCCAGACCCTGTGGCCACCACGCCTCCTGAGGCAGCCTGTCTGCCAGCTGACAGCCGCCTCCTCCATTAAAATTAATGTCAGACCCCGGCGACGTGCCGGGTCGCGGTGATTCCATAACACCTGCGACTCTGGCCTGTAAATTCATTTCACCACTGTCATCTGACTGGCCCCCTGGTAAACTGCCTTCACGTCCCAGGGTCCCAGGGACGTGGTCTTCACAGAAAGTCACACTTTATTCCACAGCCGTGAGTAGACACCGTTCAGATTAACCACTCCTCCTGCAGCCTGGCTGTTAATTCCACTTGATTCTGCCTTCCACGTCTTACTCTTTTTTCTTTGTTTTCACCTGTAAAGTTGATGAAAGTGCAATGTTTATGATCCATCCCAGGTCACCTTCCAGAAGACGGGCAGCCCTGCAGGTTGGAGCCTGGAATGCACCCCTTTAGAAACGTCTGACAGTGAACACGGCTTTGAGCTCGGCTGCGTTAATGACATTTACCTTCAGGCACAGAGGGGGTGGTGCCTCTGCAGCGCGACAGGCCTGCCTTGTGCTCAGAGGGCCTGTCCCGCTCTCAGTGTTGGAAGACCTGGTTGCCTGTTTCCAGGTGTGGGAGGGAGTGATTCACTGCACGGCGGTGACTCTGAAGATTCCAGAGCACGAGTTTTCAAGCAGGGGTGATTTTGTCCCAAGGGACACCCTGGGGACAGTTTTGGCTGTCAGGGTGAGGGCCAGAGATGCTGCCCAGCGGCCCCCAGGGCCCAGGACGCCCCCACGCCAGCTGGGGCCCCGGCGCCAACAGCCCCGAGGTGGACGCTGCCGCCCTGCAGGCCTGGGACGCTCGTGTGGTCCATGTGGGTGGGAGCAGCGCAGGCTTTGCCCGCAGGTGCCCTGCTGGCCCCAGGCCCCCAGCCTCACCTCTCCTCACCTTCCCGAGGCCCAGGCCTCACCTTTCGTTAGGATCGTAGCCTCTCGGACCCTAAGCTCCCTGAGATAACCCCCCACCCCAGGGGGTCCTGATGGAGACGCATCAACAGGACAGTCTGTGTTTAGACTTTGGCAAAACACCTGCATGTGGCAGGCATCCAGGGGGTACTTTCTACCACGTTGCTGCTGCTGTAGCTCGTTGTCCCAGATTCGATGACCACGCTCCTCATCAAGCTTCAGTCTCAGTGAAGCCGGCCAGGGGTGCCCTGGACGGAGGCGGAGGCGGGCTTCTTGGAGGGGACAGTGGCGCCCAGGCCCCCCAGGGGTGCTCAGGCGTCTCCCACGCCCAAGGACCCCCTGTTAAGTGGGCGTCATGGCCACGCAGGGAGCTGAGCTAACATTTAATGGGCCGTTTGCTCGTAAAGAAAAGCAGAGCCGACTTAATTCTTGCTGGCTTTTACACTCAGCACATCCGTTGCAGCCCCTGCAGGAATGAAATTCCTCAAACGTGGCTGTTTTCACTGAGTAGGCAGGAGAGGGCCCTAGCCTAGTTCCTTTAGCAGAGACCCCCAAATCCTTTCATGCCCAGGCAATAAACGCCGAGCGGACCTCCCCTGGAGAATTGCAGACCCAAGACGAGCAAGAAAGCAGAAGCTGGGGAAGGCTGGAGCAGGGGTCCCGGCGCCCACTCCGCCTTTGCCACGTTAAAAAAAGCGTGTGTTTACATGGAAATGAGGCACCGCCAGTCAGCCAGAGGGTTTCCCGTTTCCTTGGGGCTCAGAAGGGACTTTGGCAGGCCCACGGGCTGGGTGGGGTGTGGTGGGGAGGCAGGTCAGCCTGCCTCCTGTGGAGACTTTTGGATCTAAGACAGACACCAAAGTTAAAGCAAAAGGCCAACCCGCACCCAAAACGGAAGCCACGGAGTCCGTCCGAGCTCTTGCGGGAGCCTAGAGACTGCTCCGTTGCACACACGTGCAGCCGTCTGGTCCTCTGGTTAAAGGGAAGAAGCAGGGTGCTAAGGACGCTCACTCTGAAAGACAGCAGCTGACGTCAGGACGCGGCCAGTCACGTGGGCGTGTGCACCTGCGTGTGTGTGAGCGCCTGTGCCGTCCGTGCACCCGCTTCTGCGCTTGTCTGCGTGAACTTCGTGCACACGTGTGTCTGTCTTCTTTCTGCATCCCTTTGTCAACCTAGCTGTCACTTATCCATGTATCTCTGTACCTATCCATACACACACACACACACACACACACACGCAGACACACAGCAGCACAAGAACTGAAAAGCATTGGAAATTTGGAAAATCTCCCTCCTTCACAGCCCGTAAGATGGGAACTGGAGGCTGACAGACTATCCTGGAAATGACCAGACTGTCAGGAGAGCATTCTGGGGTTTCAGAAGGTGAAGAGACACTCAAGCTCTTGGGGAAAGTTTGTTTCCAGAAGGTCACTTTTTTCCTTTTTCTTACTATTTTTCACTTTAGAAATTTGTCTTTATCTGGGTGTTCCGTTGAGGTGGAATGATAAGATACTGCAGTGACATTTCTGGGGCATTTATTGTGTGCCCAATGGGGAGCTCGGACACGCTGTCTCTCGTGGGGGACATCGCTGTTCCCACTGGACAGACGAGTCCATCTGTGTGGAGGGTGGAGCCCCTTGCCCCAGGTCCTGCCGCTGGAAGGTGACAGGGCTGGTCTCTGACCCATTCTGTTCTCTCTTGGTGCCCACACTCCCCCCAGCACCGAGCTGAGAGCCACCGTTTCCCGGGAGATCCTGGCAAATGAGGTCTTCTGCGTGAACCCCACCCCGTCCCAGCCAGGAGCCCGAGAGTCTTTGTGCCCGACTGTTTATGAGTTAAGCCAAGCAAGAAACGCCACGGCTGGTACTTGCACGACTCCCCCCTCACCATTAATTGTCTGACTACGTTTTCTGCAAGAGGCAACAAAGAGTGAAAACTATGCAGTTGCTTTTCTGTTTAGCTGGTTGTAAATATTCAGCCAGAATTTGATTGGCAGGGCAATATTATGTTCCCCAAAGCTTGTGCCGTATGTGAATATTTTAATTAGGATTGTAACAAGCTATTGAGAAAGTTTGAGCTAAATTGGTTCAGCTGTTTTTGCATTAGTGAAGCATGAAAAGAAATTTTTTTCATCTATTAGAAAATATCCCTTTAAAAAAAATTTAAGCCGAAGCAACTGGAAACCAGCCAGTTTGGAACACTTACGTAAAGTCAGGAGACAGGATCTAGGCTGGGATTAACTGGACGGAGTTTAGAAATGTAAAATGAAGTTCAAAGGGCTTATTCCTGGTTTAGCCTCCTCGCCTTGGCAGCTGCTTGGGAGGAGGAGCTGGCTCTTACAGGACCCTGTGTTGTAAGAAAGGAAGGTAACGAGTGGGTTTGGGCTCCTCGCCGTGTCAGTGCCCACACGGGCGGCCTCTCCCCCGGGGTCTGGCTCAGCACAGGCCCTCACATCCCCGCGCAGCCGCCCGGATCGCGCACCTCCAGGCCTGAGGACGGCCGGCCGGCTCTGCCACCTGGAAGGCTCTGTGCCGGGACCATCCTGCCCTGCGTCAAGTAGAAACTGCCCCCTCTCCTCCCCCTTCACGTCTGCGCTTGTCCCTGCCTCTCCCTGGACATCGGTGTCTCTCGTGGCGTTCTCTGCTGGGCGGACTGGGACAGGAGAGATGGGCACGGCTGACCAGCAGCTCGTGCCACACCCGTCCAGGCTTCCGGGAACCCTCGCGGCCCCTCCGGCCCCCAGAGCATCCCTCCCTCTGCCCCACTGGGTCTCCGGTGGGAGGAGTTGTTATCCACTCTCTGATTACCTGTTCATTGTGGTCCTGGTGCCCACTTCTGTGGGGGAAGACGGCCCCCTCGGGGAACCCGAGTATGTGGGCAGCCCAGGACCCTTTGCAGGGAGGCTGGCAGATGGTCGCAGCAGCCCTGAATGTGGGCCCTGCGTGGCCAGATCTTCATGTTTCTCAGAAGAAACCAGAAATCTGGAATTCAGTGTGAAATCTCCCATTTTCAAATATTGGCAGCTGATTCAAGTGTTTTTAAAACAGTGTGCAAGCCACACAAAGCGGCCCCCCCCCAGCAAGAACCACGAGGCAGTCAGCCCTCCCCATCTTGATCTGACGACCCCTGAGGGCAGCAGCCACAGTTCCCTTTTGTTCTTTTTCCTTGGTATCCCCTCCAACACCTCTGTGACTGAGCTCTTGGTGGTTCTTAATAAATAATCTTTTGGGAAAAAAATAGTTTTTTGTTATGTTCAACATTTAGAGCAATTTAACCTGATGCTTTGTGTTTACAAATGTTAGTGCTCTGACCGTTAGTTCCAATAAGACACGTTAATTGCCTTCACTGTCCTCCTGAATGTGTACATTTTGGGATTTTGTTTTGTTTTGTTTTTAACTGAAGTATAGCCAGTTTATAATGTGTTAGTTTCTGGTGCACAGCATAGTGATTCAGTTAAACACACACATATATATATATTCGTTTTCATATTCTTCTTCGTTATAAGCTATTACAAGATACTGAGTATAGTTCCCTGTGCTCTACAGTAGGGCCTTGTTGTTTATCTGTTTTGTATGTATAATAGTGTGTATCTGCAAATCAAACTCCCAGTCTGTCCCTGCCCCACCCCCCTCCCCCACTGGTAACCGTAATTTTGTTTTCTATGTCAGCACTTTCTGTTTTGTAAATAGGTTCATATGTGTCTTTTTTTAGATTCCACATATAAGTGATATGATACAGTGTTTGTCTTTTTCTGTTTGACTTACTTCACTTAGTATGATGATCTCCAGGGCCATCCATGGTGCTGCAAATGGCATGATGGCATTCTTTTTTATGGCTGAGTAGTATTCCACTGCATGTGTATACATACAGCACAACTTCTCTTGGGTAGGCACTTCTTGAGAGATTCCCATGAGCTAAGCCACTGGAGTGATTCCCGCATGAGGTCTCCAACCCCTTGCTGGACTCTCCTTGGGCTGTTATTTTGGAATGATCAGTGGTTGGGTCTGCTTCCCTCTCCTGCAGCCCACGCAGCTGTGAGCTCAGAGGGGTCTTTATTCTGCTGCCTCGTGTTCCTGGAAGCACCAAGCCCCGGGCCCAGCACCCGGGACATCAACCAAGCCTTATTCCCACAGCCCAGGGGCGTTTCCCGTGGCCGGGAAGCTCTGTGGGGTGGGGGGTGGGCAGGCCTGGCTGTTCCTCTGCCAGATCCCCATGCCTACTAAAGGGTCCTGGGTGGAGGAGACCGTCCCTAAGTGTTTGCTGGATAAGGGGAGAATGGCATGAGGGGTTTCTGCTCAGCTCCCTTCCAACCTTTCTGCTGTGTAAACGAGGGTATCTAAACTCACCAGCACCGACTGTTCATTGGTGACACCTAAACCCTAGCCTCTAGTGCACAGAGGGCCTGTGTTTCTTCAGAAATAGCTCAGGTGCATGGCCCTTCCCCAGTTCTGTTGCAAACCTCGTGCGGTCGTGGTCTGGAGAGCGCACTCACTCTGTTTAAGGGCTGGGTGTAGAGGCTTAAGGCAACCCTGAGCCTGGCCTCAGGCCGAAGACAATAATTCTTACCAAAGGGAACAATCTCATTAATGCAGGAGCTGAAGGAGAGGAAACCGCATAAAACCACGTAAAACCGTGTACCTCACATGGAGCCCTCCTGCCAAGCGTGCCCGTAAACTTCAGCCCTGGGTGGGGAGACAGGGCTGGCTCCGTGGTGCGCCCGGCCTCCGGGCGTGGGACGCCTTCCCTAGAGCATGGCTGGGGAGGAAGCTCTAATCGGACGGCCCGCCACGCTGACACCCTAGCCTGTGAGGTCGGGCGGGGAAGCTGGGATGTGGAGAGAGGGGCCGAGGGGCCCAAAAGTCAGCCAGCAAGGAAACATCCCGTGTTTCCCTCCCTGGCAGCCTGAGCTCATTCATTCCAAGGGGAGTTTTTGGGTCAGTGGCTTCTCATATTGGCTTTTCTTTTCATAAAGAAGCAATGAACTCACACGTCACCGCCACGGGAAAGGCCCTCTTAAACCCGGGGAGTTACTTACTCTGCGTCCTGTGCTCACTTCTGCGGGCGGTGAAGGCTTGCTTGCTACACGGGTTGCTCTTCCGCCGCCCTGCACATCCCCCTGAAATTGTGTGTGCGCGTCCCCGTGTGCCCAGGTCTGTGCATGTGTCCATGTGGGCACTCATGTGCACGTGTCTCTGTGCGTGTCCATGTGCACGTGTCCGTGTGTGAGTGTGTGCTCCCCACCTCCCCTTTCCTGGGAAAACCTGCAGTAAAATGCACACGGGCCCAAGTGCTTTAAAACTCCTAAATTCCCAGGGCAGGGCGGCCTGAGTGAGGAGGCTGGTGGTGCCAGCGGCTCCCGGGCTGGGCTGAGGGCTTGTTCTGCCCCACAAAGCACAAAATGGAGCCCGCGGCTTGCACCCCCGGCTTGCACCCCCGGCGCTGGCGGACCTCGGTGCCTCTCTCTGGGGCGAGGGATTTGGAGCCACCATCTCCGTCCCCATGTGCTTCACCTTTCGGCTCCGGAGAGAGAGGCAGCGGGAAGGAAGTGCGTTTTGCACCAGCTGCTCCCGTCAGAGTCTGCGGCGTGTCAGGATGAAAGCCTGTTGTGATGAGCAAAATCAAAAGCAGAAGGCGGCGGTTTCACCCTGCGAGGTGACATTTTAGCGGGAAAGGCCTTGGAAAGAAGTTCTTTATTGAGTAATTAGCCGTAATAAGCTCGGATGAGACAACAGATCAAACAATCCTTTGGAAGGAAAGGGAACAGAGACGAAGACTTTCTGGAAGGAAAAACAACTAACACCCAAAAGCTGAAATCTGGGACTCTTGGCAAGATCCTGGTTCTGAATAGAAGCAAACTGCCTCCCACAGTTTTCTCTTCTCATTGAACCCAGATTATAAGCAGAGTCATTAAAATCTGAGCGAGGCCGCCTTGGAGACAGTGTCTCTGCGTACTTAGTGTCCTGGGGAAGCAGGACTGCGGATTTGTTAGGAGGAGCAAGGAACACTGAGCCCACACGTGCTCGGCACCAGCCCCGCTGTAGGACTGGATGAGTGAGACCCTCGCCCTCGGAGCCTTCCGAGGGATGAGGGGCATAAGGCAGACGTGGGAGAGACCCTCCCTTCAGTGGGGGGAAGAAGAAGAGATGCCGGTGGGGCTGGCATGCGGGGCCCCGCGGAGCGGGGATGCTGGAGGGGGCTGCGGTCGGGATCCCTGGCTTGTGTCCCAGTTATGAGTCCTCCTTCCATCCTGGACAGTCCCATGCATCTGTATTTACTGTGAGTCGGACGGAGGGCTCTGCCCAGGGCTCCAGAGATAAGACCCTCCTCGTCCAGGGGCTGGGGGTCAAAGCCGGGGGTGATGAACACAGCGATGGAGGTCCAGTCGAGTGTCACGGGGGCAGAAAGAGGCCGCCTGGGCAGGAGTCCAGGAGGGGGGGGTCAAAAGGACAAAGGTACTCCTTGGGGCTCAGCTCTGGGCCAGATACGCAGATTGCGAGTCATGGGCTTTCTGCATTTGACACAAAATAGGGGGAAAAAAGCCTTCACACAGTCTGTTGAAAAGCAGCCGAAACGATCAAAGGCACGTAAACTCGACTTCGGGAAGAATGTCTTGGTGAGTAATTGCTGAACACGCCTGAACTGATTATTTTAAACCTGTCACCCAAGAATGTACCCCGGTTGTTCCCGCCTCAACAGAGTTTCCAGCAAAAGGAAGGGAATTAGCTGCAGCAAGAGAAATCTGGGACGAGGCGTGGGAGGACTTGGATTCCAGGAACGGGCATCCTTTGAGCTCGGGTCCGATCTCAGGAGATGAGAGCCTCAGGGAACGTGGGTAAGATGGTGGCCGGCGTCACAGAGTTCAGAAGCAGCAATGTTGAGACTGAAACTGCCTGGGGGCCTGGGGGCGTTTGTCAGGCTGAGACATAGACAGAAGAGGCCACGGGAAGTTTACACATCCATCCGCATGAGCACGGGGTTCCCTGGATGCCCTGGAGACCCTTCCAGACCCTTCTGGACTCTTCTAGAGTCATGAGAGCAGACACCTCCCTTTGCTGGAGCCGTGTGCACACATGACCTCGTGGGTGGGTTGGAGGGGTGAGAGCCATGTGCACACACAACCCGTGGGTGGGCTGGGGGGAGTGAGAGCCGTGTGCACACATGACCCTGTGGGTGGGCTGGGGGGGTGAGAGCCGTGTGCACACACGACCCCGTGGGTGGGCTGGGGGAGAAGGAAAGGTCATTTCTTAGCCTCTGTACCTGTTATGTGTCAAAAAGAGGAAAGCGAACTTGAGGAGATGGGAGATGAGAGAAGCGCTTGGCACGTCGGCGAGTATTTGTAAATCCCTCCAAGGTGTGACTTTCTGGGGGAGGTGCTCACGGCTTTGCTGATCCAAGGGATGAGTCCCAGACATGTGGCTTGGACCTCCTTCTAATCTGCACAGCGTCTGTCGGTCGGCTTCCCTTCGGAAAAGAAAAACGCTCCCGTTTTAACTTGGTTCCTGACAGCCGCGTGCGGAGGCTAGCCCCGACTCCCTCCCTGGACAGATATCCACAGACAGCAGGTGTCAGAGCGACAGGAGCACAGGGGCCAGAGGGGAGGGGCCAGCGTCCAGCCAGGGAGTGGGCAGGTGTGAAGTCAGGGGAGAAGAGGCTTTGCGTCCGTCCCCTCTTCCACGTGCTCAGCTCCAAGCACCCAGTGTTCCGGGCACCAAGCCCAGAGCTTACGGAAGGGGTGCTGTGATATGGAACGGCGGCGCCTGCCCTGCCCTGCCCGGTATCTGGCCACCACTCAAGCCCGGGGACTCGTCCAGGCACCGGGGATTCCATGCATGGCATGCAGGCGGGGGTCCTGCCTTCATGCAGGTCTCGGTCTCCCAGGGACAGAGGGCTGGCCAGCAAGCTAATGTCTAACCTGAGAGCAGGGGGCAGGTGCTGGTGGAGCAAACTCGCAGGGCTGCTGGGCGACCTTCAGCAGCAAGGCCAGTGAGGACCTTGCTGAGCGAGGGGCGGCCACTTGGGCTGAGTCCTGACGTGAGGAAGAGCCAGGCATTTGGGGGGAGAGAGGTCTGGACGAGGGCACAGTGCGGGCAAGGGCCGGAGAGGATGGTGTGGTGCGCAGAGCAGGGAGGCCACGCGTGGGCCGTGGGAAAGAAGCCGCGAGTGTGCCAGCAAAGGCAGCGTGCGCTCGGCCAAGATGTGAGCTGAAGGAAGGAGGGGCGCCCGAGTCCTGCCTTGGCTGGACAGCGGTGCACAGGTCAGCCCTGGACAATCCCAAGTCAGCTGAGCCCCCGGCCAGCGGGCAGGACACCTGCTGAGGGGTGAGCGGTGCCTAGGGCGGCACCGGGGAGGGCGGGGTGGGGTCGTGTCACATGGTCTGTGTTGGCGGAGGAGGGATTCGCAACTGCCAGTGGGAGAAAGTCACAAACGTGCACCGTCGGCCGGCAGAGTCCAGCGGTCTCGCTCCTAACTGCTCAAGAACATGAGTGGGAAGGCCTCCCGCACACCTGACAGCCGCAGGTCACATGTCAGACACACGCGGCCTCGGTGACTGAGGAGTGGCTCGGACTCTGATGTCCTGATCATGAAATAAGGTGGGGCCTGTCCGAGCCCCACATCCCGCCGCCTCCTGGGCTGGACGTGCTGTGTCTGGGCCTCAGAATCCCTTCTGGGGTCCCGGACAGCTGGTAGCAAGTTTGGAGGGTGACCGCTGGGCCTGACCTGCATTTGTGAGCTGATCCGTTTCTCCACCCACCCACCCGTCCATTCATCACATCACTGGTTCATTCTCTCATTCATTCAGCAGATCTTGCTGAACATCTGTTACTTGCCAAGTGCTGAGCTGAGTGTGGGAGATGCAGTGGCCAAAAAAATAGATGGGTCCTTCTCGCCTGGGGGGTTCCAGTCTTTCTAGTAGCATTAGAGAATCTCTCTCTGACACACGCACACACGCAAATGAAAGTGTGACAAATGCTATGACGGAGTCCTGAGCCCACAAAAGTGCTAAGGGGCTTCCGGAGGCAGCGAGGGTTGTGCTGATGCTCAAGTTGAAGGGCAGGTGGAGCGTGATGGGGGAGGAGCCCAGTGTCCACACCGGGTGCAGCTCCCGAGCCCGGAGGTCCACTCTGGGGGCAGCTCCAGAGCCGGGAGGCGAGAACCAGCATGGCTGGAGCTCAGGGAAGAAGGTGGATGGGTGAGCAGACGCAGCCAGGGGCTGTTTCTCCTGGTGACTGAGTTAGAAGAACCAGCTCTGGAAACCCTGACTTCTCAGTCATGCAGGCCAGCATTTCTGTGTGTCTTGTTTGCGTTCACCGCGAATTAACCCACAGACCAGAATCTCCTGTGAAGCGAGGCCTTGAAAAGACATGGCATCCGGTTCAGCAGATCCCTGGTTCTGACTGCACTGTCTGCACCTCCTTTGTTGGGGGCTTCTGGTCAGTGGCAGGGCACCCTGAGAAGTGACATCCCCCAGGGAGGCCACGCGGACGCTCCCAGTGACACAACCTGTGGGAGGAGGGGCGGGCAGCAGGATCCTTGAAGCCCTTTGCCTTCCTTCTGCCGATGCCTCTGAGCTGCTGCGCTCTGAGGACTGCCCCACCCTCAGATCAGGCACACGAACGTCTGTGGCACTGCTGAAGCCCCCGGCGCCTCGTGGCTGGACCCTGGGAGGGCTCCTCCAGCTGCGTCTGCCAGCGAGGTCCGCTGCTGATGCTGGGCTCGGCCAGGGTTCGTCTCTGTTCCACGTCCGGATGGAGGTTCCCACCCATCTGGGTCGTAGCCCGCCGACTTTCTGGCTTTCGGGCTTCCAAGGGCATCCACATGGTGTGCGTGCTCTCCCGTGAACAGGTGCACAGACGTGCAGAAAACATTGCTTTTTTGAGATTCAAGGACAGCGATCTGACCTGTGTCTGTCTTCTAGTGAGTGGACTTTGAAACGAGGGGAGCATCTCCGGTTCAAACCCAAGTGATGGTGAGGCTGTCTCCCCAAGAGGTAATGAGGAGCGAGGAGGAGGATGCGATTCCTGGTGGTTCTCGAGGTGTGGTCCCCAGGCCAGCGGCATCAGCAACACCTGTTAGAAACTCGGGGTCTCAGCAGCCCTGCTGAAGCAGGGACTCGTGGCGTGGGGACCGGCCGCTGTGCTAACAAGCCCTCCAGGGCCTCTGACGACACTGAGGCTGAGAACCACGGCCCTGGGCCACATGCTCAGACTGGCCTCAGCCCAGCCATCAGCTGGGGTGCCTGTGGCACTCCAGGGCTGCGCCCCAGGCGGATCGGCGTCCGGGCTGGCGATCTTGCCTCCTTAGACTTGGGTGTGGCTGTTCTCACTTCAGCCTTGTTTTCTTCCTGGGATAGCGTCTAAACAGAATGTGAAACAGAGCGTGGGTAAGCATGTTTTAAAGACAGAACCTTAGCAGTGCAATAGGAGCCCCTGCCTGCCTCTCAGAGGGAGCCGTTCCACGGAGCTCTGCGTTTATCTAACACACGTCGTTTTGTTTTGCTTGTTGACCGAGTGTCTTAAAAACGGGCGATCGTACGGCATGTACTCTGACCTGTCTGTTTTTCACTCAGTGCTGAGAACCAGCCTAGAAGAAGATGAACAGTGTCCACTCGGGGCCCGGCTGTGGGGTTCAAGTCCTTGTGGTCTAGCAAGCCCACCCAGGTCCCTGTGCCTCAGCCTTCTTGCCTGGAACACTTATTTCTGAGTTGTTTCCAAAGCCCTGAGGACAGTTACTTGCATCTACTTGGGCGCGCAGCTTTTTACGTTAAAAACTACATCTCAGCTTGTTTTCCACGGCACAAAACTTTTCAGGACAAAAGGAGAAAGAGTTAGGTATTTAGAAGATTTTGCATTTAGTTTAAATTTTTAAAAGTTTACGAAAATAGATATAATGGAAAGAGAAAAGAGAAAAGAGACCTGGATCTTTTGTCTAATGGGAGGGATGGCAATAACCATAGAATCACGTGAGTGATCATAAGATTGCAACTCTGTTAATTTTCTTGAAGGGGAGATATATCAGAAGCTAGGAGTACATAATGAGATATTTCTGTTAATATTTTTTTACTTCCTTTAGGTTTGGGGGAATAACTGAGATAATGCATGTGAAATAACTTTTTTTCCAATTGTATTAAAACATATATGCCATTCATAAAGAAAACGCGGTGTCTTTATGTGACCCACTCACAGTGCTGTTGTGGGCGTCATGCACGCGTTGTCCCCAGTGCACAGGGCACTGTGGGGTGAATACAGTATAATTCACTCACCCTCCTGTTGACCAGCGTTTGACTTGTTTCCAGGGTTTCCTTTTGTGAACAGTACGTCTTATTTCGTGTTTCTGGTGTTGACAAGTAAGAGTTCCCCTCGTTAACAGACCCACGACGAAACTGCTGGCTTGTAGACTGGGATCTGCTCCCTTTCAGCGTTAGTAGAAAACATCACATTGTTTTCCAAAGCAATTGGGAAAACTGACACTCCCACCGGCAGCGTGTAAGAATTCCCACCACTCCAGATACTTCCCAAAGGGTTTGGTCAGGTTTCTAAAAAAAGACCTCTGCCTTGCCATGGAGGGGTAGCATTTCCATTTCCAGAACCCTTCACGAGGCTGAACATCTTTTTGTATGTTTTCTTGACGTTTACTATTTCTATTGTTAACCTTCACTTTGAGTCTTTTCCTCGTTTTCCTGTCGGTTCCTCCTGACTGCAGTAGTTATTTATACACTCGAGATACTAATTCATCACTGGATTTGTGTTTGGGAAATATTTTCTAGCAATTGGCACCTTGTCCTTCACCTTTCTTTATGGCGTCCTTTGCAAACACCGGTTCTTAATTGAGTGCCGGGGAAGTTATCAATCGTTTTCTGTACATATTGATTTTTGTGTGTGTGTCTTACTTAGGAAATTCTTCCAAGGTCACATAAATATTCTGCTACATTTGCCTCTAAAACTTTTCTGAAAGTTCGTGTTTAAGCTCTTCAACCTTTGGGAACTGATTTTGTCAATTCTGTGAGATGGAAACCCAGTTTCACTCCATTCTTTGTGGGTGGCTGATGATCCCAGACAGGACGCTGGGTGCCTGTTCTTTTCCCTACTAATTTTCAACACCAGTTCTCCGTGTGGAGACTTTTCACGCGTGTGTGGATGTGTTTCTGGATTTTGTGTTTGTCGAAACCTACACCCAGATTGATGACGCCGTACTCTGAGTCTCTGGAGAGGGCGGGCCCTTTTCCTCCTCCGCCTCCGGGTCCTGCCCGTTCTTGCTCCTTTGTTCTTACGTGTAAATTTGGAATCCCCTTCCACAAAAACATTCTGAAATTTTGATTATGCAAACATTCTAATTTTTCTGTAATGCTGTATAATTTTCTCCCAGAAGTCCTTGCACGTTTCTTGTTAGAGGTGCTCAGGGTGACCTCATCTATATGATCAGAAATACCATCTCCTATTGAATTACACATTCTATACTTTTCCTGGCATCGACAAGCAGTGAACATTCGTGAAGGTATCTTACGCCTGGCAATCTGCTCAGTTCTTACTTCTAATAAGTTGTAGATTATTTGGGGTTCTTCCAGGTCAATAATCATCTCATCTACGAATGATGTTATTTTTAATTCTTTCTTTCCCATCTTTGTACTTTTCAATGTTCAATAGTGACATTCGTGGCAAGTTTGTCTGGCTGCTCATTCAGAGGCTCTAATGACTCATCACTAGATGGTGTTTTTTGCTGTAGGTTTAATAGATACTCTTCATGAGGTTTAAGAAGGTCCTCTTTCATCCCCAATGTGCTGTGACTAATTTTTATTGTGATTTTTTTCTTCTGTTGAGATTATCTTGTGATTTTTCTCTTTAATCTGTTCACATCGAAAATTGCATTAATAAACAAACTTGCGTCACTGGGATAAGCTCTGCTTGGCCGAGGGAGACACGCTTACCGCGCCGTGCTGGCTTTAGTGGACTAGGTCCTCCGTCTGTGTGGAAGAGCACGATGACCTGTCATTCTCCCTCGTGCTGTTCTGGCTCAGTTTCAGCACTGAGGTTGCACCAGCTTCATGAAACAAAGTGGGGTGCTCCCTCTTTGTCTACACTCTAGAGGAATCCTGTAAGATTAGAATCCTCTCTTGATCGCCTGGTAGAATTTACCTGTAACTCTCCCGGGCCGTGTTTGTGTGGTACACACTCGTGCCTGTGTGGGCACGCATGCACGTGTGCACGTGTGCGTGTGTGAACATCACTGAGGACCAGCTTGTCTTCTTCATGACCAGAGGACCAGTGGGTGCCACTCAGGACCCTGCCCATCACTGAGCTCCTGCATCTGGTTCATCTCCGGCAAGCTTCTGCAGCACTGGGGGCTCGTCTTAAGACGAGGTTCCCGTCTTGGCTTAGAGTCCCCAAAAATGGTGCCTGACAAGGGATGGGGTGCAGCTTCCTTGGGGGATGATGCCAGGAAGCTTGGGGAGGGGGGCGGGTGGCAGAGCAAGGAGGAAAACCAAAAAAGGTCATATTAATGGGCATCACAGCCTTGGGCAACTACAGCTCAGCCCCTCTGAGGACCCGCTGGGAGACCACGTAGGACCCACCGCAAGAAAGGAGGAGGCTGCTGCTCACCCACAACAGCCCACCCGCCCACCACGGGCTGGCCCAGCGTGCCCGGACCCCGACTCACACGTGGACGAGCAGCAGGCTTCCCGCACTGGGGCCCAGGGTGTCCTCTGAGGTTCTCCCCAACACCTGCTGCCTCCAGCTCGCCGCGTCCTGACACTCCTGATGCTTGTCTTCAGCTAACTGCTCGCTCTGGGCCAGGCGCTTTCTGGAGCTGAAGGGGCAGCGGTAAACAAGGCTGACAGCGAGACACAGCTAGTAAACCAGGAGGCAGACACACGAGTGGCCTGAGCCTGATTTGAAGAAGAGCAGGGTAGACAGTCAGGGAGCGCCCACCAGCGATGGGGGCGCGGTGGAGAGACCGGGGCCAGCCCGGAGGGCTCCTGCGGCCAGTCGGGAAGTAAGTAATGACATAGCAGATCAGAACCCAGAGAACAAAGTAAGAACCCCAAAGTCCACATGGACATTTAAAAAAAAAACCCACAGCGGTGAGAGCAGACCTCCACACAGCAGAATGTCAGCTGATGAGAGGAATGGGTGATGGACTCAGGGACTCGCCGTCTGACAGGCACCTGATGACGGCTGATTCAGGCAGGAAGCATCAGTAGGTGTCAGATCTAGTTGAGCAGCAACAGGATGTGGATATGGACTCCAAATTCCTCCCTGAAGATGCTACTCATAAAACGAATAGTGAGTTTACGTGGGAGAAACCTGGCAGACAGCAGCTTAGGAAGCGACCAAAGTCAGCATCACCGGGAATGGAGCGAGTTGATGCCATGTGCCTCCTGATAAAGGCAGCGGGAAGGACATGGCATCATCTTGTGACACCCTAAAATCTCCTGAATTTATCCATGAGGAAGCGTCACACAAACCCAGACTGAGGAGCATTCTGCAGTGTCTGGCCTGTACCCATCAAAGATGTCCAAGTCGTGAAACATGAAGGCTGATTAATTTCTAGGTTAGAGAAAACATGAGTGGAAACGACAGAGTTCAGTGCCTGATCTGGGATTTTTTTCTTTTTTTTTTTTTTTTTTTGCTAAAGAACAAGCTTGGAACATCAGTGAACTCTGGCTGAGGTCTGTGGATGAGATTATAAGATTGCATCAATGTCATCATCCTGACCTTGATTTCTGAACTGGGGTGTGCAGGGGGATGTCCTCGGTTCTAGAAAATATGCATTTGAGTATTTATTAGTGATCAAGCAAATGGGGTTGAGGAAACCTACATGAAAGGAAGACAGGAATTATTTGTCATATTCTTGCAGCTTTTCTCAAAGTTTGAAGTTATGTTAAAAAAAAAGGGTTTAAAAAAAGGAAGTGAGCAAGCTGAAATTGAGAGAGACAGGAATCCAGGGAGCTCCTTAGATCAGGCGGTCAGAGAAGACCCCTGCAGGAGGTGCTGCTTGAGCTGAGAGCTGAGTGCAGAGGAGGCGCTGGCGGCAGGAGAGCAGGAGAGCAGAGGTGCAGGCGGCCACAGCGGGGGCTGCTCAGGGTCCTGGGGCCGCAGAAAGGCCGTGTATTGGGGCTTTAGCTCAGGAGCAGGAGGCGGACTGTTGGGGAGGGGCCCGAAGCTCACGGGTTGGGATGTGGATTCAACTCTAGGTGCTGGGGAGCCTGTGGGGAGGTTTCCAAGCATCGCAGTGCCCCAGCCTTGTCTGCTGCTGATTGGAGAATCCACGGGGCCCTGGGAGGAGGGCTTCCAGCCGGGAAGGCAGGCCCACCTGGCGGAGCGGGTGGGGGGACGTGGAGGGGAGTGGACAGCTCAGGTACACTCTGGAGGTGGAGCTGATGGCACCGGGGGAGGGGAGCCTGTCCTTTCGTCCTGAGCTCCTGAGGGGGCAGCTGAGCAGGAGAGGGCTCCATGCCTGCAGGAGCTCCTGGCTCTGAGACCAGAGCAGGCGGTGGCACGTGTCTCACGCGTGCACGGGATGGGAAGGAGCCGATGGCGGGCCGGGGGCTGTTCTCCAC
This sequence comes from Camelus dromedarius, assembly GCF_036321535.1. Lineage (NCBI taxonomy): Eukaryota > Metazoa > Chordata > Mammalia > Artiodactyla > Camelidae > Camelus > Camelus dromedarius. Next base: position 1,963,918 of record NC_087453.1, on the reverse strand, counting down.
GGCCCGGACACCCAGGAGCCTCACACGCCCTCCCACCGCCGCCTCCTCCCGACTCGCTGGCCTCTGACCCAATGTGGGTCATTGTTTCCACCAAGACTGGGCATTTCATCCTCCCAGGACAGAGACCACCGGTCCCTGGGTGTGAGTGCAGGAGAAAGAGTCAGACGCTGCCGGCCCCGGCTTGAGACACCACCGCACTAAGGCAAGAAGTCACCCCGGCGGGCTGCTTAAGTACCGATCGCCTCTCTTACTTGGTAAATAACACAATGGTAAATTTTTACAATATTGTTTTTACATAGACTGTAATGAGAAGGCAGTTTTTCCCCCTGTCACTTGGATATTAAGCTCTTTAATGGGAGAACACAAAGCGACCTCATAAAACTGGGTTTGGAGGAGGCTTGGAGGGGCTCAGTGCTGGGTCCGGTCGTGAGGGTCCGGTAGTGGTGGCCACCCTCTTGTCAGCGCAGGGTCCCTCCTCTCCCCTCTGTGCCCCAAGGGTGCTGGCTGTGCTCGTGTGGTCACTTCCTGGGAAAGGGTGGGAACACACAGCTCAGGGTTTTTCATTTGGGAGCCTGCCTACTTTTTAATTGGCCTTGGTGTTAATGAATGGATTCGTTCTGCTTGCAGCGAGCAGGGCTGGGCACTGGAGCATGTAATCTGACTGCGGCCTGGTGCTCTCAGCCTATCTCTGGAGCCGCCCTGAGTGGTTTGGCCCCGGGCTGCATGGGGCTCGGCAGTGATGGTGCGGGAGTTGCGGGGAGGGGAGGAGGCACCCTCAGCACTGGCCAGCCCCACCTCCAGGTCGGGAGGTCATGGGGCACTTCTGTCATCTTGCATTGTCTCCCAGAGACCACCTTGGGGCCTGTGATCCTGGGGGGAGGTCAGAGAGACGGAGACTCTTCCTGGGACAGGCCCCTGGCATCCAGGAGGCATCAATAAACTCCTTGCTTCCTGCTCAGAAACTGGGTGACACTGGGGATGTCCTTCATCCCACCAGGCCTCAGGCGGGTCGGGAAAGGCCGTCCAGCGCGTGTGGAGTGGACAGACCATCTGGTCGTCCTCCAGACTTCTCCCCGTGTCTCCTTCTGGGGCTTCTCAGCCCTTTGGCCACTTCTGCACTTGGATCTTACCCCCCGCCCCCACCCCAGGGCTGGGCAGGGCTTTGTCACAGGCCCACACCTCCCTGCGAAGGAGTGTGTGCCTCCAGCTGGGTCCCTGGACCCCGGCCCTGAGAAGGGGAGCAGAGTGTTCCCGCAGGACCCTGGGTGCCGCCCAGAGCTGCCGAGCGAGCCCAGCTGAAGGCTCGGGGCTGCAGGACACGGGCTTCACCACGGCGTCCAGAACACCTTGCAGGCCGGCTT